>NC_080671.1:353034798-353345951 GCF_030247195.1 Topomyia yanbarensis | reverse complement strand
TTTACATTTATATTAGTCGATGATACGCTTAGAAAGTCACGAAAATAATTTTTAATCATGATTTTTGCATATCGCACTCAACTGATTCCAATCTTGTTCTTCACACGACAGATCTAATCGTATTTTTCACATGAATCAAAATGTTGCTTACATAGAGCCGCGCTGATTTGTGCCGAGCAAAAGTTTTCTCATCGTTTCTCATCATGATTGGGGCAGGCGTATACTGAAACCAGACCCAAATAGTCGGATGATGGAAATCGAACCAAAGCTCGGGTGTGGTCTTCTTGAAAATGGAACAGAAAAGTTTTCTAATAAATTTCCTTTTTAATTAATTTTGAACTCAGTGGTAATTCTTGTGGCATTAATTTAACAGATTTTCACAGATGTAGCCCCTTCGGTTGGTTGGGTTCGCGCGAACGGTGGTTGGCCATCATCACCGTCATCATCATTATCACGAGTTGGAGCGTTTTTCGGCGAGTTGAAGGATGTTTGTGACAGGCCAGAACCAGATCCGATGGTATCCGGCGAGATGGAGAAGCTTCCGCCGTGGCGATACTGAGTACAAAGTTTAATGGGTTTTCTGACGAAACGCACCAACGCTACTGCGACCCAGTGGTTGCGATATTCCCCCCGGGCATTTGATTGCTATTGACTGACAGACGGTAGAGTTGTAATTGAGTTCAAGTGATTATTTACGTTTCGGTTTTATGTAAACTTGCCTTCAACTAGACAAGATAAGAAAATTCATTTGAAAGACAAATGACTAGAACTGGAGAATACGTTAAACTTTTTCCATTGTTTTACTTTGGGGGGTTAACGAGCAAGCAGTTTAAATATTCAGAAATTTAACTATTTGTAATTTGTTGGAAATCACCCATTCTTGTTTTGAGAAATATCATCAGAAATGTTAGTATTTCAATTTCATTTATTTCAACATCTCACTACTGGATCACTAATCAGACTCGATTATCCGGGTATTCTATTATCCTTGATTCGATTATCTGGGGAAAATGATAAAATCGATTCTATGATCAAGGTTCAAACAGATGCATTTTTTCTCTTTATTCAAGAGAGGAATTGTATTCGCATACGGAAATTTTTTTTTCCAAAATCTCGAATAAAGTGTCATGAACTCTAAAACAATCACGTTTTACGTAACGAAAACAGGACCATGAAAAAGAATCATGTATTTTATAATTATGTTTAATTTCCCTTCAGTAACGCCCGCTTAACGCATTTATTGGTGGAAATATTTGTTTTTGTTTTGTTAACTTCAGTCACGGTTTCCGCCATGTCGCCATGCACTAGTTCACAACTTTATGAACATTATTCAGAAAACCTAAGGTTGGCTTATGATGTTATTCTCAGATTTAGCAACATTAGTTCTCAAAATCAAAGCATCAAGCAGAAAAAAATCTTACCATCTTATTTGTAATTACTATTTTCTATTTACCATGAATTAAATTCGTAGGTATATTAGTTTTAATAATAAATTTACCAACTGAGGGAGATTTTTTTCGTTTGTCCGAATCAGTACCATAAGGTTTTCATTAAATTAAAAGTAAAACGCTGTTAATTACTGCCGCAGCTTTGAATTGCCAGGAAACAACTCAACTTGAGTTTATCAATTACAAGACAGTTCCACATTTTCCTCAATTGCTTTCCCTATCTCTTGTTTCAAAGACGAACACTATCCAGCACTAAAGCGTTTCGTGGCGCACCAATAAATGGACCTTCCGCTGCGCAATTTGTTCTCGAGTATCAGCTGGAGTGCATTTCCAGATGACCACAATTAAACTAATTAAAGTAAAAAGACTTTCTTTTGCTAGCGGCTCCGTAATGCAGTCTCTGGTAAGCATACTACACTCCGGTTCGGATAATTTACCATAAAAAGTGCAAGTACAATTGAAGCTAAATTACTTGTGCGCTACGGTCTACGAAAATGTGTAACTAGGAGCAAAATGTAGAGCTTTTATGACAAAACTAATTATCTGTTCTACATTGGGGCTAAATAGATTGTGATTTCAATCAGCGTTATGGTTTTCTGCTTGTAATTAAAAACGTTTAAGTATATGGAATTTTCACTATCTCTCTCAGAGATTCTTCTAACTAGAATAACTAGTGTAATATCTGGAGGACTATTGTCAATTTTACCGAACTCTAGCGCGTTCATTTAGTAAATATGCAATTAGTATTGCTCTACAGAGTTCGGAGAAGGTTGTACATTTCTTGACTTGCATTTTGCTAGTAAATAAGAAATAAGACAGAAGACAGAAGACAAAAGGCAGAAAGCAGAAGGAAGAAGGCAGAACGCAGAAGGAAGAAGGCAAAAGGCAAAAGGCAAAAGGCAAAAGGCAAAAGGCAAAAGGCAAAAGGCAAAAGGCAAAAGGCAAAAGGCAAAAGGCAAAAGGCAAAAGGCAAAAGGCAAAAGGCAAAAGGCAAAAGGCAAAAGGCAAAAGGCAAAAGGCAAAAGGCAAAAGGCAAAAGGCAAAAGGCAAAAGGCAAAAGGCAAAAGGCAAAAGGCAAAAGGCAAAAGGCAAAAGGCAAAAGGCAAAAGGCAAAAGGCAAAAGGCAAAAGGCAAAAGGCAAAAGGCAAAAGGCAAAAGGCAAAAGGCAAAAGGCAAAAGGCAAAAGGCAAAAGGCAAAAGGCAAAAGGCAAAAGGCAAAAGGCAAAAGGCAAAAGGCAAAAGGCAAAAGGCAAAAGGCAAAAGGCAAAAGGCAAAAGGCAAAAGGCAAAAGGCAAAAGGCAAAAGGCAAAAGGCAAAAGGCAAAAGGCAAAAGGCAAAAGGCAAAAGGCAAAAGGCAAAAGGCAAAAGGCAAAAGGCAAAAGGCAAAAGGCAAAAGGCAAAAGGCAAAAGGCAAAAGGCAAAAGGCAAAAGGCAAAAGGCAAAAGGCAAAAGGCAAAAGGCAAAAGGCAAAAGGCAAAAGGCAAAAGGCAAAAGGCAAAAGGCAAAAGGCAAAAGGCAAAAGGCAAAAGGCAAAAGGCAAAAGGCAAAAGGCAAAAGGCAAAAGGCAAAAGGCAAAAGGCAAAAGGCAAAAGGCAAAAGGCAAAAGGCAAAAGGCAAAAGGCAAAAGGCAAAAGGCAAAAGGCAAAAGGCAAAAGGCAAAAGGCAAAAGGCAAAAGGCAAAAGGCAAAAGGCAAAAGGCAAAAGGCAAAAGGCAAAAGGCAAAAGGCAAAAGGCAAAAGGCAAAAGGCAAAAGGCAAAAGGCAAAAGGCAAAAGGCAAAAGGCAAAAGGCAAAAGGCAAAAGGCAAAAGGCAAAAGGCAAAAGGCAAAAGGCAAAAGGCAAAAGGCAAAAGGCAAAAGGCAAAAGGCAAAAGGCAAAAGGCAAAAGGCAAAAGGCAAAAGGCAAAAGGCAAAAGGCAAAAGGCAAAAGGCAAAAGGCAAAAGGCAAAAGGCAAAAGGCAAAAGGCAAAAGGCAAAAGGCAAAAGGCAAAAGGCAAAAGGCAAAAGGCAAAAGGCAAAAGGCAAAAGGCAAAAAGCAAAAAGCAAAAAGCAAAAAGCAAAAAGCAAAAAGCAAAAGGCAGAAGACAGAAGGCAGGCGGCACACGGCAGATGGAAGCAAGAAGGAAGGTAGAAGCAAAAAAAGAAAGAATAATGCTTTTTGAAATTGAAGATGTATCTCAGCAACGTGATGTAGTATTAAGACCTTTCCTTAATCTGTGATTTAGAAAAAAAGCCGGAAAAAGTGTTAAAAATTAGGCATCAATTCATTGTCATATTATTATCCACATTCAAATTTAAAATCCCACATGGATCATAGCACCTTTTACTACCGAGAACGAACAGTTCTTATCAGAACAGGTTACTCTACCATGTTTTCCAGTTGAAAATATTTTTCAGACATTTCTACAAGATTTATCACCCGACGCAAAACGAAATAAAAGCTTTCCACTCTAAAGTAGAGCACATTACTGTGTTTGGAAAATTTTTACAGCTCATATTTTCCGGCACCACCATACCTGTGCCAGAGGCAACTTGAAACAACGATATGGGTTCACGCTGTGCTACTTGTGGAGCTGAAATTGCATAATAACGTTCCCACTCGTTGCCATCAGGTACCAACTGCATCCTATTTACTCTCCTCTATGGTGCCAGTAACAATAGCAAAGAAATTCCGCTTAAAATGTCACTATTTGCACTGCACCTAGTGCCTGCAGAATCTGGTTCAAGCATTAACACTCGCATGCTCGAACGATGCTTGAGTGGAATAATACTGTCCTCTATGCATTGGCTCACACGATGAACTGGTAAGTCGACTGCAAATTGACAGTAGCTGGAAGCGACTTGAACTACTATCATCATGTAATTTTAAAGTCCATCACAATGTTTTTTTTAAATTCGTTTTTTTGACACGTCTCGTTGTGTGAGCTTAAAGGAGCATATTTAAAGAAAAAAAAATAATAAAAATCGTTTTAAATGTATTCCTTGTTTTGACGTGAGTCTTTGTTTTTTTCATTTTTTTAAGGATTTTTATGAACAAGTCCACTGGAAAACAGAAAGAGAAAGTCTGGCCGGAACGGTGAGAATTAAGAAAACGGTAAAAGTTCATCTTTTTATTGGAAATGCTGAGAAAAGATGTCCTCAAGCAGGAATCGAACCTGCGATCTCCCAGTCTCTAGTTGGGTGCGTTAACCACTCCGCCATCGAGGAACTGTAATGATGTCATCACATATTCCCAACAGTATCGTGATCACCGCCACAGCCTCCAACACCTCCTAATTGACCTATCGACCCCCAATGTCTCCTATAAGCCGATCGTCACCTCTCACTCTCATCGATCGGACCAAATCTCTCTCGTTATCTATTTTTAGGTCCAGTGCACAGTGGCGGATTTCCCTAAAAACCTGGCCAAAAGTCGAAAATGGTTTTTGAATGACCTGCCAAGACACATACCACGGTTTTTTGGGACGGAGATTACGATTTTAATGTCAGATTTTCAAAATTCAAAATGGCGGATACAAAATGGCCGACATTTTAATATAAATATAAATAAATTTTCACAAATGAATGGTTTTATTGGTTCCAGTATTTGCCAATAACGTTTATAATGTATTGAATTTTAAATGATGTGTAGTTAATTGATAGAATTTGTTGATTTGCACGCAATAAGATATTTGGGTGTCTAGATGATGTAGCTTTTATGAGAATTGATGTTATTAGTCATTTCAAACTATGAATTTTGAAATATTATACAACATAGTTATAAAACTTTTCAACTCCCTTCACGATTATTATTCAAATGCTGTCCGATGCACATATTTCTCAAAGAACGAAAAATAGTATTTTTTAAAGTATGAAAAAAGGCCGATCCTGCGACGAAATGCATGGAGTGAAAATTGACAACAAGTTTGCATGCAAATTGTTGTAACTAATAAATGAATATGACAAAAATACGACAACAAGAGAAATTCACTGAGATTCATAGTTTTATTTGATTTGTTAGACCGAGGATTTGTCCAAAGTCCATTATTACGATGAATCGTCAATTTAAAAGCATGCGTTATACTTGGTCAGAACATGCTTGTACTGCTTCCTGGTATAGTTTTGAGCAACCACGTTTTGTTGTCATGCTTGCTGACATATTACGACTGACAACCTTCTCACAAACCGATTCGCCAAGCTGAAGTGTACGCCAAAGTGAGATTTTTAGCCAAATCATGACATGAAATCTCAGTATTCTTTTGTACTACTCCACTGATTTTTGCTCGTAGAATCCAGTCATATATTCCACCTCTAGATTTGTTTTGCCTTGCATGATCAAACGTCACAGTTTCCCGGTAACGTATAACCATGGTATTCGTAATCGATTTTTAAAATTTGGAACCTTTGGCGATCACTTCTGTTGGTTTTTAATATGAACGACCAAAATTATTCACGTCTTTTGCGTTCCTCTTTGATAACTTTTGAAAATGTTTATGAATCTCGATGAAATTTTCACCACTAAATACACAATTCTTCCTGTTCAAAATACAGTAATGTGCGACTCGCTATGACAGCCGAAGGTGCAGCAGTAACTAAAAGTACGAGTCTAAATTATAAACTGAAAATCTTATAATCCGTCTCCGTCTCCGCTTAATCAAAGATTACTCAAAAACGGGTGAATTCGGACAAGAATTCTATAATTTTCCAAATGGAGAATCGTTCAAGGAACTCAAATTGCCTTGAAATATAGTGGACGTACGTGGACAAAAAAAGAATTTCAATAATTTAGCAAAAATGTGTGCTGAAACCGTCTGCTACACAATCATGAAAGTTATTGACATTTTCTATAAACGAACAAAATAGTATCTTTTGACATCAATACATATAAATAAAGTACATACCTTCAGAACAACTTTCCATTATTTCATATTCTAATCCGGCAGTTTTATCAAAATCCAGCTACATTTGAATAATACTGATATTTCGAGCACTCGATAAAAAATATAAGCAAAACGCGATGGTTTAAACTGTTTGGATATGCCAACACCTCAAATATGGAAATTTTGGAGCATTTCACTTAAAATAGCATGCGGCAGCACCATCTGAAGGACAATATATGTACTAGAACCCGAAGTACTACCATGCAATTTTCGACTTTTGGCCAGGTTTTTAGGCAAATCCGCCACTGTGCAGTGGACTGTGCTCAAGGCTATTTATTATCACTGTTTGCCCCTTTAGCAAACTCAGTCGCCGCCAGACTTTGGTAGTGAGTAGAGCTATGGTGGGGCATGTTGATGTCTGACCTCAAAGCCTATCGGCAGATAGGATTTGTCGTTAGCATCTGCCGATAGAGGACATATCTTTTTTCAGTGTTTCCAATAAAAAGGTGAATTTTCACCGTTTTCTTCATTCTCATCATTCCATTCCTCACCATTCTGTTTTTCAGTGGACACGTTCATAAAAAAACCGTTTTTGATGTGTCTTTATATAAAATCCTTCGCACGCAATTTGCCCTTGCGAGCGGAGATTTATTTCCTAAGTGGTGATAACACCAGTCCGTTACCACGATCGTCGCTTTTATTCATAGTATCATTGTAGCTCTTGTCTTGAAGGTTACGATCAATGGGTGCGTTATGTTATTTCGTTTTTCTGAACACGGTTGTGAAGCTTTCCTCTTTGTTTTCTGTATTTTGTTCGGTGTTGCTACCGGAGTAGGGGAATTATGCTTAAAACCAACACCTTAAGCTTAACATTTTTTCTGGGTTACTACAAAGCCAATACAATTATAGTTTTTCATAGAATTATTCTTCAGAAAATTCTTAACAAGGCTTAATTTTGTCAGTGCTTCAAAAAGTTGATTTCATTAAAAATTATTGGTTGTAAAACTCGGAAGTAACTTCTTCTAGGCACTGTGATTGAAGGATGTGTAGGCCACCAAATCACCATCTTCTGACAACTGCTTTTAGGACAGATATACATGCAATCAAACGGGTTTGAAAACTTTTCAATTCATTTTTTTTTGTTTTCAAGAAAATCTTTCACCTTTTTTATTTTTCTTCTGTATTCACGGGATTTCCCGGTAAATTTATTGTTTATTTCCCGAATTCCGGGAAGCTGAAAACCGTCGGTAAATGGAAGCTCTAGTCAGCTTACTGCTACATTAATCAAATGTTATTAAGAGAAGCATCACGCAATATCTTAATTTTAGCCTTCGAATATCCTGTTATCTTTTCAATTGCCATTACAATATGTCTCTTTTGGTAAATCTTGGATTGAAACACGAATCTTCTCTGTGTTATAATATTTTTATCACTTTGAAGTGGCATGAAGAACTATACTACTATGCATCGGTTTACATCTGGTCCATGATAGGGGCCGCTTAGTTCAATAGTTTTCAGAGGCCCCGAGTGGTCTTAAGACGGCCCTGCTCCTAGGGGGTTGTTACATGTTAAATTAATCTGCGAAAGGACATTACAAACGTCATAGAAGAACAAGGAGAACAATAAGGATAGAGAACAGCCATCAAGATATGATTTGAGTTACTTCAGCTGTTCGAGGCACCAAGCCGTTCTATCTTTGCTAGCAGCAGGGAGTGATCGACGCGATCGAACGCCCGTCCCTATTACGGTAGTAGGAAGTCCATTCTCTTTACGTTTTACATTCACAAAAAAAAACAGAAACGTTCTAGGTTTCGCTTAAGATAAGACTGAGTTTGTATCACGTGCCTAGAGTGAAGGAATCGTTTATAGGCTTTGATATAGTTGCTTGCGAAAATGAAATCCGGTTTAGTAATGGGATTCCGTCGATTGATATAGTGCCTGAGCGCCGCTGCTTTTTGTCGTTTACATTCACGGATTCGCCGGTTGACCCAGAGTGGTCTCGGTCTAGGACGCGAGACAGGGACATGTTTTTGAAAGGACAAAGGAATACATTTCTGTTGAATCATTCACACTGTTCTCGTTATTCAGCTTAGTCACCGATATCGATAGTTTGCAGCGAGTCAGTTTTTGCGAAACTAAACTCCAAACCTTCCTGTATCTCGTCAAAAAGAATATGCTGTGGACATGCAAGTCTAACAAGAAGTGGAAGGTGATGTGAGTCAATATCAAAAAGCGACTCGTCCGCCTGATATACATGGCACTTCCCGATGCTTTATTAAGTTTATTATTATTCTTTATTAACGAACACAAGATCTAAAGCGCGACTTCGACCGATTGTTACCGTACATATCCGTAGCATATACAGAAGGGACAGCCCGTACAATAGATCTCGATCAGGTTGACTCATAGGGGTCGGCATAAGCATAAGCCGGACGAGGTACTTTCCCACACTATACCAAGCTGATTGTAATCTCCAAATAGTAAATGATAACTGGGATCTAGTGAATTTGCAATATCAGTTCTGTTTCTCATCTCGCTCAGTTCAGACGCTGGCAATCGCTCCGCTGCTGTAACAGGGCAAGTAATCAAATTTACCCGCGCGCCGCTTGGTCTATTTGCAAAGGCAAAAATTGATTCCTTCTACCTAGTGTGTGAAACGTGAACAAACAATGAGTGACAATACACACCAAGAGTATATCCCATTGCGGGCAAACTGTGTTGCAGTTGACTTCTCGAAATGTTCGGTAAGACCATCGATTCGTGAAGTGAAGCAATTGTTGAAGGTGAACATGAAGCTCAACGTAGCAGAAGTTCATGCGGTGCAATTCCACCATTTACGTCATGTGGTACAGATTATGTTCAAAAACATTAGTCAAGCAGAATCATTCGCTTCCCAGAACAACATGAAACACGTCGTCGAATGTAATGAAATTTTATACAATATCCCAACGTATATAGATGTTGACAGAATTGAAATAAAGATACATGACCTGGCACCACGTACTATTTCCTCCGTTATCAAAAAAAACCATGTCAAAATACGGAGAAGTGCGTAGTATTACGGAAGATACTTGGAGGAACTTCTTCCCAGGACTCCGCAACGGCGTTCGTGTGATGAGAATGCTCCAACTTATTCTTTTTGTTTCCTTATACAGGTAGATACCGTAGGCGAACTATGCCGCTCCTTATAACTGGCTTTTGTGCTTATGCCTTCATTATCTTATTCAATTAGCTCCACTCTTCTGGCTTAGCTGCCATTTCTTCCAAATCCCGAATCTCTAGGCGGAGAGGAATGCGTCCGACAAAACCTATTCCTTCTTACTTGAGCTTCTCAAACGAATGCCCTCAAGGTATTACACATTCTCAACGACCACTAGTCACGTATCCAGGGCAGATTCCTACGTGCCAATATTGCGATCAGCCGCTACACCACGGAAAACCTTGCGCAGAGATTGCTAAGGAAATTCTTCGTCTTCGTATGCTAAACCACACCCGGTTGGTAAATCAACGACTGCGGACCGGGCAGTTAGAAACGCCAGCTCAACAACGATCGGGCCCAGTATCGCTAAACCAACTGCTGTTACCAACATCGAAGTAACAACGATTACATCAAATGTCTCCAAACCATCAACCAACACCACCAATAAAGAATCAAACACCGATGAAGAAGGATTTACATCAGCGACCCGGAAGTATAAGAAACAAATAAGAACATCCGACCGTGAGCATCATGAATGCAGTATCGATGACGACATGGACGTGAACGAAAACGTGAGAGAAGACGGACCGAATGACCCTCAAGGTGCGGCAGATAAGGCACCTCATTTTTCACCACCAAGGAAGAGGATCTCAACACGCAGCAGCAAGCTGCGTCAACAAGACCCTATGGATAGTTAAAAGTTAATTTTAATTTTTGCACATTGTAAAAATCTTAAAAGACCCAAGGCTAACGCATTGAGCCGTGTCAAATAAACAAGAAAAAATGCGATATCCAGCGCAGCATCGATATGCTTCTGAATAATGATTGCATAATTTGCGAAATCTGGGGGAGATGTACAACACCAACACAGCTATTTGTTCCATGGCTATTGATGTTCACCCAGATTTGTTCAAGATCATTGACTTATTTTGGGTTTAGACGATAGCTGATTTGAAGAACACTACCACGCTTTGTTTTGCCAGAAGTAATTTTATCACGATCGTTGCGATATACCGTGCACCTAGAACCGAATAACAGTAGTGAGATTATATCGTCGCACAGTGTCGCCTAGCCGGACAAAACCTCAAAATTTTATTTTTGATTTTTCATGATTTAACATTTTTCTCTATTTCTTAACAGGTTGAATAGAGTCTTCTCGAAATATTATGTCCCGAGGACAATATTTCGATTTTTTACATGACTTCAAAGGTGAAATAGATGATAAATTCTGAGGAAAACTATTTTCAAACCTAAGTTATTCAAATGCATATATCTTTTTAGTTAAGATTCCGATTGGGGTCAAACTGATTTTATGTTAAAGGTTATTCGCTGGACTTATAGCAACCATTCGATTTAGTCGATATAAGCCTTTCTTCTCGCTCAGACATGAAAAACAAATAATAAATCGAGCAATAGTTTAAAGTTATAATGTTCAAAGTGGCTGTACTTTTTTTTGAAACGGTTCGGAAAGATCGCTTGTTGTTCACGATACTTGAAAATTAGTGTACTTTCCGAAAATGAATATCTTGTTTTGCCCCTTTCTGCCCCGAGGTATGAAAAAAGGTGATTTTTCATGTTACGTCTGAAGGAGACGCATGGTAGCCTTTGACTACCCAGGGTTCGCAATATAATTTATAGATGTGTCTTATCATTATCAACAATTGGAAAAATGTGTGTTCTGCTAAAAAATACACCGCACCTAATTTTTTGAAAATGAATTTTTGAAAATAGTGCACTTTATATTTGTAAATGTTGAATTTTCGAACCACCCTAAGTGCCAAAATTTTGAGGAAATAAAAAACAAAAAATAAACACCAAATATGAATTCAGCGTCACAAAATTACCCTAATGTGAAGTTTTCATCAAATTCGGGCCACTTTTGAGGTTTTGTCCGACTTTTGTATGGAAGGTGATCACTGTGCGTCGTTCAGCCATGTTTCTGTCAGTACAATAATATCCTTATCCGCATCAGATGTAGCCACAAACAGTTCGTCGATCTTCGTGCGTAGTCCTCTAACATTCTGGTAGTATATTCCTAGCTGTTGAGATAAGTCACCATCGGACGGTCTGGCACCCGTAACAATCACGATGTCATCAGGGTTTGAGTTGCTAATCGCTGAACGAGTGCCGGTTGCGGAACTGGAGCTGTATTGTCCAACGGTTAACTGGACGCGGAGATTTCTTAGTGTCGAGTGTAGCTTCGGGAGGAACCAGGGAATTTCAAAAAATCACCCATTTTTTAATTCACGCTTTCTTCCATATTGTGACAAATATCAACGTAAGCTCAGATGCTAAATTTCACATCAGTTGGACAATTTTAGACCCCCGCCCATGTCGCTTGTAGTTTTGGAAAATAGTACTATGGGAAAATATGGAGAGATAAAATATTAATATCAAAATAAAAAAAAAATATTAAATGCTATAACTTTTGAAGTAGAACTCAGAAAATTACAATTCATACTCCTTTTTAAAGGAAGTAACCTTGTTATTTGAATAGAGATATTTCCGTTTCTCGAAAAACAGGGGAAAGTAGGATACTGGGTCATTTTGTTCCCAAAACCCCCTATTTTGCATAATTTTTCTGCTCCGATAATGACAAAAGGCCCTATGACCCCAACTTCTCGTATTCGGACAAAGGTCGCAAAGGCTTCGTTCGATTTCTGAGATTTTTTCACATTAAAATTTTTGACTCAGCGAAGTTGTTGTTTCTGTCACCTTTTTGTGTATCGGAAACATGTCTGAGCACTTCCAATCATCGGGAAATTTTTGCTGCTGAAGTACCTTAAATAATATGAATTTGAATTTTGGAACAGCAGTAGCAGTTTTATCGGGAACAGGAGAGAATAGTCGGACACGATGACAGTGAAAGAAGAACAAAATTTGGAGCTTTAACGGCCAATTTCTTCACTAGATGAAAACCGGTTTTCGCTGTAAACCAGTTTTCGGATAGCTGGTGGCCAATTAGCCAAAAACCGGATTTCAACGAAAACCGGTTTTCATCCAAGTGACGAAATTGGCCGTAAGGCAAACGGGAGATCAGCGGCAGGAGTTAGAGCCTAAGGCTATCAAAATGTCAAAGAAAGGGTTAACGGGTGGAATTCTTCGAACCTGCGGGGAATCCTTCAAAAGTGATCACACCATCGACCCGCTCTCGCTTTAAATTCCTTTTATGCAGGCGTGGTAAGTGTGTGGCACTCTGGTGCTGGTCGGCTCCGTAAGACAGGACAGGGAACTTCTAAGAATGAGAAATAAAGGAGATGGGCTAGATTAGGATATTTATCTGGAGGGACACATATGGGAGATCACGATTTGTCAGAATATCATGAACTGGGACGTTGGATATTGGGCGGATCCAAACAAAGATAATTTGGTAAAAAATTTCAGATAACGTGCGCAGAAACTCCTGTATCTTCCCCAGAAAATACGGGAATTGCTTTTTGGGCTTCACTGCACTAAGAGCCTTGATAGAGCTGAGCCTGTCCGAAATGATGAAATAGTGATCTGTGGGCAGAGTCTCGATGATGCCAAGGGTGTACTAAATAGCAGCTAATTCTGCGACGTAAACTCAAGCAGAGTTATTGAGCTTAAAGGAAGCGGTAATAATATTATTGAACATACCGAAGCCAACAGACCCAACGAGATTTGGTCCGTCAGTGTAAAATATTTTGCCACAGTCGACTTCTTGGAATTTACTATAAAATATATTGGGGATCACTTGCTCCGTGAAACGTCTTATCGGTAACTAAAATTCACGTCGGCAGGAAAGAGTTCTTTCGTCCAGCTTTTAAAAATTTAATTTTGTATGTGATTGTATTGTTAAGTTACATTACATAATATTATTAATATTAGATATTATCTGATTCAATATTTTGGATGCTCTGGCACAAGTGCTGAGTTTCAATCTCTATTGCTTAAGTGATTCGGTTAATTATTATTAAGATAGAATAAGATTTCACAGTTAAGTGATTTTTACTGTAGAAAATTGTAGACCTACTTCTAGCTAAACAACTCTTACCTTTCGGAAGTCGCGCTAGTGCACTGAGTGCACGCTGCTCTGAAAATCTAGCGAAATCGTCTTAGGGCATCAGCGGCTGCTCGTTCAGTGGGCCATATGCGCGACTTCCGGAGGGTTAAAAACTAACTTATAAACTATAAAGAGAGCTAGTCTATTTTCGTTGGAAATTGCTTATAATACTGTTCGTCATAATGTCTAGGTTTGCGATTCGCTGCAGTTCATTTGTATTAAACCAAAGAGGACGCTTCAAAACACTAGAATTTTGTTCTAAATCCTTTGAAGTGTTTTATTCCTAGTAGCACAACAATTTACCCATATTGACACTGCACAAAGCATTGCCGTTCTAAATACTGGTTTATAAATTACCACTCCACAAGGAGATAACAGGAGAATCAAATGTTCGGCGGTAACCAGCTGTTCTATTACGTGGAAACATTTAAATATTTCTGACGAATCATCCGAGTCGGGCTGCAAGAAGCTGTGTTAAAAAGTAAGTGTCCAAGTCGTCTCGTAGAAAGCATGCCTCGTCGTGTACAAGCAGTTTCATGTTGCAATTAATTGAATTTTCTTCCTCAACTGTGTATGCATCATAGGGTTTCCACAATGCTTTCGTAATGATCGACCGGGGAACCGTAAAACTTCTCACACTTTAACTGCTATGTGAAAATTGAAAATCACACTTGAAATTATGTTGCCTGATTAGATGGATGGATGAATGATTTTGATTGACAAGAGATTGATAAACGCCAAAATATGTACTATATCTATAGATTGATTTCCCTTATTCGTGTCAACGCTTAAAATAGTTCATACCATTACCACATTTAATTATCTGTAATATGTTGTTAGATGTTATCTACCCCGCATTAAAACACATCATCTCTTCGGACCAGCATGGTTTTGTAAGAAAGCGCTCGACAACTACTAATCTGATGGGCTACGCAGATTGAAAAATTGGAAAAACGGCAACAGATCGATGCGGTGTACATCGATTTCTCGAAAGCTTTCGACCGTGTTCCTAATCAGCTTGCTGTGGAAAAGCTAAGCCGGACTGGATTGCCCGACTGGCTGTCTAATTAGATCTCGTCGTACCTTGAGAACCGTAGCGCCTCGGTGCGACTTGGATCCCTTCCACATTACATGGGGTGTTCCTCAAGGTAGTCATCTTGTACCTCTTCTTTTTATACTCTTCGTGAAGGACCTCTGCAGTGAATTGTCGTCGACTAAAGTCACGTATGCAGATGATTTGAAAATGTACCGTGTTATAAAAACTATGATTGCTTTGCAAATGGACCTCGAAAGGGTTATGGATTGGTGTGACAGAAACAGCATCAGTTTGAACATCCAGAAATGCAGCAAAATCACTTTCGCACGAGTAAAATCGCCCATTGTTTTCGAATACTTGATGTGTTCTGCTCATGTAGAACGGGTCGCATCCGTCAAGGATCTAGGTATCACTCTTGACTATAAACTACGGTTCATCGCACATGTTTCTTCTGTCATAGCTAAATCCTACGCTGTACTTGGACTGATTAAGCGCAACACCCGTGATTTCACTGATGTTTACTGTCTAAAATCTCTATACATCGCACTGGTACACTGAAACCTCCATTTACGAACTCTTTTTTTTACGTAATATTCGATTTACGTAACTTTTTTTAAGAACTAAATTCGAAATTACGAACTCTATTTGGAAAGTTTGAGTTAGTACATTACAGCATGAAGTTATATACTTATGTATTCTTAGTTAATTGTTACTAATATAAGTTGAGTATTTTCGGAATGGAGTTGTCGAGTGCATGACGGAAATCGATGTCTTGAGTCGTTTTGGAATCCAAGATGGCGACTTCCGGTTTAGATAAATTCTCTATAGCCTCAACAATATGGGAATTTTCGGAATGGGGTTGACAAGTGCATGACGGAAATCGATGCCTTGAGCCATTTTGGAATCCAAGATAACGACTTCCGGTTTAGATAAATTATCTATAACCTCAACAATATGGGAATTTTCGGAATGGGGTTGACGAGTGCATGACGGAAATCGATGTCTTGAGCCATTTTGTAATCCAAGATGGCAACTTCCGATTTAGATAAATTTTCTATAACCTCAACAATATGGGTATTTTCGGAATGGGGTTGACGAGTGCATGACGGAAATCGATATCTTGAACTATTTTGGAATCCAATTCTCTATAACCTCAACAATATGGGTATTTTCGGGATAGGGTTGACAAGTGCATGACGGAAATATAACCCATATTGTACGTTATCAAGAATATTGCTCAACCGGTAATCGTCATATTGAACTCGGAAAAGGTTCCAATTATCCATTTTCAGTATCTACTTGGCAAGCCCATTCCAAAAATACCCATATTGTTAGGGTTATCAAGAATATTGCTCAACCGGATGTCGCCATCTTGGATTTCAAAACGGTTCCAATTGTCCATTTTCAGCATCTACTTGTCAAGCCCGTTCCAAAAATACCCATATTGTCAAGGTTATCGAGAATATTGCTCAACCGGAAGTCGCCATCTTGTATTTCGAAAAGTTTCCAGTTGTCCATTTTCAGCATCTACTTGTCCAGCCCGTTCCAAAAATACCCATATTGTTAGGGTTATCGAGAATATTGCTCAACCAACGAATATTAATAAGAATGTGAAGCAAACTTTTTTTACGAACTAAATTCCTAAATTCGAACACTTTTTACGAACTAATTAAATTTACGAACCCCCGGTTTGGGTCGTAAATGGAAGTTTCAGTGTACGCAGTATTCTGGAATATGGAGTTACCGTTTGGGCCCCGTATCACACTGTCCACATTAATCGTCTTGAACGGGTACAGAAGAACTTCATCAGGTTTGCCCTTCGTCGGTTGCCTTGGCAAAATCGATTACAACTACAGTGACACAATCTCATAAACGTACACCTCTAGTGTACGTGTTTAAAATTGTTTCATAAATGTTAATATAGGTATTGTTTTGTTAATGTGGTAGTAGAATCATCATCTGTCATTTTCATTTGTAATCTAAAGTGTGCAAGTTTCCGTACACTACACATAAAAAATCATAACTTGGTGTGAAAATGGCACAATTTCATATTCGTATCGTACACTTTTGAAAAGTCATTTAATTTGTAATTTAAGACCTGTTATTTTTTTTTTTTACTTTTAAATTAGATTTTATGACTACAGAAAAGTTTTCATTGGCACAGTTTCTTCAACACTAGTTTAAGAAATTCCCTCAAATTAACTTAATGGTTAAAAAATAAACTAACTGCCATTATGGGACGGTAACTAATTATTACTCACCAAAATGAAGCTAAAGCACTTCATAAAATCTTTGAAATTGTTCAAAGGTTGTATCCAACTATTTAACATGTTGTTAAAAACTTTGATGTGGTGAAATGCAGATATTGCGAAAAACGGACAATTACAATGTCTGTGTTCAATCAATGAGAAGAACAAAGAATTGATTTTTATACACTAAACAACTTTATTGGAATATTGGAAAGATGTTAAACTTTGTCTACGAGTCCAAATTCAACATCTTTGACTCAAATGGCTGTTGCTTTGAGTGGAGAAATTCGAACTCAGACCTGGACGTAATAGGCTTATAACAGCGGCTAAGCGAAGGGACAGTGGTGTTATTGTATGGGGTATTATATGTCCACTAGAAGTGCTAGAAATTTGATCTTTATTGTTGGAATGATGGATCAGAATGTGTATTTTAATATGAACATCTTAAAATAAATTTTAAGCAAAGCTTCCGTAAACTGGTACTTTTACTAAAAAATGGTGGATACTGGAAATTCAATCAGGAGAAGAACCTAAAGCATAAGGCGTGCAAAAAACGTTTAGAGTTAATTTATAATTGTTTAAATGTTATGCGGACCCCGTTTATTAACTGATTAGAATAAATGGGAGTATTTGGATGAAAAGTGCGAAACTATCCGGATTATAATGAGAATGAGCTTAGAAACTACTAATTAGAAGAATGGGATAAAATTTAAGTTGAAAGCACACAAAAACTAGTGGTCAGCATTCCAATATGATTGAAAACTGTAATTACAAACAATAGGTACCATATTGAATATTTATTATAGAAATTTCAATTGATTTTTGAAAAAATATGTGTACTGTACGAATATGAGATTGCGTGTATATTTGACTATCTTTAGAATTATGATTTTTTTTAAATGAGCATTTGTTGTACAAAGATAATTATTGTATCTTCCCTATGCTGTCTAGTAAACTATTTCTACGTAAATAAAATGTCTCGTAAACTAATATTTTACTTGCAAAATGCATATAAGCATTCCGCATAGCGGTGTACGAAAATGAGATTGTGTCACTGTATCTCTATACGAAGATCGCTGCCCTCTCATCAATCTAACTACGCAGCGAAATAGACGAATCATTCTACACCGACTCTACATCTTCGACTTGCTTACAGACAACATAGATTCTCCTGCGCTCTTAGCAAAACTTGACGTTCCAGGAAGATCTTTCCGGAGAAATGATTTTTTCCGGCGCTCAACACATCGTACGCTATACGGCCAGAATAATCAACTGGATGTTTGCTACCAGCTCTTCAACAACGTTTATCCACTTTTTGATTTCAGTAGAAGTAAAAAGTTATTAAAATTAAAAATAGTTAGTTTATAGATAGATTATAGTTTATTAGTCTGTGCGATGTAATATTTTTAATCGAAGATAGTACACAATCATGTTCATGATTCTATTTGCCTCATCTCGTTCCCGTTAACCCTGACCTATTCCTTTCTGTGGATCAAACAAACCAGAAAACATCTCTATCAAATAATCACAACAGATAAATTGTCTTTTCTCGCTCCTTTCTACTTCGACGTTAGCGCAATTTGAAGAGATTTAATCACACTTTGTGGCACGATGGCTTGTAACACCCGAAATAATGCGGTTTGAGCTCGAATGTGTCTGTTGATAGTAGGTTCTGATTCCACCTAACCACGTGGTACCGGTATCTCGTCACATAAGAAAATTGAAATCAGCAAAACACAGAAGCGAGAAAGGAAATCCAAGACATCAACACTTCCTGCTGATTCTGTTGGCGGTGGGCGGAACTATTGACCGGAACGGCAGACCCAGAACGTAGGCGACGTTTGCGGAGCCCAAATTTAATGAGCAAGTGAATTTGAGGAAGATTGAAGCAATTAGCGCTAATTGAGATGAATTAAATTTCTCGCCCGCGTCATTTGTTAGGCTCTGATGGATGTGGCGCAATGAGCGTACAGTAGAAGGAAGCTCCTGTGGGGAAAGCTGCGGAAAAGCGGACTAAAATCTCTGGTGAGTGATCTGATGCACGACGTCGTGGTGTTGTGATTTGTATGAGGCGAATTTGCAGCACTGCGTCATCGACTGGCAATAGCAAGAGCTCTGTATGTATAGGCTTGCCTACGCCAGTTTAGCTGTTGTCCAAATCCTATTAGAGAAAAGGATTAGTATCAGCTGAATCAAGGCGTGCTCGAACTGCGGCGCCAGAGTAGTGAACCGAAGATATTAGCTTGACGATGTGGATATGTATTTGCGAAACAAATTAAAACATATTGCCGCTTCCTGTTGACACATTGCGTTGATATCATCCGACAGTGAGATGTCATTAGATCGTTGTCGGAACGACGAGGGAAATTAAACTGTCTGGATTCTAGCAAAATTAGTCTGCTTTATCTTCGGTGTCTTGGTACCAATCAGTTCAGTGTTGACAGACAGCCATAATATATTTGACTAGGTTAGAGAGGCAATTAACGAACTTAATTGATTTAATTTATGCTTTCATTACATATCTAAGAATAAGGATATTCCGAGTGCATGCTATAAAGACAATCAGTGATGTAACGTTAAAATAATTGAACTATTAATGTGTGCCGCAATGCATTGAGATCCACTCATATAATTTCTTTGTGAATTATTTATGGTTAAGCTAGAAGAAAGCTTTCCGGAGACAGTTGTGTTACCGAAACCTGTCTTTTCTACGGATCTACGGATTAACTCATGGAATCTCCATTATTTCTTTTGAATTTGAAATTTAGCGAAACTTATTTATAATCGATTTTTTTCTACAGAATGTTTATCAAGTTGCGCTTCTTGGCGCTGAAGATTAATTACCTTTCCGTGGTGCTACATTGATTACGAAAAATCAATCAATCATACTTTACTCGATCGGATTCGTCAAATTCAATTCGGCCTGACTTTCACTGAAAGTGCTAGTTTGTACTATTCTTGCAATAAACAGCTTGAAGAGATATGTTATTTTGAAGTAGGGGAGACCGGTGCTAGTTGCCAGTGTCTTCAGTTTTCATATTTTATTGGTTTGATTTAAGTAAGTCATGCAAAATAGAACACGTTGCACAAAAGGGCAGACTGTTGGCAACATGCCAACATCATTGAATTTTATCAAAGTGTTTGTTGCATTGTCTTTGTTTTTATAGACAAAAATGTATGACGCGGAAATCCCGCCACCTCACCCCGGTCCCGGGGTAAGTTGGCGGTATCTGTGGATACGCTAGAGAATAAGCAATAAAATGGAGATTCAATTTCGTCAAGGTCCTTATGGAACGCGTTGAAGACACATTCCACGTACTTGTATCGCTTACCTCATGAAAATAAATCTGCTAATATAAGTAAAAGTTGTACCGAAATATGTTGGTGTAGGTTTAAGGCTCCCAAATCATAGATGTAAAGAAATTTAAAAAAAAAATATGACGGTCCTCAATGAAAACCAGTAGTACATTTATGACATAGTTTTGCCTCCTATAGAAAGGTTATGCAATCACTCTGTACATCGTCAATTTATTCCCGGAAAGCCGTGTGTTATACACCATTCGACTCAGTTCGTCGAATTCGGCAAATGTCTGTGTGTGTATCCGTGTGCATGTGTGTGTATGTATGTGACCAAAAAATGTACATCGGATACTCGGAGATGGCCGAACCGATTGTCTCAAACTTAGTCTTAAATGAAAGATACAACGCTCCCATAGACTGCTATTGAATTTCATTTAATTCCGACGTCCGGTTCCAGAATTATGTGGTTGAAGAGTGTATCCACACAGCAAATTCACATTTTTGCCTTTCTCCTATAGAAAGGTTATGCAATCACTCTGCACATCGTTTACTTAATCCCGACTTTTTTTTAATTATTTAATTAATTTTTTTTGGACTAAAATAGGTTTTCTGTATTTTGACAGGGGCGTGGCTAGACGTATGGGGTGAGGGGTTAGCACTCCCCCACACATCACATACCACTCTTCCTTAAACCCCCCTTCCACCATCAAGTCCCCTCGAAGGATGCAAAATGCCTACCTTTTCTGCGGCTGTAATTTTTCTGCCTACATTCTCATTTCTCTTTCGACGCTGCTGTCCTTCGCTATTGCAGGACGCCCGGCGCTGTACGGCAGTCTGTAAGCAAAACAGTAACATGACAAAGAAATACTGCCCCCAGTACAGCCACCTGACGCGAGCGGCGGTACAGCTTCTCTTTCCTTATTTTACACTTTTTAATATTTTTTAATCTATTCAATATTTTCAATCACAAACGACGACAATAAATGCGGTTCGTTTACGCCACGACCGGCATCAACGCTTTCGCGTGCGGGCCTCTCCCTTTGACTACGCAGAGAAAAGTGTACAAAGCGAGAGGACAAACTTTACTACGCCACACTCTCACCGAACGGTCGGAGTACAGCAGCAAAACAAAAATGTATTCTACTGCTCTACGGGAAAATGTACTCGGTTTGGCTACCTTTCTGGCAAGAGCTGTAGTGATGCGTCGCTGTAGCGGGCTGTACGGCTTATGCAAATGTAAATATACCGAAAAAAATGTAGTTTACCGGTACCTTTGGCATTCCTGGTTGTTGCTCTAGAATAACCTTGAATTTTGAAATGAACACATTACGTAGTACACAATAACCGCATTTAATAAAAACTAGTGAAAAATTTAGTTTGAGTTTGAAACTATTTCATAATTTCTGAGCAAGATGAATATTTTTGGCGGCATCTGGACACCTTGAACTCTCCTCCTGGATCCGCCACTGGTATCAAGTATTTCAGCGTCGACACATAGCATCTCAAGTTCGTGGATGTCGATCCATTGTATGTGTGTGGAAATCTTAGGTAATATGTAATATACATTTCCACCATTGTATAGAACATAACCAGCCATGGAATTGTAGTTTGGACAAATGAGAAAGGCACAATTGCACCACTAGGGGGGGGTTTTAATTTTAGGGTAGTTTTATACATATATTTACTTCAAAAATCAAAAGATGGAGCCTTGAGTGTAAAATTGAACGCATTTTCGCTTGATGCCCTCCATCAAAGTCTTTACAGTGTCATCCGGTACCGGTTTCTCAGTTTTTTCCATTTTCTTAACATGTCGTTCTCGTCTTTGACTGTCTTCTTGCTCTTCCGAAGTTCCCGCTTCATCATTGCCCAGTACTGCTCTACCGGGCGCAGCTCCGAACAGTTTGGCGGATTCATGTCCTTTGGAACAAAATGGACAGAATTGGCCTCATACCACTCCAGGACACTTTTAGAATAGGGCATGATGCCAAATCTGGCCAAAATAGCGGAGCTTCGTCGTGCTGCTGCAAGAACGCCAAAAGGCGCTTCTCGAGGCACTCAGATTTGTAGATCTCGCCATTTACTGTGCCCTTTGTCACGAAAGGCTCACTCCTCAGTCCGCAAGATCAGATGGCCTGCCAAATGAGATATTTGGAGGCGAACTTCGACATTTTCTTCTTCTTAAATTTGTCGTCCACATGGAATTTGCTCTTGCCGGTGAAAAGCTCCAACCCCGGAATTTGCTTAAAATCGGCTTTTATATACGTTTCGTCGTCCATCACACAGCAGCCATATTTTGTCAGCATCTTCTCGTAGAGCTTTCGTGCCCGAGTTTTAGCCGTCGATTGTTGCCGCTCATCGCGGTTTGGGAAGTTCTGTACCTTGTATGTATGTAGTCCAACTCTCTTCTTTGCATTCTGGACGTAGCTCTGCGACATGCCGATCTTTTTAGCCAAGTCACGGCTTGAGACGTTGGGATTTGCTTTAATCATCCGCTTCACCTTTCCCTCCGTCTTTTTGTTCTCCGGTCCCGGTTGTCTTCCAGCTCCTTTGCCGTGGTCCAACGTCAACCGCTCCTGGAACCGCTTCAACACTCTGGAGACGGTTGAATGGTGAATGTTCAACATTTTTCCGAACTGCCGGTGCGACAGGTCAGGAAATTCCAGGTGTTTGGAAAGAATTTGTTCTCTCGACTCGCGTTGGTTCACCTCCATTTTCGTTGAATCGAAAAACACGACTTCGAGGTTGACAGCATGTAAACAATACACATCCATGAGTGTGCAAAATTTGGTTGATTTTTACCCAATGGTAAAAAAGTTATGCCCTGTTGAATGGGTCGCAATAATTTCGTGTTCGCCCTTTGTAGTGAAGCTTTGTTATTAATTTGTACCATTTATTTTGACGTAATTTTATAAATCATAAACAGAAGCAAGAAATTTTAAAATAAGCAAGTATCGAATGACCGTTTTTGTCGATTTATCTAATTAAAACGAAAGATTGTTCCAATCCTCCTCGGTCTTCCCTACGTGTGCATATAATTCGTGGGTATATGAACATCTCGGTAAAACCATTTTTGGCTTGTTTACTTTCGTATGTTTTACTTGTTTATTGTTCGATTGTTAAATGTATCAAGGTTTTCCTGATTAACAGTGTATGGAACGCATTCCCCGCATAAAAATGAAATGGAGTGTCTATAGAAATACTATTTCATTGAAATGACGCGAGATTAAATACTGTTTTCTCCTCTGTATAAGCAAATTGAAATATTTTTTTTCGTTTGAGTGAGATGCCTGGTGTTTACACAAAGCGTACAGTGCACTAACCTATTACAGACATGCAAGTTGCGTATACTTTAAAAACTTGTCATTTAAATATCGTCGCAATCACCAGCGAATAAGTTATATTTGGAGAGTTTTTGTGCAAAGTTTTCTATAAAATTCTTAATTTTTTACTATATAATTATTTTGTTTTATTCGGTTCAACGCGTTAGCTAAATAGAACCGTGGGTCTTTTAGATAGTTCCATGGTGTAAACAACAAAAATAATAAACAGATCTCGTGCGAGCGACTAGCGATTGCGCGTGGAGACCTGTCTATAAAGCTGTGAAAAATTTTGCCTAACTAAAAGTGACTTGGTGGTCATTTCTATTTCGTACACTTCCATGTCATCATCATGGTTACTTCCATGTTCATGTTCGCGAACATCTGATTTCATCATTGTTTCTTACCCTTACGGGTCACAAGTGTGGACTTCCTCAATAATGGCGCTGGTTGTTGATTTTGAAATATACGTCAATATTACCTGAACAGCAGCCACAAATTTAGCAATTGTTTGTGGTAATGTTATTAGATATTATGGATGTGTAAAGATCAGTGGCGGATCAACTTTCAACAAATTTTCAACTTGTCGAGAAATTTTAAATTAGTTTGAATTTTATACTAATTTTAAAATCAAAATCTTTTCAAACCACATTTGATTACTAATACTGATTTTCACTAAATGAGATTTTCACGTATTACGTATTGCACAATGTTCAATTTAGGATCAAACCCCTCCCGAATTTTTTTCTGGATCCGCCCCTGGCAAAGATGTAATGTGTGTAATGATACTATCGCATTATGTTTTGTACGTGCAGAGTGAGGTAGAAAGAAATGAGTCGTTCCACCTAGATTCCCACCACAAAAAAAACCATTTAATATATCGGGAATTACTTTTTAGATGGGTCCTTTATAATGCATTCCATTTATTGCAAATGTGACATGCATCTTTTAATGGCCACGGTGCAAGTAAATGGTATCAGATCGTGTAGCCGAACATTGATGGTCTCATCGTCCATATATATGGCGATCAACCAGGTGTTACAAGATATTATTCAAAATGACTGGTTTGCCAGGGCTATTTTGTTGAACGGTATCAGCACTGAATGCCCGACATAATAGAAATCGATAAAGGCGACTTCCGTCAGCATAACCTCCATTTTTACTTCCAGCAAATGTTTCTCATCACGAATGCCTTATGCATTTTATGCGAAAAGGCCGGAAGTCAATAGGCTCCGGAGCACCACCCCTTGCTTCTGCGACTCACTCATTTTGACAGATCACCACGGCAAGAATAAAAGTAACATTTTCTTTTGCTTTTTCCACGCGTCACACAATATGAAAGGAACTGTTTTTGTCACACTCAGCATACTGAGTAGGTATCGTGACCGGCGTCTTGGGTTGCTCGAAATAGCAATCTTCCTCAACATTCTCTCATTAATTTCTTCAAACCAAACAATATACAAGCTCCAAAAAACATGCTTTTTCTTAAATTTACATCTGAAAAGTTTCGGGGTGTGGCAGAAAATGCTTGAACGTGGCTTTTCGATAAGAGTGATGAACTGATAACACTGGATGGGTTAACTAAACGCTTCAGAACAGCCGAAGAGACATCCAATTCGTTTGTGATGTTAGATGGATTGAATTAGAGCATAGTACTTTCCAATTTTCTGTTCAACATAGCGCACGATTCATTACAAGATCTCACATGCATGCTTCCGGAGGACATCGATCGTGAAGTAGTGTACAAGGTCAAAAGGGAAGCTGCCAAAATCGAACACAACTCTGACACGATAAAGTTTATGTGTAGCTGATGGAGAACGATGCACTCCAAACGATGTTGGTTCTGAGTCGTGAACGGATGGAGGGCGGCATGAAGTTGTCGTCGAGTTAATTAATTCTGGGACACTAGAGACATGTGATAGTAGTGTTAGCCGCGAGGTAAAAGGACATGTTGCGACTGCTAATGAAAAATTCTACAGTTTCTACAAACCGTAGCCAATGGATGATCACACAAACTTACTCTATAAAAATCGCTGACCCTCCCTGGTGATCTGTACAAGCATGAAGCGTGGTCATTGAAGGATAGGATAGGAAGGAAGGAGAATAAAAAAATCTGAGCGCAAATGTAGCAAGCGTGACCAACTTAAGTAATGTTCAGCAGCGAACCAGGAAGAAGTCATTGACTGCGCTGCAGATCCCGCACTCGAGGAAAAGACGACGAAGATCGGCTTTAGAAACACACCCGGCCGCGATGATGATGGACCTTCGAAGATACAATTGATAGTTTTGGGTCAGTATTACTTTGAAGCGAGAAGAAATGACCCAGTTCATTTCTATGACTTTTTAATAGCTATTTGGCAATTACACTTGCAAAACGCCTTAAAATGGTCCCAATACTATGATTTACTACGTTGTTTATGCAAACAATTGTGTGCGATTTATCGCCAGGAAACTACACAATTAACCCACTTTTTTCGATGAATTCTCAGGAGTACAACTTATTGAAGAATCAGCCTTATCCAACGAAAAGTCGCTTATTTAATTTATTCGATAGGTATCTTAAACAGAACATTGTCCCTCTTGACTGCAGATATGTAAGAGAGATTGCTGTCAAAAAACTGGAAATCTTCTAACTCAGTCATACCATCCTGCGCTGGTGCACAATCTCATTCTTCAGTGGCAGGTTACGCGCAAAAAGCACAACAACTACCACGCCTCCAATTTCATCTCCATACAACGCTTCGTTTGCTTCAACCTATCTAGATAGCATTACGGAAGAAAAATTATTTTTTTTGCAGCAATCAATATTTCAATTGATGACTGCAATGATAAATTCTATCTCCATGTTTGAAGCTTTTCAAGCTGGGTGGTAATTTGCTAACAAGATTGTAATGAATTTAAAGTTTAACAATGATTCTAACAAATCATTGAAATTGTCTATTCGTGTTCACTAAAATCGTGCGAAGACGGATTTTGCAACTTCTTAAGTACTATTGTTAAAATTTAGTTTACAATGTGTTAATTAAAATTATTATCATAAATGAGGTTTTATAGTTGTAACGAGTGCGATACATATACATCATATATGCTTTAGTGGTATAAAAAATCGGTGGTTTTTTGGAAATTTCGAGGTCCATTTAACGTGATTTGACTCAATAGCGGTTAATCGCAGAGTCAAACATCGTATTTTGTCTTCTTTTGACACCAAGGGTATCTATTCTTTGGGTATTGGAGTTGAAACCGTATCTAAGTATCGTTTTAATTTCTGTAGTGTATTTTCCTTCTTAATGCACTGGCTGGCAAACAAAATTTTTGATAGGAGACTTACAAACTTGCGGATTACATCATAACTCAAAATATATCGGACCAATCGTTTTCAAGGTTTGTACAGTTCTTCTGCGTAAACCCCAGGTATTGATCGAAGCTTTTTTTTTGATATTTGAAATTTGCGTAGCATTCATATTTAATATTTTACAGATTTTACGATTTTCGTTAAAAAAATCATGATGTAATGATGAGAAGAAGAACTGTGCAAAATTTCAAACAATTTGGTTCACTTAATTTTGAGTTATGGTGTACATCGCATGCTTCCTGAAAATTCACTGCAACTTACCCAATTTTCAATATTTTGCTATGAAATTTTAGGAAAATTTTGCTCAAATCTTGCATTATTGACTGAATAGAATTTTCATTAAAAATACCTACCCCCTTAAGCAAGAATTGATTTCATCAGTAGGTGTGGAACAACAGGCAAAATTTGATGAGGATCGCCGACCACGCGACCAAATATTCGATTGGTTCTTTTTATGTGTCATCGGGAATTAGTCCTATATAACAGCGTTGCATTCTTTCAGTACTTTGCGTATACCTGACTTTTGATTGATATTGTAATTAGCGTTTTCCGTAAGCGCAAGATTTAGTGGCTATTTGGGGCAGAGCTGTTCGTCCATCATCCAGCACTGTTAATTCTGCTTCATCAGATGAAGCGATCGCAAGTTCCACTTCAATTTGATTTTCGATTTAATTTTCAACCTAATTTAATTTTCGGCGAATTCATGCAATTCATAAGTATTATATTGTCATTCGCGTTAAAGTTCTCTGTCAAATAAATTCTTGCCATTCCATTTATGTACTGGTAAGCCTAAATGCAATAAAATTTTAGATTTGTATTACAATTGATATTGCTTTAGATTTTAATCAATTGATATTGCTTCAGAAACCCTTCCTCTCCTTCACGTTCCGAAACTATCAATCACGCCCCCTCCTTAATGGAAGAAATATGCATGCCAAATTGATAGCTAAAAACTACGAAGGACTATGGGGTTGCACGAACTGTAGACGTAGGACTATACTACTTAATGTAAAATATTTATTTTCTTAATACATTTAGAGTAAAAATAGGCTGAGTGAAAATGAATCACGTAAAGTGGAAATGAATCAATGAATTGATCGAACGTAAATAATAAACTTTCGTTGTGCTTTCTATGGATCCGCGTAAATTTGTTGCTAAGACAATTTTCGTCTTTGCGCAACGAAAGTACAGATTGCCGTCATGCAGGTTACGCATGCAACCACTAACAAACAGAGATGCCATATTGAAATCTGTGTTTCGATCAAAAATCTTTTTTTACCATCTGTGATAACTGAAACAGGAAAAAAAGTCTGTGATAAATTTCCGAAAAAGCTGTAAAAAATCACAATATTTCCAAAAATCTGTGAAATTTTCATCAAAATGTCAAAAATCTACCATCTGTGAAAAATAATCTGTGATCAAAAATTGTGAAAAAAAGCTGTGATAGAGGAGACCGGGGCTAGTTGGCGGTGTTTTCAGTTTTCATTTTTTTCCGCTTTGATGTAGCTAGATTTTTCAAAATAGAACACGTGGCATGAAAGGGCAGACTGTTGGCAACATCTCTGAATTTTATTAAAATGTTTGATGCATTGTCTACATTTTTAGAGACAAAAATATGTGACGCGGAAAACCCGCCAACTTACATGCTTCATGGATCCCTTTGGAACGTGCTGAATGTTTTCTCAATAAAACTATATATTAACCGACATTTGCTATTATATTTCAGTCTCAATACCCCGGAATATTGACCTTGACGCGTAGTCCATATCCAATAGCAAATTTTCAAAATTCTTCAGGCGATTGGCCGAAGTAAATGTTTCCTGTATTGACGAGATACACAAGAAAAATTTTTTTCTTACTTTGGAGTGAATTCCAGATATAAATTTTTTTGATGACTTTTTTTGCACCCTAAATAGCACCGCCAACTTGCCCCGCGAGCAGCACCGCCAACCGCATATTTTATAACGTTTTAAAAAATAACTGTTGTTTGTGGATAGATGTAATATCTATACGGATACTGAAAGCTCATTTCACGCACTATCGAAAAATATATTCATTTGCGAAATAGATTGAAAATTACCCAAAACAACACAAAGTGTTTAAAATTTAGGAAAATTACTTGGTATGCTCGAAAACACAATATCGCCCACAACTTCTACAAAACAAAATGTTTTGCAACCAAAACACATTGGATATTGGGTTTCACATAACTTGAGGTACATAACGAGGGGCAGCGCTATATGTCTAATAGAAACGGAGAGAAAGGGATTCCGCCAACTTACCCCAGCCGCCAACTAGCCCCGGGCTCCCCTGTTACAGAAAAATCTGTGAATATGGTAACCCTGCTAACAAACTAGATATACCTCCCTAGTAACAATTGAGGATTTATGGTAGTTTTATAGCCACTGATAAAACTTAGATTGTAGACTTGTAGCGTGCTATAAAACTTCAATTGTTACTTGGGCTACATTCGCCTCAAACATTGAACCCAAGTGCACAAAGAAAAATGAGTCAACGATGATGATGATGGGTAGAACGAAAGAGATCTCTAACCGTGTTTGTAAATGGAGCTCGATTGCACAAGCGATTTTGTGTACGAATAATTGTGTTCGAGGTTGTACATAAAAGTGTGCTGGAAACGAGCACAACACAAAAGAAAGCATAGTGTTTGAACGGACAAGTTCAGCCGCGTGTTGGACGGAACTGGGTAGCGTACCTCCACAGCCAGTGTAACGGGCTTCTAACTCAGCTACACTGGCTGTGAAAACACACAGCGCAGTGATCTGCTCCGCCTGCCGTTCAACATGCAACTGAGCTGGTCTGGACAAATCCATTCTTTAAATAGTCGATAATGACGTTACACAAATCTGTCGTGCTGGACTTGAGAAGCGCTATCTTCTGTGTGTAAATGCGCGAAATTTTGAATAGGTTGCACAATATTTAAATTTTTAATGCCATGATATCAAAAATCTTTGGGTTTATCTATTGGAATCTATTCTTAGAAGTATTTCGGGGCTACATGCGTAAAAAAAATTGAAAATTTATCGAGAGATGGCTGAATTATATGCGTTCAAAATTGGACCACTTTTCGTTACATACCATTTTTGTTGAATTTGCAAAGTGCACCCCCATATCGAAAACAAAGACTTAGTCCTCCGTCAAAAAAGTTCTTCTATGCACCCCTCCCCCCAACATCATACACAAAATCCACCCCATGACCATCTCCTAGGTGGAAGTAATACTCATGTCAAAATCGAATTTATCGCTAACAATTCCATTGAATGAACAGATAACGATTACTTCAGAAAACTACCCCTCCCTCCCTTCCGTGGTCCACCCCACTCACCATGGCCACCTCCTTAGTGGGAGAAATACATGTCAAATACTATATATGGAGTTATAAATAAATTTTTAGCTCACCCCACCCGGAATACGTTTTCGACTGCTCTCCTCAGTACGTTAATAACCCGGTCGGTAAATTATTTTTATAGTGTCGCGAACATCATTCTTAAAACCTTTTTTATCTCCTACTGTATTTCAGTACGTACGTGAAAGCTTAAACAGACGTATGCAATTGTGTATTGTTGGTGTAGATTATCACAATTACTCAACCTGAAATAGCATACTGTGACTGAACAGTTAACGTTGCGTGGTCAGGAAATAATAAGTCCCGCCCATGTCGCGTAAAATTGATCTAGGCTTGTTTGTCCTTGCACTTTTATTAGTTCTTTTATTCAACGATTCACGACGTTTTCATTCCCCTCATTAAATGCAAACTGTAAGATGGTAAAATTTATTTCGCTATCGTTAATGTATGTTTGAGAAAACACCTTTAAAATATTTTAGAAGTCCAGAAACCGGTGCTGGAAATGAGTCCGAAATGGTAATCACCATCCTAGAATTTGTGCTAGTGCAAAAGCAGTTGGTTTATAGGGCTATAGATTTACGATTCGAGATATTGCGGTCATAATTTTCGAATAAATAGCCTATCAACATTAATATTTTTTTAAGTATGCTACTATAATAACAGCAAGACTGTTTGGAATATCGGCGATAAGCACATTTTACGATCTGAGGAAGTAGTTGAAGTGCGTCGGTGTGAAAGTAATGCGCCTAGAGTTAGTCTTAAGATTGTAGATGCAAATAATGCTGAACATTAGTGTGTATAACAGTTTCGATTAACCCTTGAGTAGCTGTGCTACTATTGAAGACATTCTTCAGTTTTGTTATCAATACAAGTAGGCTCTTGAAAAGCATCTAACTAACCTAGAGCTAACAAAATAAATCAAAATAAATGAAAGAAAAAAAACAGTTGAGTAGCCCGTTGTCTCTCATAATCGTGAGAGTTGTAAACGAGCATTTTGCGTAGGTCCAAGTCCAAGTAGTAGGCTGTTCTTGATCGAGGAACGCTGATTAATATCTCTAATTTGTGAGGCTGAAAATAGGGTGGTAGGGTGGTGCTCGCAATCAATTAACAAACTAATCAGCAACTAATATAAGTGACCCTCAAAACAACTAAGAGCATAAATGTTCTTGGAAAAAACGGTCCTGTATGCAGAACAATTAAAATATGAACGCAAGCATTACATAAAAGAGTGTTTCGGTGATACTGCCAAATTTTACTCAATTTCCCGTACAAAAGGTACCCTAATACTAGGGTGACCATAGCAGACGAGTAAAAATCCAGGACAGTCGAAATTCGGCCTAGATTTGCGGTAGCTATTTTTGGAGGTCTGGCAGGCAGAGCTCTACCGAAATGTCGTTCTTGAGAATTCTAGCACCGAGTACTTTTTCCAATTTACACACACTCCGTTCTTGCTACACCTTAATCAGCTTCAGCACTAAGTACACGTCATTGGAGTAAAGCAGAAATATCGTACTTGGTACTAGCTTCTCTGGGCTATTCTCGACGTAGAAGTAATTGTGAATGCATGGCAGTTTCCAATGAAAACTATTATTTTTCAATCTGTGGCGACATTTCATACTCCTATCACTTGCATTCCATACTTCCAGTGGCGGATCCAGGGAGAGGGTCTTGGGGGTCCGGACCCCCTCCGAAAATTTTCAACTTGTTGAGAAATTTTGAATTAGTTTCAATTGTATATTAGTTTCAAACTTAAAATCATTTCAAACCAAATTCGATCACTAAAACTGATTTTCATTAAATAAGATTTTGACCCATAACGTATTGTACAACGTTCATTCCAAAATAAAAATTTCGGACCCCTCCCGAAATTTTTTTCTGGATCCGCTCCTGCATACTTCTTATGCGAAGCGGTCGCTGAAGTGTTTAAAGATCCCAGTCTTGCCACCCCCCCCCCCCTCCCCCCTGCTTCCCATTGAAAATTTTCTAGGTGAGCTTTAAGCGGATCTATTCGAACAATTGCATCCCGAAACCCGAATAAACTGATTAATAAGGCGACCAGAGGGATACAAAAAATGTCAACATTTTTCTTTTCGATAACTATTTCGGGCTTACGAAAAGTCCATAATAATCCGATACTCATGGTGTTTGAAATGGGTTCAAATTTTGTAGCTCTCATATGAAAACCGTACAATGGTGTATTTTTGGGTTATAGAGACCATTAAACTGTTTTAAAAGTGAGATAAAAGTGCACGTTTATGTTGTATCGCTCGGAAGTTTTCGGTTGACTCGCCCCATGATTTATGATTAAAAACGCGTTTTATTAGAATTATTTGCGAGAACGGTCTAGACGAAAAAAAATATTTGGAAGATCAAAACATTTTTTCTCTTCGGCTGGAATTTGTGCGATGAAACTCTTCGGTAGGTTCCTCGTAAATTATACTGCTTATCGCGTCCAGGAGCTTCATCACTAATCCGAAGTCTGAATGCTAAACTTTTTCCAGGTAATTAATTCGCATCTGTTTATTTTTTTATTTCTTGCACTTATTTTTTCGTCCACAGCACAATAATTTTATCCGAAACCTCAAGTCCACACATACCTAGCACAGTTTCATTTTTCGGGAATTTGAGCCTTTTGTTTTCGCGGCACCAAGATAAGCAACCGTGCGCGCTAGGTAAAGAATGCCATATTTATTGTGGCAAGTAAAGTTTTAATTTGACGTACTAAATTTATTATCGTCGCCCACTGCGAGACGGTGAACTAGCTTCACAGACTTACGGCTTACCTGCTGGCTCGAAAGCACTTTCGATTTTTTAGTTGGAAGTACGTACCTAAATTGTGCTCAGTCAAGCACTGACGCTTGGCAGCTTTTCCTTTCCACCGTAGATCATTGCTTAAGCTATAGCCAGCGACCCAGTTTATTTCGAATTTCCCACAATTGTGATGGGAAAATTTTGGAGATGCATTTTGACACCCCAGTTCTGACACACTGTCTTGGTGGAAGCGGCGGAATTAGCTTTTTATTAAACATACCGGAGTGAAGCTTTCATCACGAAAATTGCGAAACGTTTATATCTCTGTTATTAGAAGCGTTTTTCTCGGTAATTGCCTGGCAATGTTGACATAGGTTCAGTTTAATTTTGATTCCACCTGACCTAGTCGGCTTAGCGACTTATTTTGTAATAGAAACTGCAGTAGGCGGTTTTTCTTCTAAAATTCACCTTGTTTCGACCGGAGGTTTCCTAGGCGTAAGCGTCGATTACTGCAATTCATTGAAGATTGTTGATGCTTATTTTTTAGCCACTGATGGCATTACGCATTTTAGATTAGGTAATAACAACAAATGATCATCGTACGGCTATAAAAAGACATCATGAATCAAATGGCAATGAATACTGAAACATATCGTCACTGTTGTGCTATCTTATGACAAGCGCCATTTAGCACATTTCGAGAAATACGATTAAAAATCGTATTTCTCGAAATGTGCTAAATGGCACTTGTCATAAGAGTTTGAGATTGAATATCTTGAAACTTATAAATTGTATAAATAATTCAAAGCAGTCGATTGATGCTTCTATCCATTCTGTATTAATCTCTCAAATATTATGAAGATCGGTTGACTATGTAGGGAGTTTTTACTATAATTGTAAACAAAAGTCGCACTCACACGTGTCATAGGTGACAAAATTTGTATGGCGTGTCATAATCGCGCATGGAAAATTTTCCATAGAAAAAAATCATCAATTATTAACTTTTAGTCATATCTTTGGTTTCATTTGGTCTATACATAATCGGTGAGTTGCATTTTGAAGAAAGTGAGTCAGAGAATCTAGAAAAAAAATAGTTATTTTTGGTTACAGTGTTGCCAAATATGCTATATTTACAGTTCAAAACTTAAACTGAATTTTTCTCACAATTCGTGTAGTTTCACACATAAAAACCTGTTTTCATCCTGCTAGCGGTGCAATTGTGCCTTTCTCAATCATGAACACGAGAATATTTTAGTTGCTTATATTTATTAAAAGCTTTCAAATGTATACATTACAATTTTATTATACATGACTTGACAACTATATACAAGAAAAGAAATCATTATTCGAGTTCTAAAATTTTGCAAAAGACAAACCAGCCACGGTAATATTGAATTGAAAAAAGGAGCGAAATCGGTTAAGTCCCAAAAAGTCGATTTTTATAAAAATAATTTTTTTCGAGATAACATAAAATCTCGACGTTTCATGCATTTTAAAAATGTTTGGCATCAAAAATACGAATTCGATTTCTGAAATTTGATGGGGTCTCCCCTTTGAAAAAAAATTTTGAGTTCCGGCTTATATGGGAATTTTATATGTGACCGGACGGTTTAGTCTATATTGCCGGACCCATATAAGCGATCCGTACGAAATTTTATAGACGTCTGTGGGGATAATATAGCTATCATTTGGGATTAAGTTTGTGAAAATCGGTCCAACCATTTCCGGGAAACTGATGTGAGTTCGTCAATTTTGAAAGATGAACGCCTTTTCCGGGCACTTCCGGAACCGTCTATGGTGGTCAATGTAGTCAACGAAAGTTTGGTTGGCCGTCGGTGACCTCGAACAGCAAATTTAAGTTGTTTGAGACATTTTAGCGAAATTTTTACCTTTTTTGCTTTCATCGGAGTATCGGTTTGAATCGCAATTTGCTATGTGATCGCACGCCACAACCTGTAACTCCGGAACCGGACGTCGGATCGGGATGAAATTTAATAGCCATTTACGGGGGCGCAACACCTTTCATTTGAGACTAAGTTTGGTTGAATCGGTCTAGCTATCTCCGAGAAACCGATATGACTGTTATTCTGAATTTGGATACTTCCGCCGGGGCTTCCAGAACCGATGATGGTGGCCAATGTGGCCAAAGAGACTTTGAATGGATGTTAGTGACCTAATACTACAAATCGAAGCAGTTCCCGATCAGAACATCATAACAGAAAACTATCAAATTTATATCTCATGTTGATATTTATTACTCTCTGTGTTATCTTTATGATATACCGATCAGGAATGCAAGAAAACTTATATCAAGATTATATCTTCTGGTGCTATCACTGGATTAATAATATGATATTACGCATACAACGATGATGTTACAGTAAGTACAGTCTTTTTAAAGCGAATTTTCGAAGCTTTTGATTTTTTTATTTGGATTTTCAAAATTCCGCATTTTGAGTATAGACAAGTTTTAGATGCAAGTGATCGGAGAACTTGTCAGTGAGGTGTGTGATTGACTTACTTGGTTTCAGTTGGATTAAGAGATGACATATCCTATTTTCTGAGACACTCTTCTGACACATAACTTCGAGTAGGAGGCGTATGATTTAAATGTTAAAGCCATTATTATAAAAAGCTTTGAAATCGTGAAGTTATCAAAGAGCGTTTTTATAAAGATTATATTTTCCTATAAAATTTATTTCGAAGAATATGCAGGAAGTATCAAGCAGTCCAAATGAAAGAAACGCGAATTGAAATCAAATTGTACTGGTTTATTTAGCCTTCCCCATATCAAAAATCCCAATAACAAATCCCTAAAAGAGATTTATTTTGAAACCTCAAAACTCATTCGTTGCTTTGAATCTCTGCGGAATCCTAAATAAGATTTGTTGTATTCTTCGTGAAACAATTTACGTTAAATATCCGCTCAATGTTACCATGTCGCATCGACATTATTTCTAAAAACCACGTAAAACACGTTAACGTACAAGAGAAGCGCCAAAGTGCACTATTTAGAATCTAAAAATAGCCCCTCTTTCCTAATCTGAAAAGATATTATAAAGCTATTCAGTCTATCGTCATACAGGCAGCTGTATTAGTGACTGAAACAGAATAAAAACAAAGCGTATGACACCAGGAAAACAAACAGCACTTAGGCTTGGGCAAGGTTCAATGTGTGCGTTCTGGAAACGTCTTCTGCATCTATAATCGTTTTGCCCTTGACGGATGCGTGGAATATTATGCTAACATTAAACCTCAGTCGAAAACAACATCGTTGGTTCATGCAGGAAACTTCCCCATCAAACTCAGAATACCCAGGTTCAAAGCGGCAATATCGACAAATAATAATCTGTTTGTCATATACTCACAATAACAATCAGCCAGCAGGTATGCAATTATTTAGCAATGCTATAAAAGCTTTTGCTGCAGGAAGCTTTTTCCTTCAAAGCGCCCTAATGTATGCTTTATTTTTCTCGTATTCTATTTTTAGACGTGCACGCTAAAATCATTGATATTATACAATAAGTAATACAAACTATGTTGGGGTCAGTTATGCTATCTCAAGTTGTTATGATCGTGTTATATTGCTATCGACATTTGTTATAAATGTGATATTCGTAGACAATTTTTTGTTAGAATTTTTGTTATTTTAACACCTAACGGTTTGTACTTTATAACAAAATTTGATAGGAAATTTTTCGTAACAAAATATCAGCATGAGTTATAATTGTGTTATTTCCTTCTGGTCGGGTTGTGGTCATATTTTGGAAAAAATTTCACCTTTATACATTCATTGCAGAATTTATTAAAATCGACATTTTCTGCGTGATCGTGCTCACCACCCTGTAATTCTTGAACCGGAAATCGGATCCATCAGAAATTCAATAGCAGCCTATGGGAACGTTGTATCTTTCATTTGAGACTAAGTTTGTCAAAATCGGTTCAGCCATCTCTGAGAAAAATGAGTGACATTTTTGGTCACATACACACACAGACGCATATACACACACATACATACATACACACGCACAGACATTTGCCGAACTCGACGAACTGAATCGAATGGTATATGTCACTCGGCCATCCGGGCCTCCGTTAAAAAGTCGGTTTTCATAGCAATTGCAATACCTTTCTATTGAGAAAGGCAAAACATCTTATATATTAAGATACCTTGAGTTAATCCCCAGATACAGTCATTTGAAGCAAAAAAATCAAAATTTCTCATCATGTTTTTTTGCTATATCTCGGTAACCAAGCAGAATATCAAAATTCTGAAAACGCCAACTTGTAGAGATTTTTTTGACAAGTGATGTGGCATATCTAACTCAGTTTACCTCAAAATGCCGTTGGTCATAAGATAGCACAACAGCGACGATATGGAGAATTTAAATAATAATTGATAAAATCCGAAACGTACTGTGCGATAAAAACTCGCTGTCCTGTTTTACGTTCAATCCTCGGGGTACCTAAAACGGACCCATACCAAAATCTTATCGTAGTATATTTTTTATTTTATTATACTGGGGTGACGTACTCTTATTCGTCTCATTAGTAACGATGTCACACTATTTTGCCGATAACTCGGCTTACACTGATTGGATTGCGCTTAAATAGGTATTAACATCTTTGCTTCGTTCTTAAGAAGCAGGTCAATAAAAAATCTGGCTTGGAAAATGTTAAATACTCGCGTTAGAGCGAAGCGAAAAGTTGAGTACAACGCACCCTTATTCATCCTGCCATTTGAGCTAATGCGTTGAATAGAGATAGCAGACACTGCTCTAACTAATGTGTTCAAATGGGTAGGATGAATAGAGATGCTAAGATGAATTAGGGCACAGTAACCCTATTTTTAGGTTTGTTTTGGGTTCCAGCATCTACTGGTGACCAGCTCCATAATGCCAGTGACGTAGCATATATATTGGTTTTAGGGTTCGGTACAATTCGTCGAGCTTTCAAAAATAAAGTTATTTGCTTTTCAATATAAAAACAAAGCATATGTAATCACTCTAAAAATCGACTTTTCGATAGATTGGACTGAGGTTCAAGTGTCATTTCATTCGATTCAGTTCGTGGAAATCGTGAAATATCTGTGGGTGCTCAATGAGCATCTGCATCTGCCATACGCGAGCGGTGGGTGGTAAAATTTGCACAATTACTAAGGGTCACAAAAGGAATCAGTAGAGCCTGGTGGAGCTAAAAGTCAAAAATTGAACCAGTCTAGTGCTCATGTATGTGTCAAATATTATCACTCAATTTTCTCAGAGATAGCTGAACCGCATAAATTAATTTCCAATAACGATAATATGCTCCCATAAACTGCTATTATTTTTTGTTGATCGGCTTTTTGGCTCCGGAGATACTGATTAAAGATTGCCATCACCACCATGTCCAAACGATGTACTACATATTAAAAAAGACGCAACTTTACTTAAAATAGTGGGTCTAGATCACTAATGACAAATCATAATAGCTTTGACCACATTGGCCTTGATGCCCCCGGGGAACTTGCCTAGTTCCTAAGTTAATGTTACAACTTTTCCTCGACGAATTCTTGGCCGGTTTTTATAAAATTTATTTCAAATGAAAGATACGACACTCCCATTGAGCGCTATAATTTTTTTTCAGATCTGACTTTTGGTTTCGGAGTAACAGGTAATTTCCCATAGATACCGCTATAATCGTAATATCGTAGAGGTTCATCAATTTTTGTCTAACATAGTCTCAACTGGGGGACTGCACCAATTTTTGTCTAACATAGTCTCAAAGTCTTCATCAATTCACCCCCCTTCCCCTTAAACTTCCACTCGCAGGCCTAACACCCGTATTTGTTGCATCCATCCCGCATACCAAAATCAGTTAGGGGATTTCTGACGCCTCCCTTCCGTCACAATAATAAGTCCCCACTGCCCCCATCCAAAATTTCAAAATATGTTCACAAGAAGTCAAAATTGCACTCATGCTTCTTAAGCTATATTAATATAATACTTTTTCTGTTTTAAGTGTGTCAGCGTCGACATGTTGCTCAACAGGTACGTGGTACTCGTTCGCCAATTGGTCTAGGTAGAGCCAAGAGAACGGCAGTCTCTCAATCTAGTGTGCATCGTTTAGAAAACAAAGTAAACACTATATATACGCGAACGGAGGTCTTAGTGGAATGTACGTAATGTTTCAAAGATTTTCTTCCATTTAATTCCACTATGTTTTAGTGGAATTAAATGGAAGAAAATCTTTGAAACATTAAAGTAAACACTGTTTTTATTCTTGCCATTATAAGCAAAGTTGTCGAAAATGCTCTGCTCCGACCCAACGCGGTGGTCGTTGACTTTAAATTTTGTTCAATACGACCGTGCTTTCGTGAAGCGGAATACCATTTTAAGGTGAAAATGGAGTTTGGGCTTACGGAGGTCATCTATATTCTCCGCGATGCCGTATTGATATCATTCAACACGTTTCGTTTTGCAGCACAACTTGAAACACGTGGTTGAAAAAGATAATGTTGGAATTAACCCGCCGGCACTCGCGCGAACGGCTCCCCGAATGAGCAACCGCTGGTGCTGCAAGAAGATTTCGTTAGAGTTTTGGAAGGTGTTGCACAAAATACAACGGCTCGAGTGCCGGAGGGTTAAGATTCCCGTGTATATAGAAAATGACACATGGCTACATGGATTATCACTGCGTACCTCTCCTGAACCAAATGCAAAATGCATATCGCAGTAGTTGGAATTTTGTCCATCGCTGGTCAAAAAATGACTTAATACTACGTTCACACTACGAGTGAAAACATGTTTTAAACCTATCTTGATGACATATTTCTTGTTGCTAATTACTAGAACATGTTTTAACTCTGTAGTGTGAACGTAGTATAAGATATATAAAAAAAATGCGGTACAATTTGATCGAAATTGGTTTGATGTTTTATATGGGAACGACCATATATTACCCCTAGAGGCCGTGTTTAATAAACGAATAGAAAACTATATGTGGAATTTATAATTTTTAGGATATGTTAGGGAACAGTTGTAGACAATTAAATTATCTTGCTTATTCATTTGCAGTGATAATCTTATGCATTTAGTGTCACCTAGCGGTAAAAATGCGATCTAGTGGGTTCTCGCTATGTAAAATGTCGAAAAACTTCATACAGATTTCAATTTGGGACTAGGAATGGACGTAGGAGTGGGTTTTCAAAAACTCGTTTTTTTTTCTGGGCACTCCACTGTAACATCGGGGTGCTATATGCTGTTATACTACATTTTCGGATTTTCGGATCGAGATCGTGAATTTTCATTTCTCCCAGCACTTTCAAGAGATATTAACATTAAACAGGTAAAAGTAACATACAATCATGGATGCTTTTAAAAACTTGGATAGTTCTAAAAGCCCAGGACCGGATGGCGTTCCACCGGTATTTTAAAAAACTTTGTCAATGAAACTAACCGCTCCTTTATTTTGACTTTTGAACATGTCTCTAGAATCAGGTTGATTTCCTAAAATATGAAAAAGCTTTTTCCTAGTTCCAAGTTTTAGAAATGGTAAAAAATCCGATGCGCGTAATTATCGTGGAATAGCTATCATCTCGTGCATTCCCAAGATTTTCGAGGCGACTGTTAATGAAAATTTATTTCACCAAATCAAGAACAGAATTACGCATATGCACCATGGTTTTTTCTACAAATCTACTCGAGTTCATTAACAGCAATGGATAACGGAAACTACGTAGAAGCTCTTTCACTGAAACCTCCATTTACGAACCAAACCGGGGGTTCGTAAATTGAATTAGTTCGTAAAAAAAGTGTTCGTTATTTGGGATTTAGTTCGTAAAAAAAGTTTGCTTCACATTCTTATTAATATTCGTTGGTTGAGCAATATTCTCGATAACCCTGACAATATGGGTATTTTTGGAACGGACTTGACAAGTAGATGCTGAAAATGGACAATTGGAACCTGTTCGAAATCCAAGATGGCGACTTCCGGTTGAGCAATATTCTCGATAATCCTAACAATATGGATATTTTTGGAACGTGCTTGACAAGTAGATGCTGAAAATGGACAATTGGAACCGTTTTGAAATCCAAGATGGCGACTTACGGTTGAGCAATATTCTCGATAACCCTAACAATATGGGTATTTTTGGAACGGGCTTGACAAGTACATGAAGAAATGGAACAATTGGGACCGTTTTGAAATCCAGGATGGTGACTTCCGGTTGAGCAATATTCTCGATAACCCTAACACTAAGGGTATTTTTGGAACGGGCTTGACAAGTAGATGCTGAAAATGGACAATTGGGGACGTTTTGGAATCAAAGATGGCGACTTCCGGTTGAGCAATATTCTCGATAACCCTGACAATAAGGGTATTTTTGGAACGGGCTTGACAAGTAGATACTGAAAATGAACAACTGAAACCTTTTGAAATCCAAGATGGCGACTTCCGGTTGAGCAATATTCTCGATAACCCTAACAATATGGGTATTTTTGGAACGGGCTTGACAAGTAGATGATGAAAATGAACAATTGGGACCGTTTTGAAATCCAAGATGGCGACTTCCGGATGAGCAATATTTTCGATAACCCTAACGCTAAGGGTATTTTTGGAACGGGCTTGACAAGTAGATGCTGAAAATGGACAATTGGGGACGTTTTGAAATCAAAGATGGCGACTTCCGGTTGAGCAATATTCTCGATAACCCTGACAATAAGGGTATTTTTGAAACGGGCTTGACAAGTAGATACTGAAAGTGAACAATTGAAACCTTTTGAAATCCAAGATGGCGACTTCCGGTTGAGCAATGTTCTCGATAACTCTAACAATATTGGTATTTTTGGAACGGGCTGGCCAAGTAGATGCTGAAAATGGACTATTGGAAACTTTTCCAAGTTCGATATGACGATTGCCGGTTGAGCATTATTCTTGATAACGAACAATATGGGTTCTATTTCCGTCATGCACTCGTCAACCCTATCCAGAAAATACCCACATTGTTGAGGTTATAGAGAAGTTATCTAAACCGGAAGTCGCCATATTGGATTCCAAAATGGCTCAAGACATCGATTTCCGTCATGCACTCGTCAACCCCATTCCGAAAATACCCATATTGTTGAGGTTATAGAGAATTTATCTAAACCGGAAGTCGCCATCTTGGATTCCAAAATGGCTCAAGACATCGATTTCCGTCATGCACTCGTCAACCCCATTCCGAAAATACCCATATTGTTGAGGTTATAGAGAATTTATCTAAACCGGAAGTCGCCATCTTGGATTCCAAAATGGCTCAAGACATCGATTTCCGTCATGCACTCGTCAACCCCATTCCGAAAATACCCAACTCATATTAGTAACAATTAACTAAGAATACATAACTTCATGCTGTAATGTACGAACTCAAACTTTCCAAAAACAGTTCGTTATTTTGAATTTAGTTCGTAAAAAAAGTTACGTAAAAAAGAGTTCGTAAATGGAGGTTTCAGTGTACAGATTTTAGCAAAGCATTTGATCGCATCGACATACCCTGTGTGCATTCAACAATAAAATATTGTAGTATAGTTTGGTCGCCATTTTCAGTAACGCATGTAAACAGGATCGAATCAGTACAAAAACAGTTTTTGATGTTCGCACTTCGTAGACTAGGTTGGACTGGACTACATTTGCCATCTTATAAAGCACGGTGCATGCTAATCGACAAACTTTGAAAGATCGTCGTGAATTTTCTATGGTATCATTTGTAAACGACATTGTATCGCATCGTATTGCTTCATTCGAACTATGATCGAAACTAAATTTTTATGCTCTATCTCGACAACTACGTAACCGCTGCATCTTTGGTGCAATTCACCATCGTTCTAATTATGCCAAGTTTGGCACTTTAAACCAAATGACGAATGTTTACAACAAGCATTGCGAAATCATTGACTTTACTATGTCGTAAACAAACCTTAGGCAGCAATTTCAAGTAAATCAAAATTATAACTAGTGTTCAGTTAGTTTAATAATTACTGTAAGAAACCGGTTTACATCTGATTAACGAATTGAAATAAATAACTTGAATTTTATTTAAATCAGAGCTCTGGTTTCGGAGTTATGGGTTGGAGAGTGCAGTCACGCTTCAAATTCCCATATAAGCCGGTACCAACTTGCCATCTAAATGGCGTAAAATTTCATAAAATATTATAACGCTGGGATTGGTGATTCTGACTCAATTGCGCTCAGTTAAACCTTCTTTTACGGCTTTGGCCATCTACGATGGAACCGGAAGTTTTGAGGAAGTAAAAAAGTCCCTGAATTAGATACACATCTTTTTCTCCGGGATGGCTAACTCAATTTTCACAAGCTCAGTTTCAAATGAATGGTATAATATGCTTATCAACTGTTGTCGAATTTCATTCGGAGTTCTGGTTCCGGAGTTATGAGTTAGACTGCGGTTACACACGAAATTCCCAGAAGCTTTTTGCTTTTCTCATATAGAAAGGATATGCCATCACTCTGAAAATCGTCTAACTGAACCTAGCTCCGAGAAACAAATTTCATATACCATTCGACTCAGTTCGTCGAGATCGTGAAATGTCTGTTGGTCTGAAAATATGTGAGTGTGGAAAAATGTGTTTCTCAGAGATGGAGATTAACTGATTTCCACAAATGAAAGATACAACCTTCCCATCAGCTGCTATTGAATTCTTGTCGATCGGAGTTCCGTTTCCGGAGTTACGGGTACTGGTACCACCATAATATCGAAATAATGCAAAGCATAATAAAATAGGTGTAAAATTGCTTGGATTTGCCAGTCTAGATCAATAAGTCGTTATGACAACATGGGCCACCTACAACGGTTCCTGATTCCATATCAGCAGGAACTGAAAAATGTACAATGCGGGAGTAATGACTTTGACATGAAAGGTAAAGAGAAAAGAAAATGACCTCCAATATTTGTCAGTGCTTCAGAAAATGGCGTACAAGAGCTCCAACGGACAATCATGTATTTATTTTAATTTATATTTGTGCATATTGTACATATATCAAAGACTCCCGGCTTCGTTAAGCTACCGTTACGTGCTGTGTCCAATAGTGGGATAATAAAAACAGTTTTAAATAGTTTCTCAAAATAACATGCCTGTTTTGTATGGTTTCTTGAAATAATACGATTTCTCGAAATATAACACTGGGTCTAAGACAGATATATTAGGGATATATCAAATATTTTAAATTAACAATATGGTCCACTCCTCTGTTTCACAACAGACATCACACTAGCGCCGCAGTGACACAAAAAATCACTAGTACACTGCAAATTTTGTGATATGCAAATAACAGATCTTCATCAGCCCACGGTGCAATAGTACAAGGTGGAAACATTAGAAAAAAATCCACATGACGTCATTCTCAAAATTGTTTTGTAGAAATGAAGGAAATAATAATGCAAAATACACACATTTGACCCAGAGATTTGTAGTTTTTCGTAGAAGCCAATCAAACAGTCAACAGGTGCTGCCAAACCGGTCATTGTATTGTGCAACGTTAGAAATAACTCTTCTTTACAATATTGAAACAAGCTCCTTCATGAGCTTACGCAAAGTGTACACGATTTATAGTACGGTCTGAATTTTAATGTAGTCGTTAGATCTGTGCAGCACATTGAAAAACTGTGTAACACAGAATCTGTGAACCTGGCATCCCTGCAATCGATTTCATTTTGACAGTTAATTTCACAGTACACGCTAAACGCAGGTAAGCTAAAAATGAATGATTAGAATGCATTTTCGTCGCGAGATGGCGTACGTTTTGTGTCTTCTATGATTCGTAAGAGATTTGCAAAAGTGGACTATATTGTTATTTATAATATTTGGATATATTTAAATTTAATCCAGAAAAAGCGCGTTGCATGCGATGGGATACAGATTCAATAAATTTAAAAATATATTAGATTTAAATATTGTATCCGGCGTCGGCGGTAAACGTGACGATGAGTTATGTGCTATCAACGACCATACTGTACTCAATTGTCTTTTTAACAAACTTTTTCCAGACTGCACGGGGCAATCACTAACGACTGCCTCTGAGTTGTTTTCAGGTAGTTATAATTCTTGGGTCTTTGATTGTAGAATAATGTCAACCAAGTCGATCAAATGGGTGCTTAAAAGTTTTACTCCATATAAGTCTACGGGGAATATGAACAAAGCACAAGATTCACTCTGGGGCTGTATTCGAATATGACAACCATTGGCATAACATGAAAACTTTTCTGTCAGACGTTAGTCCGAAATGTCTATGAACTTGTTGCATTTTTCCTTGCACAATTGCAGTATTCTCGTCGTGGTACTGACTGGACATTGCAAACTCAATTATCTTATGGCTACTATACAGCGTGCTGAGTATTATTCTTATGTCAATCCGATTACGGAACCTCATATAATTTGTTATGTAACTGCCATACTGTAGTAATGTAAATGTGTATCCGGATTTTTGGTTCTCTGTACATAGATGAACCTATGTACAGGGAGCTAAAACTCAAGGCGATGTCATTGTTGCTAGCCCAGTGTAGTAAAGAGCTATAGACTTCATCAGTTGGGTTCATTATTCTTTCGGGAGTGAAGAATCAAGGCTGTTTACTTTTTTGTGTTGTCATTTTTTCATTTTCCTACTTTTATGTTTCATTTATCTTCCCCTTCCCATCAGGGATGTGATTAGAGGACGTGGCAAGGCACAAATTTCCGAATAGTATGAGAAACGTGCCAGTTGAGCCAATATATTCTGATTCCTGAGTCAACTCTAACTTTTCAGTGGTTTATTCTGCCTTTGTCAAGGAATAGTGACAATGTCGTTTTGTTGTCAAGCGCGCGTGTATGTGACGTCTAATATCAAATCGTCATGATTGAATAGTGATGGTGTCTCCTAAGTGTGCAAGTGTGGCGATAATTTAACGCTCCAGTGTGATGTTCCCTTTTGCATCGACTTGTTGATCATCTTGTACGGTCTCAAAAATTGCCTATTAACCGATTTGTTTATATTCTTTCTACTCGTTTGTTACTCTGGAGCGACTGTCCTGATGGCGCCGATGGTTGGGTGGTAAGCGTGACCGCCACCCACCCCAGTTGGTCTGGGTTCAATCCCAGTCGAGGTCGTTGAGATTTTTCAGAGGTGAGAAAAATCTGAGGTCACGCCTTCCTTCGAAAGGAAAGTAAAGCCGTTGGTCCCCGGTCCATGAGTTGATGGGTCGATATCCAGTCCAGATAGTTAGAGTGTTGTTGTGTCACCTCTCTGGCGTCGGTGTTTGGCCTCGTAGCGGAAATAGGCCGACGGAAAATAAACAGAATTGGAAGAAGAAGAAGAAGAGTGACTGTCCATTCGCATGCGCTATTTGAGTTAATAATTTGCACATCATACTTACCGCGACGCATTCACCGGAAAGTCATCGAAATAAAAATTCAAATGGAATTCTATTACTGTGAACAACAACAACGGTACTCACTTTATTTGTCAAATTTTTGTAGATTACGCTTTTATTAATCTTTGCTATACAATATACTCTAGCGTCGAATAAATTATAAATAGTATCAGAATATAAACAGCCTTACGAGGGAACGAAAATAGATCGGTAATAAAAATATGCGTGGGATGATCGGAAAACAATAGTTCGGATCAGCGAACATTTCCCCTGCATAAAATAGTGGCGCAGAGTAACAAAAAAAAAAAAAAATAAAGAACCGAGCTGTTAAATTCGCGTGGGCCAATCGAAACAGCAGTAGTTGCCGATGCTTAATCATTTTTCATACCTCTTCCTGACGTAACCAATGTTTCGTCCGATGTGTCTACGTGGACGAACCGAGCGGAGCTACAGTCTATCGAAATGGATGCTGTCTCACAGTTTTCCGATTATCACTGATGTTTTCCAATTGTTGTACAAGTGCAATTAAAAATATGATTATTTTCATTTATCTCCACTCTTCCAGTTGCATGCGGTGATATATAAATAAAAAAGAAAATTACCGCGGATGCGACAGTCTCCATATTCATGCAGTTTAATGCCAATTTGATTAATTATCTCATTTTTCGTCACAATCGTTCGTCGTTTCGAAGCTGGATTGACGCCACGTTTTTTTATCTGCTGTGTTGTTGGATGCTTGATTTTTTACTACAAATAAAGGAAAGTTTCAATTTGCACTATAGGTGGTGTGGCAATATTTATTCTTGGGAACGAATTAATAACACCAATAACACAGAACAAAGTTGATTGGGGAGAAACCACTGTCAACAATCGTCGATTTTTACGATTTGTTTAATTTGAGTTCTGGCTGTTTTTTTATTTGGCTGATTCTACTGGCTATTACGGTAAGGATTATGAGCTATGTTATTACGTTGTTGTGAGTGTAATTAATTTGCTCGTACGGCTCAGGATACAGGACGAAAATGATTGATAGATCAATCTCACTTGTTACATTATACTTGAGAAATGAGTTCGAGCAGATCGTTTGTTCTAGAAGGTTTTACTTTATAACAGGAAAAAAGAAGGGTGGTACACGTTCCATATTGGTAAAACTTAACGGAAACAATATCATCTCTATCGTTTAAAACGTAAATAAGGATCCGCGGCGGGATCAATAGTTTCTCCTTGATTTGCTCATTTACAACTTTGGCCTCTCACTGCAGCGGGTTCATCCGCATACATCGAACATGACAGTTTCACAGCTAGTCCTAAGTCTAGTAAAAATTAGAACCTTACAACCGCCCAATCGTAGGATTTGTAGCACAGGAACGTGCTCGTTTTGCCGCTCTATTTTGCGACCCGCTATCATTTTATGATAATTGTTATCATGTAATGAGCTAATAAACAACTCGTCCGACGCCACATTCACTAACGGAAGTCGGTTAGCCTCCGTTTCACAGTTTTCTCTTTCGCGGTCCTAATCCAACCACATTCACTCTCAGTTTTCTCGCACGTGCAGCACTCACTCATGTCTTCGCGGATTACTATTCTATGTACACATTTATATGTTGGCCGATTGGATTTACACCGTTACTGTTATGATTGGTTCGAAGTATCTGGTAGAGTCGGTTCGTCTGCTGACGATAGGAACGCTAGGAGAAGCTGTCACCGTTGCCGAGTTGATTCTGTCCTGCGTCAAATTCTTCCTCTTCCGAAGCCTTTTTAACACAGTCTCGAACTGCTTGTAGAACTATACCCACCCTGCGATCCAAAGCGGCTAGATGCGGTTCCCATAGGACCGGAGCGATCGGATCACTTGTCATCGATTCTCGCATTCGCTCCGACAACGGTTTTTGGCCGTTGTGTAACAGTAGCAGCGTTTCCAATGTTGACGATCGAATTAGGCAGCACTGCAGGAGTGGTGCCAGAATGGTAAGCTCATCATGGAATGGTCGACCAAAGCCTCGACCGTGGTCCAGATGAATCGGAAATGTGTCATTTCCGAAAATTTTGAACGTTTCGTAATGATGCCGGTCCATGTTGCCGGTGAGAAAATCAAACACCGACATGTCCATTAGGTCCAGTAGCCGACGGTCTTCGTCGTACGGGGGAATGTCGCGAACCATGGCGCAGTAGTCCGGGTCAGTTTCCCACTGGGCCTTCCTGCGTTTGTGGTACGAACGGCGCCAGGGATGCCGCCACACTTTCCGCTGAGTATCCGGCTGCGTCGGTAGGAATGCAGCGAACGAGCCTTCCAGTGTATCCGGACTGCCACAGATTGCATGGGATGTATCACAATAGTAGGAACATTTGCCGTGGAAACACTTGTTACGTGCCGGTGACACGAAGAATGTTTTCAGAAGATTTTCATCGCACAACGCCTCGATTTCGGTGGTAATGTTTAGAATCCGGCCGGTGACGGGCATCGCTCGACGGAAACCCATCAACCGATCCAGATGGAATGCGGCAATTTCCGCTGTATGTCGCTCGTAATCGGTGAAATAGAAATGGTTCGGAAGCGTTTGCTGTTCCCGGGGGAATCGCATCGGCTTGAACAGTGCGTGAATATCGTTCGGATATTCAATGATCAGTTTTATTTGCGTTCCGCCTTCCTTTTGAACGACGTGCTTTATGGGGAGCGTAATCATGTCTTGTATCACAGCGTCTACGAGTCGGTCACTCTTGGAGTACAGCTCGTTTTTGGTAATTGAAAGTTGAAATTTCTCCAGGTTGCTTGCATTGACACTTACTCGCAGGTCAAGCATATCCGCCAGGCTCGGATTGACATCTTCCGTATAGTCTTCTTTGATAACGATCCGTTCAAAATATTGTGGATTTCGTCGGTTTTTCGGTGCCACCACCACTGCTGTTAGATCTTTAAATCGATCGTGTGGCGGTGTTGTTGTAATTTGTTTGCCCGGAAACCCCGCTCCGGAGGTGTCCGTTCTACCACGGGTGTGTGGATTAGTAGTTAGGTACTCTTTCGATCCGGAAGCGTTACTTTTCGCCAGAAACTTCCGATGAAATTCATTGTAGATACCGCTTTTATCGTCCTCGCTAGCGAATCGTATCCGCGCATGGGAAGGTATGAAATCTCCCCGAGACACTCCGAGATCCATCTGTAAATCGATCACCAGCAGCAGGGTGAACAGCACCAGCGAGGCACCAAAGCCAAGCGCCAGGCGCTCTTTCAACTTTTTCGATCGTATCCAGTACATCTTCTTCACCGGTTGCCGTGGTCAGGTGCGCACATGCGCCCGATCTGACTACTTCTAAACCTAAGCACAGAGTGATCACTGTTCAAATCACTTTCGATTCAGCGTAATCTTCGCTCAATCTTTTTCTAAATCACTGAGTGGCATATTTCTGATTGACCAGATCACTGCTCCTCACACAATTCGACACGTATCACTGCGAGCTGATGGAAAGTTCTCCTCGGCACTATTACTGTTAAATCGTACCAACGTGTGGCAGAGGACGTCCTCTACTGACCACCACCATACACCATGTTCATGCCCTTTGATTGTTTTTCACCGGTGTCAGCATTTCTTATGTTGTCTTACTCGTGGCTTTTATTTTTCTTCACTGTAAATTATGCTTATAACTCGGGCACCACACCACACAAACACACTCGGGCTTTGCACCCCACAACTGGGATCTTCCTTTGTTGTTCGTTTCACCCGCTCAGACGCTGGCTCAGCTGATCTAAACAAAAACATGACATTTGCGGTTCATCCGACCCGCCCGAAGCATTGTGGTTGTTAATTTCAAAATTAAAGCCTGTCGTCACGTGGCTCTGCTCCACAGATTTCAATGCACTATTTCGTGACGGCGGTGCCAATTGATGGATGCTTCGGGGTAATGAAAAATAAATTGCTTCCACTGACTCCCGATACCGTCGAGCACTTGCGAAATCACTCGGTTCTCGCGCACTACTAGCGGCGCAATTTTGTGATAAGATTAAGCTCCCTTATTCCGCGGTGGCCGTGTTGTTCTCTCACTCGCACATACACACTCTCTCGCGCGGTCGTCGTCGTCGTCCAGTAAAAACCGGCCTACACCACCGCACTCGTCAAACACTTGCTTTCACACTCTCGCACCGTGGCAGATCAGCTATATCTCCGCGTTCTCCAGCCAGCCAGAAGAATCGTCAAGAAATACAATGGCGCGCTCGAAAAAAGTTGCAAATAATTTACATAATCTTTGCCTCAGCGGCAAAAACGAGGTTATGATGTTCGCTGGTGCGCTTCTCCTCTGGCGGTTATTGTGCTCATTCTGCTGGTAGATTTAGCCTAATTTGGGGGGCTCCGACTCTCCAACTGGCTCGTCCGAGCTCGGAGGCTCTGTTTCGCGTGAACTCTGAATCGATACTGAATCAAAGCAGACGCGCGAACGTTTTCCTCAGATTAACACCGGGCAATTGTTCCACCTTTCCTTTTCCCACTTGGAGAATCCACTCCTCTATTGCCTCCAATTTCACCCCAGCTCTACTCGACACAGCTGAGCGGTGGTCGTCCGTGGTGCTACTGCCTTCGTTTTCGTTTTATGACCGGCTGGCTAAAGCAGGTGCGTACTGCTCTGATTTAGGTACTGCACTGTTGTGGGCTGACGATTCTGGGAGGTGTTTGCGTTTCCCCTGCTCGCTGTCTACCTTAGCTAGTAGTACCTAGCGACGTCGTGCAAAGCAGTGGGTGAAGATGCTTATTTTTTCTGCCATTCATAATAGTTTGCCTACCGGCTGGTGGCTGCTGCCACCAGCACTACCAAAAATAACAGGCCGAATTCTTAACGACCGGACCGTAAGATGATTGTAATGATGCTACCCATGGAGTTGGGTACAGTGCGTCAACTGGAACTGAAATAAAAGGAGAAGAAAAAGAAAGGCGTTAAAGTAGATAATTTATGAGCCGTTCACAAACATAAGCTGTACTGTCGTGGACGTAAATGCGGCGTATGTTGAACGAAGCTTTAGAGAATAACCGCCACCTTTGCCTTCCATGGCGACATGGCAGGGCACGTGGACGCGAAGAACACCACTTTTGAAGGATTTATTGCTTAAGTAAATCGTGTTAACCTAGTTGGAGGAGGATCTAATTAACGATGGAATGTAGGAAAAATTTCCTTTCCACTGATGATGGTATGAACTTACATATTTTGGTGTGTGGGATCAAAATTATACGCCTAATAAGGACCACCCCCCTAACGGCTCGCGATAGGATAAGTTAGATACGGTTATCTGTCCGTGGTTTGCAAGGTTGACTGGGTCCAATTAACGGTGAACGATTTTTTTACAACATTAATTGAGTCTATTTGCTTGACCATTCCTGTGGGACTGTTCCCTAAGAAACCACTTTCTCCGTACGGTTTCTTTTCCCTTCCTCCGCGAAATCATATAAGCTTTGTTTTTATTTTTTTCTTATTTTAATGATATTGGATTCGCTAGAGATTCCTTCGAAGGTAAAATTTTATTTTAAATTTAGAGCCATAGTATTCAAGTGAGACCAAGGTTTTACATTTCTTAGAAAAGAAATGCATAGAATTCGCTCAAACTTTCAAGATTTTTTCCGAGGCCCGGAGGGCCGAGTCTTATATACCAATCGACTCAGCTCGGCAACTTGTGACAATGTCCGTGTGTGTATGTAACGGACAAACTCTCATTCGTGTTTCTCAGCAATGGTTGCACCGATCTTATCCAAACCAATTTTAAATGAAAGGCCTATAACCCAGACAGAACGCTATTAAATGGTTTTTGATTCTGATGTTTATTTTCCAAGATATGACCGCTTGAAGGTGCAAAAATCGCGTTTTTGCAGTTTTTTGAAATTAACTGCCGAAATTGACAACGTAACTGAACAATTTATATATTTTTAGAAAGCTTATACGAACACCTTTCGAACGAACTATGTGGAAATCTATTATTATAAAACTTATAAAAAGAGATATTTAACATTAAATGAGGACGAAAGATTTTTATCATTTCCCATAGCCAGAAATAAGACCAAAAACATTAAATGTATTATTAGCGCCAAAACCGTTAATTTTATGTCAATATTTAATTCGGAGAATTAAAAGCATACAATATGCCCTTTCTTTTGGTATTGTGATTTTATTGATTAATCCCCCTAAGAGTGAGATATGTTCATAAATTTTCTTGGAAATGATTGTATTGAAAAAATGCCTTCAGCAAGTTTGTAGCTCTTACTTTTACGAATATCTTTACTGAAGATATCAAATACTTATTTCGAATACTTTAAAAGTTATGGCTTATTATTATTGAAATGAGCCAAATATTATTTCGAAAAACCTATTTTAATCCACCTAGCGGTGCAATTGTCCTATGCTATATTTCACCCTAAGGAGGAAAAATTTGGTAAAAACCAATTGGTGCAATTGTGCCTTTCTCAATCATGAATCACGAGAATGTGTGCGTTGTTTATATTCATTAAAAACTTTTAAATGCATATATTACATTTTATTATTATACATCACATGACAACTATATACAGGAAAATAAATCATTATTCGAGTTCTAAAATTTTGAAAAAGAAAAAACAGCCACGGTAATATTGAACTGAAAAAAGGTGCGAAATCGGCAGTCTCAAAAAGTCGATTTTTATAAAAAAAATATTTTTCGAGATAACATAAAATCTCGACGTTTCATGCATTTTAAAGATGTTTGGCATCAAAAATACGAATTCGATTTCTGAAATTTCATGAGGTCCCCCCTTTGAAAAAAAAATTGAGTTCCGGCTTATATGGGAATTTCATATGTGACCGGACGATTTAGTCTATATTTCCGGACCCATATAAGCGATCCGTACGAAATTTTATTGACATCTATGGGGATATTATAGCTATCATTTGGGACTAAGTTTGTGAAAATCGGCCCAAACATTTTCGGGAAACTGATGTGAGTTCGTAAATTTTGAAAGATAGCCGCTTTTCCCGGGCACTTCCGGAACCGTCTATGGTGATCAATGTAGTCAACGAAAGTTTGGTTGGCCGTCGGTGACCTAGAACAGCAAATTTAAGTTGTTTGAGAGACATTTTAGCGAAATTTTTACCTTTTTTGCTTTCATCGGAGTATCGGTTTGAATCACAATTTGCTATGTGATCGCACGCCACAACCTGTAACTCCGGAACCGGAAGTCGGATCGGGATGAAATTAAATAGCCATTTATGGGGACGCAATACCTTTCAATTGAGGCCAAGTTTAGTCGAATCGGTCTAGCCATCTCCGAGAAACCGATGTGACTGTTATTTTGAATTTAGATACTTCCGCCGGGGCTTCCGGAACCGATGATGGTGGCCAATGTGGCCAAATAGACTTTGAATGGATGTTAGTGACCTAATACTACAAATCGAAGCAGTTGTGGTCATATTTTGGAAAAAAATTCACCTTTATACATTCATTGCAGAATTTATTAAAATCGACATTTTCTGCGTGTTCGTACTCATCACCCTGTAATTCCGGAACCGGATCCATTAGAAATTCAATAGCAGCCTATGGGAACGTTGCACCTTTCATTTGAGACTAAGTTTGTCAAAATCGGTTCAGCCATCTCTGAGAAAAATGAGTGACATTTTTGGTCACATACACACACACATACGCACATACACACACATACATACATACACACATACATACACACACAGACATTTGCCGAACTCGACGAACTGAATCGAATGGTATATGTCACTCGGCCCTCCGGGCCTCCGTTAAAAAGTCGGTTTTCAGAGCAATTGCAATACCTTTCTATTGAGAAAGGCAAAAAGGTGCGAAATCGGCAAAGTCCCAAAAAGTCGATTTAAAAAAAAAAAATTTCGTGATAACATAAAATCTCGACGTTTCATGCATTTTAAAGATGTTTGGCATCAAAAATACGAATTCGATTTCTGAAATTTCATGGGGTCCCCCCTTTGAAAAAAATTTTGAGTTCCGGCTTATATGGGAATTTCATGTGTGACCGGACCGTTCAGTCTATATTTCCGGAACCATACAAGCGGTCCGTAATTTTACAGACATCTGTGGGGATAATATAGCTATCATTTGGGACTAAGTTTGTGAAAATCGGCCCAACCATTTCCGAGAAACTGATATGAGTTTGCTAGTTATGAAAGATGGCCGCTTTTCCCGGGCACTTCCGGAACCGTCTATGGTGGTCAATGTAGTCAACGAAAGTTTGTTTGGCCGTCGGTGACCTAGAACTGCAAAGTTAAGTTATTTGAGACATTTTAGCGAAATTTTTACCTTTTTTGCTTCCATCGGGGTATCGGTTTGAATCACAATTTGCTATGTGATCGCACGCCACAACCCGTAACTCCGGAACCGAAAGTCGGTTGGGGATAAAATTTAATAGCCATTTACGGGGACGCAACATCTTTCATTTGAGACTAAGTTTGGTTGATTCGGTCTAGCCACCTCCGAGAAACCGATGTGACTGTTAGTCTGAATTTGGATACTTCCGCCGGGGCTTCCGGAACCGATGATGGTGGCCAATGTGGCCAAATAGACTTTGAATGGATGTTAGTGACCTAATACTACAAATCGAAGCAGTTGTGGTCATATTTTGGAAAAAAATTCACCTTTATACATTCATTGCAGAATTTCTTAAAATCGACATTTTCTGCGTGATCGTACTCATCACCCTGTAATTGCGGAACCGGATCCATTAGAAATTCAATAGCAGCCTATGGGAACGTTGCACCTTTCATTTGGGACTAAGTTTGTAAAAATCGGTTCATCCATCTCTGAGAAAAGTGAGTGAGATTGTGTTCGCGTACACACACACAGACGCACATACACACACACATACATACACACATAGACATTTGCCGAACTCGACGAACTGAATCGAATGGTATATGTCACTCGGCCCTCCGGGCCTCCGTTAAAAAGTCGGTTTTCAGAGCAATTGCAATACCTTTCTATTGAGAAAGGCAAAAACGAATTTTGTATTTCATTTTTCTATCTACAACCGCTAGAAAAACCACCGAACAATTCCAAGTTGTCTAGATGGAACTTGATCACTTATCGGTGCCAAAATTTTCATTTGCGCGAACCTTCTGACTTATAACCATCGGATCGATCTGAAACATATCTCGGAAAATGAAAAGCGAAATGAATATCTCCAAGCCACGGTGTAGCCAAGAGGAGGCTTTGGGGTTTAGCCACACCCCCCTCCCTCACCCAAAAAAAAATTATTGCATAGAAGTTGAAGTTTTTTTGATGCTGGCTGATTTAACCCATTATTGCCCAAATTATTTTTCACGCGCATCACAAATTAAGTTTTCCGATCGGAAAAAATGATGTGGTCATTCCAGTATAATTATTTCTGTACTTAAAGTAGCTGATATAATAAGGAACAACCTGTGAAAATTTCAGATTGATCGATAAATTGGTTCTTGAGATATCGTGATCGCCGCGAATGAACTTTTCAACAAAATACAACTCCGAGATAATCGAGTTTTACTGTCGGTGCAGCGAGTCAACGGTCGAGCGTATCAAACACTACGCGCCGCCTACTAGTGGTCGATGGGTAGCGGCCTTTGAATAGCTGTAACTCAAGATGTAGTATTCCGATCTTAATGAAACTTTGAGAAAATTTACCTCAGCGTATGTAGTTTCAGAATATCTAATTTGCAAAAAATCGATTTTTTTCATCCTGACAAAAATGTGTAACCCCTTAAAAAAAAATTGATTGAAAACAAAACATAAACGCCAGTTTAATCACTCTAACTTCTCTAAACGTATTCTGCAAGAGTATATGAACAATATTAACTCATTGATAATGCCTGGTCTGCGTTATTGTTTTAGTAATAGGAGTTCTTCTTAGCACCTACTATATATAGTAGGTTGCGCAATAATGGGTTAATTCAATATTACAATGATAATTATCTTATCAGTACATTGATAACCTATTGCTTTGAACATCATGAGGACCTTTGAAAAATTGTGGGAATGCAATTCTGATCTGTAACTGATCTATTGGTCTTGATCTGACAGTTGTCTAATAACATCAATATCAAATACTTGCCTAACACATTCCAATAGAAACTCATTCCAGAATTTTAAAATCAAGCATAATCATAATCATAATTTCCTATCATATTGAGTTCAGCTTTGAAGGGGTGTACTGTAGTATGGATTTATGGTCTTTTTATTAGGAAGCGAAACTAGAATTGCTTTAATGTCTATGAAAATGCTCACCGAAAAAATGCATAACTTGCAACATTTGCTGAAAATGTTTTTATTTTGGGAATGCGTCGAGTTGAGACGAAATCGTTGTAGAATTAATAACGAGAAAACCACCTTCCAAAAGTAGGGGAATTTGTGAAAAATGGCGTTTTCTGTTCGGCCAATTTCGCAGGTTTAGTATCTTCTATGAATTTTACAAACGTTAAACAGCATATCATTTGATATAATAATTTTGGCGTTATATCCTCCAGGAAGTATTTATGGCGAATTTACTCTTTAAATAAATTTAGTTCCAGACTTAATGTCTTCAGCAAAATTTTGGGGAGTGCTATTACAAAGCACTTTGTTGAAGACATGAAGGCTCCATGTGTTCAAGGTATTAACATATTTTAGGCTATTTCTATAGAATTTTAAATTAAATTATTGTGATTTTACTGTTTATGATAAATCTCTTCTATTGTTCATAAACGATAAAATTTACATTTTATCCAAAGCTTGAGTTTGTGAAACTCACAATAGAAAGTTTTTTTTAGAAAAAACTGAATTAAGGAACACTTCGTAAATATCAGTTTATAACTCGATATACTCCATATACATAGTATTCATGCCTACAATAAAGTTGTTTTAAATGAAAGTCTCGACAAATTCGCTAAAGACAGGAGCTCTGTTACAATTTTTTGAAAAACTGATTCTCCATAATTTTAAAACTTCAAAGATGGCGGTTTCGTTATTATGTCATTTGGACAGAAAGTTAGATTTTCACCAAATACCCACCAAAGCGAATTTCTAACTACGCCGCTGACTCCAAGTGAGTAGAAACAAAGTCGTTCTACACTCGTGCACAAGAAACTTCTTCGAACACTGCCTATCTATTATAATACATTGAAGACCCGATTTGATCAGCCCCAAATTTTATCAGCCTCATATGAAAATATGTTTGATGGGCTCTAGTAGACAAACAATTTTAGTAAATCCTTTGTTGACCATGTTTTCCATATCTTATAGATTCAAATATGCAAAAATAAAAAAAATCGATTTTTTTAAATCGACTATATTACATAATCAGAAATAGTTATTAGACTACATCGAAGGAAGAGAAGATTATTTTAACTGCTTCAGTTTATTATGAAAAAAAATGTCGCGATTTAGTCAATGTCCCCATTTTGTCAGCCTAAAATACACCATGAAGATGATAAGAACGGGTTTTTACTGTATTTATTATTCGCAGTAATAGGTACATCCTATTTTCTGAGGATATTTTCTTTCAATTTCATTAAACTACACCAATTTTTAGGTAGTTTTTAAGGGGTTATTTTATCGACTTCATCCAAAATTCGGCGAACCTATTCCCATTTGCGCGATAGTTGATGTTAAAAGTGTATCCTAAATTAATTGGTATACTTAAGGGTTTATATGTTGCAGATAGAGAAAATTCATAAATTTTCAGCTTTTCCTACACAACATTACAAAAACTTCTTAAACAACTGTTGCTAATAAGATTATGTAAATTATAAAATATTTGAAAATTTTTATAGAAGTTACGGAAGGTTATCGAAATGTTTCGTGAAAAAGAAAATTCCAGTAATGATAATGATTTTTCCTAGGTTTCGAGAGTTTTTTATTTGTTCTTTGGCATTAGGATTAGGGATAATAATTCAGATCAAAGATACTACTGGGAAGTCCTTTTTAGAAAAAGTCGATATCGAATTAAAGTTTGAACTATCTATGTATGCACTTCAGAGGTAGCAAGATATCAAGAGCTGAAATTTCAGTGCTTAGTTCTCAGCCGCGTTGGAAATTTGAGTAATTGCTATTGAGAATATGAACTTCAAATCCATTCGAGAATTTGTTTTTCGATTTTTTTGACTCAGCACAACATATATAACCCTTTTAGGCAAATTCAGTTTTCCCTATACAATGCATTGATTGAAGAATTTATATATGTTATTAACGGAGCATTAGCAATAATTCGTTTGTATTTCTATTTTATGGGCCATTTTTCCGCTTTTCCATTAAATTGGTTTAACCTTTGAGATTTCTTGCACTGATATTGTCCTATGCTAATTTGAGCGATTCTCTGAGTCCTGCCACTATCCCATGTAGTATGTGTTATCAAAACCTTCACGAAACATCAAGTTCTAAACGATCTCAATGGATATAATACCCGAAGAAAGCGATAAGAGTTATGAGAAATGTATCATCACACTGTTAGGTGGATTAAAAGCGTTTTTTTTTATTATATAACTTATGAATTATGCAATTATTATAAACAAATTGAATTTCTTAAAGTTAGACCAATATTAAAAGAATTGTGTAAATACTTTGGGATAGATCTCAAAATATTTTGCGTGATTTTATCTACAATTATAACATTAAAACAAGGCAAATTTAAACAAAACACCTAGTGATAGGTCAGTTATAATTGAAATATCTCGAAATATGCTTCGACAACCATTCTGAAATTTTCACACAATCGTTTCCAAATTGTAAATGTTTTCGAAAATATTTTTTGTCACATATTCAAAAATAAAATAATTTCCTTCCATTAGCAATCCAACATCAGATTTACAACCAAAATTGTAATCCCGTCCAAAAATTTCTCTCCTATTTAGGTAAATAAAAGTTGACGCGCATTTTTTGTTTTAGCGGAGAGCTCATGCGAAAAAGCAACTTTTTTGTTAAATGTTTTTTCCATACATCGAATAGTTTCCATAAATACAAAAAAAATAATTTCCATTAATACAAAAAATATCATATTTACAATATATACACATAGTGGAATTAAATGGAAGAAAACTTTTGAAACATTATCATATTTTGTTAAAACAAAAAATACTTGTCAATTAATTTTAGTACTGAAAGTTGAAATTGATTTTTACTAAAAATAGTCCATTTATTGAGTAAATGTTGCAGGATCTATTGCCATTGTTGTCATGTATAATACAAAGTATGATATTTCAAAATAAGTGCCTCAATCGAAGATAGTGAGATTCGAATTATTTATATTTTTTATATAAATGTTCTCATAATTTTAAAATGAAAACAGTTTAGTAGTTGGTGTATTGGAACAAATTATACGTCTATAAGTAATCTTCGAGTTGTCCAAAGGTTACTTAAGTGTAAAGTAAAATCTAGAAAAGTTATATAAATAAAACCGTTTTTTAAGAATCACCGTGAAGCTTACTTTTGAATTTCTCGCTGAATAGAAAGTAAAAAAGATGTGCTTTCACGTCTTCAGTCTATTGTCAAAGATTTATTGTTATAAAAGTTTATTGAAGTGAGTCAAGCTCTATCTCGAACATTAGAACTACTTTAGCTGATTTTTAAACGAAAAGATGAGCTCTGCCATGTACAAAAACTTCCCTAAACAAAGTATAAGATGTTTAGCTTTAGCGAACAGTTCCAACAATATTCACATTCATTGCGGTAAGACGTGATGAAGAGTTATGTTCTATCAACAACGTTGGGTGAAAGGCCTAACTCCTAGCAGCAGAAGGCAAAGAATTCTTCACATTTCCTTTCGATCATGTTCGTATGAGCCTGCCTAGTCCTAGTTTTCCGTTCTAAGTTTATATATAACTGATTCGCTCTAGAATACTACTTCTTTAAATTTTAATGCTTTTGTTTCCCCTAGTCTTAAAGTAACATAATATCATTTATAGGACATTCGCCTTAACTCTCTAATGCTGAAATTCCATGCGCAAATGCCCGTCTACTGGCCTGTAACTTTTGAATTTTGCCACAATGCAGACGTTGTAAATTTTCAAGGAAAGACTACGATTCCATTTGCACAAACGCATCGTGATTTATGTGAATTTAATGCAAGCATATGTATTGGGGAAAGGCGACATATTCCCAGTAATAAACCCCTCGCAACCCACTCGGACTAAAAGTGTGACGCTGGCCCTGTCAATAATCGTAAGTTAAACATATGACAACTTATGCCAGATTCATTCTATAATCTTGAAGAAAGGTTTAAGTGTTTGAATGCTTTCCATTCCAATGTACGTGCGATAGTTGATTTTAATGCAACCAAACAGAAGATAATAAAAATTGCAGCATTCGAATTACCAACCTAAATGAATTCTACTTCCTTTCGGATATGTCTCTGACATTACCTACCCATCTTTTTTCTACCGTATATAGGGTTCCAAAAATATCTTTTCTTAGAATTGTTGGAATCATGTAACACGAAAAACCTGTTTTAATTAAAGGTAGGTACTTCTCGCAGGTTTAGAAGCAGTTTCATTTTTGCCTTTCGATACTCAATACAATTCCCCTATATCTATATCTATCTATCTATCTATCTATCTATCTATCTATCTATATATATAAAAGTCAATGTTTGTATGTATATGATTTATGGACTTCCAAATGGCTTAACCGATTGCCGTCAAAAATTATACATAGTAGGCATTTGTTCTGGAGCGTGTTTGTATGCTATTGGTTGGAGATTATCTGCCCACCAGATGGCGCTTTAGAACGAATTGTGTTTTCCTCATATTTCGTTGATAGTCGCAGCAACGCGCGATGGGTATTAGCTAGTTGTTTATAATAGCTCAAAAGCACGAAAAACGAAGTCGAAGGCAGTGTAAATTAGAAGGTATTATCAGTTTTCAATAGTGTTGCCAGACTATAATGATATTCCTCCAAATATCATTTTTCATCTTTAACAGAACTTGTCCCTGGTAACACTGCTCCAGCGGAACCCAATCAAACAAAAAACAATAACTTCCGTTATGCTTATAATACAGATAAGTGTTAGTTCTCAAATTAAAGGTAATAGTCCCAGTTATTAGCCATACTTATCGTTGTGAGCATACACTCTCTAAACTAAGAGTTATAGCTGCTTAAAAACGCAGTTGCTTATCAACAACCTGGAATATAGGAGTTTAAGATGCCATTGCATTGGGATTCTGAGCAGGATTCATTTGGAATTGCTCGTGGAATATTTATCTGAATTTTACAGGATTTTATTGAAAATATGAACACGATTCGATCAGCGTTCTGAATAAATCATAATCTTCAGCAGAATTCTATCGTGAGAAGGATTCAATCAGATCTCTGAGAAGCTTTTTTCTAAAATCCTGCATGACAATTCAGAGCAAGGAAACGTAGAAGTACGGATAATGATTCAATCGAAATTCTGAGATAGATTCCATTGGAATGCCAGGAAAGCTTCGATCAGAATCTTGAAAAGATCCAAAAAGAATACTGAAAAATATTCCAGGAGAGTGTCATGACATTTCATATATCAGAAAGGCTTGCAGTGTCCAATTTATGTGATGCAAGAAAAATGTTCTTTTAATTTTAAATTGTAAAAGATGCATGTTTGGCAAACACTACCATTATAACTAGTATTCTTGCTAGATTCATTGAACAATTTACAATCTCGCTAATTCGTCGCTGTTGTGCTATCTTATGACAAGCGCCATTTAGCTCATTTCGAGAAAAACGATTTTTAAAGTTTGAGATTGAATATCTTGAAACCTATAAATGGTACAAACAATTCAAAGAAGACGATTAATGCTTCTATCTATTCTGTATTAATCTCTTAAATATTACGAAGATCGGTTGTCTATGTTGCGAGTTTTTACTATAAATGTAAACAAAAGTCGCACTCACACGTGTCATAGGTGTGTATTGATGACAAAATTTGTATGGCGTGTCATAATCGTGTGCATGGAAAATTTTTTATAGAAAAAAATCATCAATTATTAACTTTTATTCATATCTTTGGCTTCATTTGGTCTATAAAAAACCGGTGAGATGCATTTTGAAGGAAATGAGTCAGGGAACCTAGAAAAAATAGTTATTTTAGATTACAGTGTTGCAAAATATGCTATATTTCCAGTTGAAAACTTAAACTGTATTTTTCTCACAATTTGCGTATTTTTCTTTTGAAAATGATTATTCAATTGTGTTTCACATATAGTTTTACTCATAAAAACTCCTAATACATCAAGATAACTTGAGCCAATCCCCAGACACAGTCATTTGAAGCAAAAAAATTAAAAATTTCTCAGCACGTTTCTCGCTATATCTCAGTAACCAAGCAGAATGTCAAAATTCTGAAAACGCCACTTCGTAGAGATTTTTTTGATAAGTAATGTGGCATATCTAACTCAGGTTACCCCAAAATGGCGTTTGTCATAAGATAGAACAACAGCGACGAATTGATTCTAATGCAAACCAGAGATATTATCAAAAGAAAAAGAGGCGGGTATAGAATAGGGTTCAGTTCCCAATTCGCAACATAATGTTAGAAATTTTTCCAACCCGAAAACAGAGTAGGATGACCCTAAGTTTAAAACGTAATAAAAAATCAGAAATTTCTTTTTAATGATTTGGTAAAATTAGGAGTGTGTCTATGGACCGAGGGGTGGTTCAATTGACATAATAATTTGGGTTGTGAATGATGAATAGATTGTGATGAACAATTGCTTCAAAATTGGTTCCAATCCGTGAAGCTCGATTTAACGTTTTGATTTTTTTTGTATACTGCGCGGAACAACCCATTCTAATAATCAATCAGAATGGGTGAAATTTTTTATTTTTTTTTTCGAAGCACTCAGATAATAGAATCATTTTCCCGTATAATCGAATCACCGGATAATTGAGTCTGACCATCAATAGTTTCCGACAGAAACCGATGCAATCAAGATCTCTTTGCACAGTTAGTTAGTTACTTTGAGGCTCCGTTTATTTCTTGTTTGACTTGAATGGTAGGTATAGCAAAAATCACTTATCTGCGAAAGTAAACTATAGCTCAATTGGTCGGTGTTAAGTCAGACCGGACTAAATGACAAAATATTGATTTCGAGAGTTTAAAGGTTTAATCGCAGCATCCTCTACGTTATAATTGGAAATTATGTTTTGCCATAATTCTTGTTTTTGGTTATATATTTCAAATCTGGAAAAAGTTGAATGTAGGAGAAGAAATCCTTTATCCAGTGTTGTCATTATCTCATTTTTTATGTTTTGCGACTTAGTCCGGTCTGACTTAACACCGACCAATTGTATGAAATATACCAATAACATTTAATTAAAACGCCAACGTGAATAATATAATCAAATTAAATTGTTGTATGAGAAAAGGATTCGATTTCAATAATTATTCTTACATATTTTATTTGTTATACGTATATCCATTTTGCTCCTATGTTATAAGATCACAAGTATGATTGCCGATTTGTGCGCTCTGAGCAGCACTCACAGCTACGGCTAGCAGTTGACTCAAACCCAACTATTATAGTATATCAACTCAGCCACCTTATTTCCAATGCTATCGGTCAACTTCTCTTCATACTGCTGTTCAAAACACTACTTCCGTACTACCCCATTGCAGCAAAATATGGATACCCTCGAGAACCGCCCCTGCTCCCGCCCGGCTTGTGAGGCACCACCGTCAAATAGTGTCGAATTAAAAAAAATAGTTCATTTTACGTTTCTCACATATGCAGATTATTACTATTACCTTTTAACCGTATACTGCTTCCTCGTCTAGATAGTGCAAAAAAAGTGCTGACCAGTGCTTCTACGGCAATGGCTCGGTCCGGGCGCCGGTGTTTGGGTGGTGCTGGCTTTATGCTTTGTTGCCCGCGTTAGCTCTGCTTGACTTCACTACGTACACGACGCGGTTGCTTAGCTGGCTGGTGGTGGGCAGCTACCGGGGGGAGTGTCGGCTGAGTGGGTCAGACGAGCTGATAATTTCCATCAACATCTGTATCGAATCGGCTTAGCGGGAACTTGAACCGGAGAGTACAATCGAGCACCACTTGCTGTTAGCCGGAAGATTTCCTGCAAAGTTGTATCGAAACGGGAGAGAAAAAAAAGGGAATCAATTAGTTGATTGCTGTTTATCTTCATCAACGTGAGCGCGCGCGGGATGAGTTTTATTTTTTTCCACTCTTTCAAGCCCTATTTTGGCCTCCTTCAATTTGCATGTGGTTTGCGGGTGGCGCATTTTTTTCGATGATGGGAAAATTTGAATTTCGGTTAGAGTATTGAATTTTTGTTATTGCTGAATAGAAGTGCATTCTCATTTCCATGGGAAAAATCGATCGGATAATCTGGGCTGTGCGAGAGCTAGTTATATTTTCGGTTGAAGTGTATGTACTGGCAAAACAAACATTTTCACGCAAATCAGCACTATACTGTTACTGTTTTCGCTGCGGCTTGTAGGTCAGTAGTGCAATGGGTTTTTCTGGACTGATTATTTTTTTATCGCTGCAAAGCAGTGTGGGAAGAGCGTTGGTTTGTATGCAAATTCGCCACGAGTCGTTGCCACTGGATTTGGTGCGGTTGTCGACAGTGCTTTTGCTACTATGGATATGTGCTCTCTCGCATCCCTTACCGGGTGTGACCAATCGAAAACTGTTGGAGTAATCTGGCATGGTCAGGTGTGACAACGTCAATTATGGGGAAGTTGGCGAGTGTAGATAGATTGATTTTCAATTTAAAATGGTTAAGAGAATGATTTTTCTCTATCTGGCTAGAGCGGACTATTAGTCTTAAATGTCCAATTCGAACGTCAAACTTGCATTTCAATGGTTAATGGAATACATGTCGGTAGTCAGCTATTTTCGTCCGCGTTCCTTATCACCTATTTTTATAAGTAAATAGTAAAATCGACATGGACATCAAAACAAAACAAATTATTTGCTTCTGTTCATGCGACTTATTTTCTAAGTTGAATTTGGAAAGTAAAATGCATTAAATTCTAATGTAAAACCTCATTTATTATGCAGTAACGTGTAATGCATTGAATTTAATCACTTCCAGGTTAGAGTTGGTTAACATAAACTAAAGGTAGCTACCAACTTTTTTCTCGACGAGTTCTTCTAAATCTAGTGCAACTATTTACGATAGTTATCTAGAACATTCGTAGTCCGATGATAATTTTGTCGAGAACCTCGCAAAAATTAACCCTTAAAGGCGCAAAGCAATTTTTTTCAAATTTTCTGAAAATTGTCTCTCAGCATTAATACGTTACTCTGATAATTTTAAGATGGTTTTCGCAATGTTGTTTTAAGACAACATTGCGCATTTAAGGGTTAAACATTCATCGTAAGTATTATTTTTGCTGAAAAAATGTTCAGCGTAACATGATAAATAATGCGTATGTGAAAGGTCTTATGGTTTTAAAAAGGACGCATCATACTGAATGGCCTTAAAACTATATTAACGCTAACCATATCATATTTGGAGTATTATTTACACAACGAGCACAGTCCTTTGACTATATTGGCGTAATTTTTCATCAAAAGCATATTCATTCACAAATAGGGATTTATTTTTGGTCCATGAAATTTTAACTTCGTTTTTCTCACTTAGAGGTGAATGTCACTTCGGACCTTTGAGTAAATACCCTTGATTTAAAGTGCGTGGGAAATACGCATGGCCTTGTATGAGCGGGATGATGAATGTTTAATCAAGTATGAGGGTTGAGAATTGAAATCACGAGAAGGATCGAACATCAGTTTGCGGCAGTTATACTTGCACGAAGAACAAATATTTTTTTGCCATATATGAAAAGGTTTGCTTTCAGTCAATTAATACGTGTTCATTATATTAATTTATTAATTAATTATATTAAAGAGACTATTATATTGACCAATTTCGTATACTTTTGAGTAGTATATACTCTATATTATTAATTTCCATGTTAATCACATAGTTGGTCGTTTTAGGCAGTGCCTATTTTATAGCATTCAAAATGCACTTCAGTTAGCATAAGAACGCGCGCGAATAATGATAAAATAAGAGAAGGCCTCTTATTCAATCAATCGTGGAGAAAGAAACCGACATATAATTGCCATTTTATTTCTATTAATAATACACCCAGGTTTTATACGCGATTTTTACGAGGTTTTTTACGCGGATTTTCCAATCAACGCGGTTTTTAAGCGGATTTTCCGATTGACGCGGTTTTTTACGCGGATTTTCCTATTAACGCGTTTTTTACGCGGATTTCCAATTAACGCGGTTTTTGCAAAGTCCTTTTGAATACAAAAGACTTTTTTCTGAAAAAAATTTCTAAGTCCTTTTAAATGCAAAGAAGCATTTTGGCAGTTTTTATTTTGCGCCGATTTCGCAATCAACATGGTTTTTGCAAAAAATATTCTTTTCCTTTTGAATGCAAAAGACTTAGAAGATTTTCGGGAAGATGGATGAGACGGGTCTGGAAGACTCCTTATAGCCCGCACTCCAACAATATGGGTATTTTGGGAATGGACTTGAAGAGTAGCTGCCAGAAATGGATTTATACGCCATTTTGAAATCCAAGATGATTACTTCCGGTTTAGCGAAATTCGCTATAACCCGATCAATATGGATATTTTCGGAATGGTCGTGAAGAGTAGCTGCCAGAAATGGATTTATACGCCATTTTGAAATCCAAGATGATTACTTTCGGTTTAGTGAAATTCGCTATAACCCAATATGGATATTTTCGGAAAAGTCTTGAAGAGTAGGTGCTTGAAATGGGTTTTTGGCGCTATTTTGAAATCCAAAATGGCGACTTCCGGTTTGGCTTGCCTTAGTCTTGTAACGCTTGTTTTAGTCCAGACACAATTGCATATGCCGTTACACTACCTTTTCAGCCAAGACACAAACGACTGGAATTCAACTAATCTCATTGTTGAATTAAACTGTTTCATCGTAAAATACAACGTAGGATATTTAAAACATTTTGTTTCACCTTCCGACGGATGAAGTTATGGAATTAATTTGTTGAAATACTCCGTATGTCAGTAATTCATACGTAAATATAATATAGAGTTATGTTTCTCATAATGTGATAATTTTATAAACTGCACTCGTTAATAAGACGAAATAGCCAAAGGTTATTAAGGATTGTTGATTATTAATTATTAATTGATGATTTCAATTTTAGATGAAAGGTATAATTTTTATTTCTTTTCTATTTAGTCAGCCAGCACTATAAAAAAACTTCATACTTATTCCACATCTAGTTGGAATCTCAAGAGATGAAAAATTATTATCATATTGCATATTACTATACAATCGACTAAATCCGAAATAGAATGATTTTGACAATTTTCGGCAATACTTTCAACTTTCAGTATACATGTATTGAAAATGTCAATCAAAATCATCCCTTTATTGAAATGTTTTTAAAGAAAAACTAGGGGCCACCCATAAATGACGTAGCATTTTTTGAGCGATTTTTAACACCCCCTCCCCCATCGTAGCATTTCGTCACAAGCTTCTGAATACCCCCTGGTAATTACGTAGCTTGACGGTAACTCTGTATGAACATAGTTTCTGTCGCTACCTTGATGTATTTCAGTAAGATGTGTATCTTGGCTACTTTGCTGTTATTTCGTATGATGTGAGTCTTGAATCATTTTTCTGTTGAAATCAACTAATAAGGAAAACAAGAATTTGTTTTGTTATTTTCTTCATCGAATAGTTTTCAGTGTAGATAAACCAAACAAACTAATGCAGTTGAAGAAAACAACAAATATATTATGCAAACAAACAATTTGAACTAACCTAGGATAGTTGAGATACACATTAGAATTGCAGCAGAACAATTTTGTCGGACGATGCTAATCGGGAAAGAAGGATACACGTGCGTCGGTAAATTAACAGAAACTCTCCGAATGAATCGAATCGAATGCTCTACTTGAACACCTGAAAATAGTGACTAACGAATGCCAGGAAGGATTATATTGCGCACGAGACAATAAATTACCCACTGTTCCATCACATATGCCAGTTCTGCATTAATTCTCTGACTCCGCTGTTTAATTAGACGTATCGCCAATATAGTGGACCAAATCAAACGTACCGCCACCACCAACTCTCATCTTCCGTAAGTTTAACATGACTAGCACATAAGAATTGTACATTAGTACTACAAAAACTACAATTGTTTCTACAACCACTATCACTAATAGGCATGCACTATTAAATTTCTTTAATGTTCAATTGAGAAAACCCTGAAAAGTGGCCATCCCTGGAAAAAGCAGCGTCTCGCAACACTGTTGCCAAAATCCTCAGGAAAATAAATCACTTTAACACTGTCCCGAATACAAAAACTGATCCTCATGAAGGCTGTGCAAAGAGTAGGTAAGAAAGCTGCCCCGTCACCAAAGACAGCCGCTTCTTGGAGGCACCCTTAGCCGAACGTTAATGGATAAACGTTAGTTTGGGCTGGTTCAAAGTATGAAAAAGCATGTTTTAATCCACCTAGTGCATTATAGTGGTGCAATTGTGCCTTTCTTATTTTTTTTTCAAATAGCTGGTTATGATCAATGAGGACATTTCTCTTACATTCTTATTACACTTGGCACACATTTAAAAGAGTACTGCCACGAACCTGATGAGCAAAACGTCGACGATGACGCACTTGGAACAAAAAATATAATATTTAAATAGATAAATCAGCACGAGTTAAACGTCTTCGTGTTGACATATTTTGGAATGCAGTGGGAGGGAAGGGGGCGATTATGAGTGTAAAAGGAGATGTGAGGGTGACCTAGTTGGTGAAAATGGGTTCAGTCATCATCGAATAACCGATGTGCTTTAAGTATGGAATATGCCCGGAGCGCGGGACGTCCGGAAATGTTAATAGTGGGCAATATATTCAAATATTCTTTAATCATTTTGATGGATTTTTAACCTTTAAAATACTCAGATCTGAACTAAATTCAATAGCAGTCAATGGGAGTAGAGTATTTATCATTTGAAACCAAATTTGTGAAAAACAGTTTGATGAGAAATAGGTGTGACATTATCTTAGAAACTTGGCAAGTTCCCCGGTGGTTCAAAAACCGTCATAGGTGGCCAATATGGTCAAAGCTACTCTAATTTGTCTGTGATCTAAGCTCCGAAACAAGGTGTACAAATGGTGGGTCTAGTTGGCTGTGAACGTGTGTGACAAAGACCTATTTTGCGGAGATGCAGCTGCATCGAGACGAAGAGGTATTCATAGAGTATTAATGTGTTGTTTGTTACTATTTCAGTCAATATACCTTAAATTCACATATTTATATTGCGAAGTTAAATACAGATGAAGCACTATCAGTGCTAGTCGACACTAACCTACTTATGGGGGCGTCCTGGATATTCTGAATAGTTGTCATAACATCAGAATCTGTATACAATGCCACGCTCGTATACGTAATTTTTATCGGATGTGAGCTCCGTAATGTAAATTCAGCAATCCCAAATAAACCACATTTCCGTTCACTATAACCCAATTATAAAATGAGAAAGGAAGAATATCAAATTAAACAATTAAATTTATTCGCTTCTGTTCCAGTCTCTTAATCGGATTTCAGATAACGTCATGAGACGCAAGCATTAGCAAACCCCAATCTGACCATATTAAGTTTAAGACCCGAGTGTGATTCAACTCTACAATTGAACAATAAAACCACAACCTCTCAACTTTCTACACAACCGTTTCGAAGAAAAAACCCTCACGAGGTATTGTTGGCACAAGCGATGCATCGGTTATGCTGCAACATAGCTCTCAAATGCTAACCGCTTGAAACAATAACAACATTCATTTGAGATAAATTCAGCTATTATTCTCTATTGCGGCACGTCTCAAGACCACTCCAAAGAGCTCACTGTTTGCCCCTTGACTACGGGCTGCGCCTGCAAGGTTGCCTGTTTATATCTTTATGGGTATGGGTACTTCACCTCAATGCAAGAGTAAACATAAACATACACTGAAGCATCTTCAAGCAGCTTAAATAATAATATGCAGCACCTGGAGGCTCGTCCGAACCAGATCAAATCAAAGCTGGGATTATCGCTATCGAATGTTTGGGTGTGCCAGTTAGTTAGTTATGTTAACAGATCTATTGAAGTAAAATAACCGGGAAGATCTGTAAACCGTGAAAAAACGCACTGTGACCGCCTACCTATGCGCGATGATGATAGCTAATAACATAATGAGAGTCTACATATTTACCAAGAGCGAGCCCACTTAACGGTGGCTGTCCCCATTGAATTGGGTGGACTCCATTAAGGAGGGTAGACAACGAGATGTAGTAAGATGGGCTTGAGCATGGTTGGTTGACGAACAAGTAGCTAAACGGCAGCTTTTCTACTTGGTTCGACTGAGGTTGCCGATTAGTACCTGCGACCAGGAGTCTCGTGCTAATGACAATTGATGGGTTAATTGAATGAGTTTAAAATAGCACTCGATTACGGAATTTTCGCAATTCGGTATTGTGTTGTTTTACAGCCGGAGCTAACTGTTTGGAAATCATCATCATCATCATCATCCACGGTAGCAGCAGTAGATGATTGGCAATGGAAGCCGCGCTGCAATCAGTCGGGTAAATGTTTACTTTACCGCTGAAGAATAGATTGGCTTATTTCCCGGAAGGCGAAAATTTATGGATATGGGATTTTCATGCAGCCTATACATAAATCAGATTTTGCAAATTCGACGCTTCAATTTATCTCGGTTAATGAACAGAGAACGAACATTAGCATAGATATTTAATTTAGGGGTAGCTGACGTTCGAGAAGAAAATTGAACTTGAATTCTGTCAACAAAATTTGAAATGGTCTCTTTTTCTAATTACTACATTAATATTTGAAAACTTTTTACAAACGGATAGATGAAGCGTGTGTTCAAAGGAAAATGTTCACATAAATATGCATACAACATCTTACTGTCTATGCGAATTCATCTCAATTCATTAAGGGCTTACAATGGATAAAAAACTGCAAAAGATCACTCCACAGCTAATTGAACACAAAAACGTTTCTGTGCCTGTAATTTGCCGAGGAGTTTCCAACATTTATCGTCAAATGTATAGTTGTTAAATAATGCAATGTGGTAAGGAAAAGAAATTAGAATGCGAAGAAGTTTGACCAGCTTCGCATACGGTATAAGAATTGTCGTCAAAAAACCCACGGTGGGGGAATGTGGAGCTCGTTGGCTAATTGTATGGTGTTTTCAAATTTATTTTTTTTATGATTTTGATTAGGGCAGATCGTGCAAGATAAACCGCACTTCGACAAAGGACTGGTATATGCTAGTTGATAAAGCGATTTCCTTGTACGATTCCCAACCCCGCACATTGGGTTAGAGATTATTCTAACCCGAAAAAGGGGCAAATTACCCTAAGGTTATAACTTAAATAATTCCTAGACCAAAAATGAAAATATTAAAAAAGGCGTGTTTTATTTCGCTACTATATAGTTTCAAATGTATACAGTGTCGGATAAAACAATAAGGCGTAGTCATTTTTATTTTTCTCTTGTTCAATTTTGAATTTTGGTGTTTTCGTAAAACACGAGAACAGAACATCTTCACACAACACAATTGTGATTGACTTTGTGCAAACCTTTTCAAACTTACGGTGCGCGAGGTGAAACAGTTGATAAATCGTCGCTGTTGTGCTATCTTATGACAAACGCCATTTAGCACATTTGGAGAAAAACGATTTTTAAAGTTTGAGATTAAATATCTTGAAACTTAGAAATCGTACAAACAATTCAAAGAAGGCAATTGATGCTTCTATCTATTCTGTATTAACCTCTCAAATATTACGAAGATCGGTTGACTATGTTGCGAGTTTTCACTATAAATGTAAACAAAAGTCGCACTCACACGTGTCATAGGTGGGTATTGGTGACAAAATTTGTATGGCGTATCTTAATTGTGCATGGAAAATTTTCCATAGAAAAATATCATCAATTTTTTTACTTTTATTCATATCTTTGGCTTCATTTGCTCTATAAACAATCGATAAGATGCATTTTGAAGAAAATGAGTCAGGGAATCTAGAAAAAAATAGTTATTTTTGGTTACAGTGTTGCCAAATATGCTACATTTCCAGTTTAAAACTTAAATTTTATTTTACTCACAATTCGTGCATTTTTGTTTTGAAAATGGTATTGCCATTGTGTTTCTCAGATAGTTTTACATATAAAAACATCTTTTACATTAAGATAATTTGAGCCAATCCCTAGACACAGTCATTTGAAGTAAAAAAATAGAAATTTCTCAGCACGTTTCTCGCTATATCTCAGTAACCAAGCAGATTGTCAAAATTCTGTAAACGCCACTTTGTAGAGATTTTTCAGACAAGTAATGTGGCATATCTAACTCAGTTTACCCCAAAATGGCGTTTGTCATAAGATAGCACAACAGCGACGAAATGTGAAAATAGAGCTTGTGCTTACAGAAGTAGGAAGGATTGTAGTACTGATAACTTTCAATTCTTTAGACGACGCAGAAAGCTTCGTAGCGAAGAATAACATGCAACACGACGTCGAATATGAAAATAACAAAACCAATATTCCGTGTATATGGACAATGATACGACGAAAACTTGCCTATACGATTTGGCACCGCGCACTAGCACAAATTACGTTAAAAGATTCTTATCGAAGTACGGAGAATTGCAAACCGTCACAAACGACATTTTAAGAATTTTTTCTCTGGCATTCTCAACGTTATCCGGGTAAGGCGGATGCGGCTTAACCTTCTTATTGGTCTTTCGAGAGTAGATTATCTCAAGGTATTCAGTACATCAAAATAACGCTACGCACATACTCAGGACAGACGTCAATTTGCCAAAAAATAAACGCCGGACAAACAATATTCCACCGTGCAGTTCGTTCTTTACACCCGTTTGGATCGGTTTGTTCAGCAGTTAGCTCCGCGCATTTCTTTCAAAGGTTGGTGTGTAGGCTCTTCCTCAGCCTTCCAGCTGCTACTTTCCGAAGTGCGGCTTTTTTTCCAAAGTGCTAGTGAAGCTGCAAAGTTGAAATCCAGGTCCAGTGATTGTCCAAAGACCGAGAATTGACAGAGGTTTTATCACCACATACAAGTTGAAAAAATGCCTTATTCTAACGCCCCGCTCAATAAAAACCACAAGTGCAGCATGGTAAACAAAAACAACAGTTAGTGACGTTTACATTGTCCAGCTTCTTGAGTGGGTCTATTGACCCTTCGCTATAATCATCGGCTCAGACACAGTAATCCGGCTGCCCGGTTTCCTGAAATCACACGTAGAGTGCGTCAGTAGCAAGATGCAGTGCAACTTTCAGTTGAATACAACAATTGCAACCTACTTTTGTTCTCCCGTGCGCGTTTTTCCCTCTTCAGTTCATTGCACCGAACAGTTTGCAGCATACAACGGAGACCAGATTGACGAACAAGCTCTACTTTTGAGAGCTATCAAGGACAACGAAGGAAACACCCAGAATGTATCAACTAACCCTTTCATCTCTCCCTAAAAAGTGTCATCGGCACGGAACCCACAAAATGGATTAAAGCCTCAAAAGAAGCACGCAATACGTACTAAGAACCTCTCCAAAAACGGTCTACGAAAGGACCCTGAACAATAATTAATTATCAAACGGATGCAAGGTAGAAGTCATCCCACATCCACACCTTACTAAAACCCAGGGGATAATCCACGATCTGGACACCAAAAATTTAGCTTACCGACGGTCGAAAAAGTGGTCACATCTAACCACGGGCCACTGGCAACGGAAATTAAGCGGCCCACTTTTGTCGCTCCAACAACGACAGACTCGTATATAGGCAGAGAGAGTCGTAATCGTTCCCAAAAGCCTCGAGAATATCCAAACCAAGACAAATCAAGAAGCCCGCTTGTTAAATCAACACAAACTAACCACCGAAATAATGAGCCCGGCAAAGCAGAAAGCTTGAAACAGCCCTCCACTAATCCTCCACACCCCGCTTAGGAAAAGTCCTAGCTAAGCTAAAGATTCGATAACTGACATTTCGGACTAGCCAACACGGCATCAATAGCATTACAACAACAACAACATCAACAACAAACGTCTACCACCGGACACCATCCCGGGTAAGTCGATCTTATATCTCACCCGTCCACGAGCAGATGAATGCCCCTGAACTCCTTACAGGCAGCCAACAACGTTCTTCACCTCCAGGAGGAGGCCTATGCTAACGAATCCCTACCGCAACCAAACAGCAAGAGACATGACTCCCCCAAACTACATGGACCATTTCCTACACCCCGTGTGGCCACTGGAAGAGCAGTCCGCATGTCCGCCCACGCAGTTTCGCCAACACAGTACATTAGAACCCAAAGGCACCGTTTTACAACCCCTAAGCCCTATTGCTGGATATTCTTGGCATCCAATGCGGTTCCACAGCAGGCAGTCACAGGAAGAGACAACCAACTCTCAATCTTCACGGACTGCTTGCCACACCCCCAGCGGTCACTGGAAGGGTAATCCGTCCGATTACGACTACATAAAGAAACGCACCAGCTCTAACACCAACAACTCTAACCGCATACTGTTTAGGGAAAAAGCTCTCCCCTCTGCATGAGCCCGGTCTGGGAACGTCCCGGCTTTTCCCGAAGAGCTTCCGGTGGCTGGGGATGCAGGGGGCCCGGCTACCCCCCGGGTAAGTACTCCACACCCTTTCGATCATCACGAACAGCTCAGCTCCCAAAGCTCTGTTTTAGAGGAAACGACCGTTCGACGCGACAGGTGTACCTTGGTGATACAGTGGAATGATAACGGGGTAACCTCTCGTTTCCGTTTCAAAAATTACTTTCGCATCCGGCTTTAGAGAGGAATACAATTTCTGAAACGGAATTATCTCGACGAAGGACACGGAAAGACAACAGGTATCGACGGTGTTGGATACCACTGTTAAGACACTTACCGCTTGAAGGCAGCAGGGCGTTGCTGGTCAGTTACAGCAAGATCTGGGGAGACGACAGGGATGCATGAAGCGCAGCACCAGAGCCTAACACGAGCTGAGCGGCCGCTTTGAACGAATCAAAAGCAATAAGCACTGACACCGCTCGTGCTAGGTAAGTTTCGTGCTTGAGCTGCAGGATTCGAAGAGCTAGCACAACGAGTTAGCACGATGAGCTTGCACCATGAGCTAGTTCGGTAAGCTGGCACGAGCAAGCTCGGTGAGCTAACTCAGTAAGCTAGCACGAGTTAACTCAATGAGCTGACACGGTAAGCGGATCCGATGAGCTAGAACGGTGCAGTAGTGTAAGCTATGGAACGAAAGAATAGGACAAAGCAAGAAACATGCGTTGGCAAATGTGCGACAGGTTGCTGAAAAAACGATGCATTTTTTAGCACGCTGCACGGAGCTATAGCTGAGCTATAGCTCCGTGCAGCGTGCTCATCGGTGCTCGTGCTACTTGCTAACTCTAGCTCATCAGAAACCAGCACAAGCACTAGAATAGGACACAGTGTAGCGCCGTTCTTGTGCATGCCCGGGAGGCGATCCTTTCCCAGATTCCTTGCGTACAGCCCTTATCATACCGATACCAAAAAAAGAACCAAGGAACACGATCACCGAAAGATTTTCGACCCACCCGCCTCTTGCCATATACAGATAAAACGATGGAAAGGATGGTCAATAGAAGGCTCGTAACCATTCTTGAGTAGGGCAATCGACTCGATCGTCGTCAGTTCGCGTTACATAGGGGGATGGATACCGGTATGCACCTCGGATCCCTTGGAGAAGTGATATATCAGGCGAAGACAGATGGAGTTCACGCTGACATTGCAGTACTTGATGTTGTCAAAGGTTACAACACTGTATGGAGGGAAGGAGTGCTACAGCAATTACATAATTGGGGGATCCGTGGGAACATTGGTCTTTTTATTATGCTGTACCTGGCAAATAGGAGATTCCGTGTCGGAATCGGCGGCAGCTGCTCAGAGTTATTTACGGAAGAAAATGGGAAGGATCGGTGTTCGCTGTGACACTGTTCCTAGTCAGCAAGCAATCCCTCTTTGCAACCTTACCGAAGGGCTTTTTATTTTATTTTTTTATGTACGAAGACGATATTGTGCTAGTTGTGACGGAAAAGTCCATCGCCAGAAACAAAATAAAACTGCAGGCAACCGTGAACGTGAAAAAATGAGCAATTTCAATTGGTTTCCGATTATCCGCCAATAAATGCGTGATCACCCACTGCTGTACATCCCATCACCGAACCACCGACAGGCTAGTGCGGCTGGAAGACTCCATCATATCATTCCGAAAAGACGTCCGGGTCCTCGGTATCGTTCTGAATAGAAAACTGACTTGCAACCTACATTTCCGACAGCTCGAAAGAGATTGCGAAATCCGAAAAAGACTCCTACGGACGATCCGCATCTGGTATTCTACCTAGTACAACCACAGAAAGTGCCTGCTTGGAAGCTGGCATCCTTCCCTGTCGTTGGGCGGCAGCAGTGGTCACGTTGAGGTGAGCTATTGATTTTATCGAAAGGACATCCGACGATACCTGCACGATTCTTGACATAGCTAACACAATTAACGAGGAATACTCTCGATCACCCCTATCGCAGTTGCCCCGTTTGCACAGACTAGAATCACGTAAGCGAAATACCAGAGCACCAAATGTCGACACAAGCCTTGCACAATCAGTTGGAGCAGGGGTGAATCGTCATTTCGCTGTAGCTAGCTATCATGAGTTGATCGAGAAGTTTCAAAACCACGAGACGGACGGACGGGTCAAATCGGACCAAGGAGTTGGGGTGGGAGTAGGCAGTATCGGAGAAGGTCTTGACTTTCGCTTACCCCCACAGTACTCCGTCTTTTCCGCTGAAGCCGCAGCTATTGCCCTAGCCTTGATGAGAAAGCCCGAAGACATACCCGTACCCATTTTCACAGATGCCTTGCCCGTAATCTCCGCCATAACTTCAAGAGAGACATCGCATGAATATGACCAGGCTATCGAAGGTTTGTGTGATCCTCTTGCTGGATCCGCAGACACTGCGGAATCCCCGGGAATGAATATGCGGACCGCTTAGCTCCTGCTGGGTGCCGTGTGCGGAGACTGATCAGTAAGGATATCCCTGCCGCTGACATTCTCAAAGAATTCCGAAAACACGTGGAGAACAACTTCGTATCGCACTGGAGAAGCAGTCATGGTCACCTCCAGATGATCAAGGGCACACTAGAGACATGGATCGTCCAGGACAGTCGATTCGAACAAAAGATCCTGTCCCGTATCCGAGTCGGTCACACAAGACATACCAATGCCCACACTGTAACTCGTATTGCGAAACCTGTAGGGCTCGGTTGACGGTGGATCATGTGCTCATCAACTGCAGGGAGTTACACGATCTACGTAAACAACACCAACTACCACTTTCCACTCGATAAAGGCTCTCCAACGATTTAGCACGGGAGGAGCGCTTATTGGTTCTTCTAAAAGACGCAGGGATCTTTGATCTCGATTGAATCATCAATCTTGGAAAGCAGCATGTTTCATCAGCGTAGGAGTCTACAGTCAATGAAAACAAACTAAACTGAACTCAGTTCAATGAAATGTATATTCTTTTATCCTTTAGGCGAATGACCCTTATGTTTAAAGCAATCAAACAAACAGTATCATAGTCACTCAAAAATACTAAAAGCATCAAACATCTAACAGTGAAAACCAAAGTTGCTCTAGCGATGACCACATGGACCAAACCATGAACGAGGGAGAAAACCGTGAAATTTAATACTTTCATTCTAATGAGGAAACGGTTCTACTCTGTTTTCGACAAATGTACGAATTCAGAGCCAGATTTAAAATTTAGAATGATCATTAGCTTACTGAGTTCAGAAATGCTCTCACGTTTTGAAATTTGTCACAAATGCATATTTTATCAAAAAGAATTAAAACACAGTTGTTCCTGGTAGGCTGTAATACCTCCATGAATACTAAAAACTCTTCTTATGCACTATTGAAAAATATAAACATAGGTATTGTGGAATAACCCGAAATTAGCCATACACAGTCTGTTTCTATCCACTGAAGACAACGGTCACTATACTCTGGCTACTCTATGCCTCGAGCCGGACCAGGTTGATTGATGTGAACGACAAAAACAGATACTTTTATCTTGTGAATCGAAGAGATCATCTGAATTCAGCGTGACAACAGGTCTGTTAGGCGGTCAGTACTACAGCCACAGCAGTGTTGGGTTCAACACGTAGAATCTACCTGAGTGTCAAAGAGTGTAAAGTGAGACAGGTAATAATCCAAATACTTGCAGTAGTTGCACCTTAGAACGAAGGAGCTGAGGCCAGCCGAGAAAAAGTTTCATCGGTGTATGAAACATGGGTACGACGCAATGGTACTCGTTGAGGCAGAAACAACGCTCAACAACATGAGAAGTAAACGCACACATGATCATGATTAACGACTGGGCCATCTCAATCTGTTGACAAATCATACTGTAATTGTGACTGCCAGGTGGAAGCACATTGAGTTGCTAATGAATGGAAAAATGAGAATCCAAGCAAATTATCATGGGTCCAAACACCATACAACCTCATAAAAATACCATCACTGTGGTCCGCGCCAAATTTCACAACCATTCAAACACCATAAAAATCCATAAATACACCAGAAGATGGTTTTGATATGAAATCTTCCGGATCATGGTGATGGTGTTTTCATGGGTTAAACCCATTTCATGTACTCTTAAAACACTATACAGTAGGGGGAATTTAGGCTATGAGTATAGGGGAATTATTGGGTCTCCGTTTGGTCGGGAAGAGATATCACAAACAGAATAATAATTGGAGATAATGGACAAGCTGTGGATTTAATCACACTAGACGAAGCGCAAAGGGCTATCCGAATGCTGCAAAATCGTGAAGCCAGGAAGGATGGAATCCCGGCGAACTACTGAAAGTCGTGAGTGACCGGCTGTATGAAGCAAACCACTGCGTGATCAGGGTGATCTGGGCTGCAGAAATAGCTTCAATGTTCTGTTTAGCAGACTGTGCCCGTTAGCTGAATTCTTTGTCGGCGAATACCAATACCAGGTTTCGACGAACCAAATGACACTGCGACAGATTCTGGATACCTTCCGGGAATGCAACTTGCGGGCTCACCATCTGTTCAAGGTGGTGTACTATTTAAAGAAATGAAACGAACTGCGGCAGATAATGCTTGAATATGCTTCTTGGCTTCGCGGATAACATCGACATCATTGGCGTTGTTTGCAGAGCAGTGGAAGAGGCATTTTTGATTTTAAAAAAGCAGGCTGCAAGAATCGGGTTGGCTATAAACTATGACAACACAAAGTATTCTTTTTAATATAAAGGTTTTAACCTTAGTGTCATTCGCCTATTTTTGGGTTAGAGAAATCTCTTTTGAAAAAAATTTGGTTTGGGAATCGAACCCAGGTGAGCTGCGTACAAGGCAATCGATTTACTAATTACACTATGCCCATCCCCTACAACACGAAGTACATGATAGTTGGCAGAGCACGAGGCAGTCCGAGCGGTACTGGTTCCGAGGTGGAAATTGATGGGTACGATACGAGGTTATCGACGAATTCATATATCTTTGAACACTAGTGACATGTATTAGCGATGTTATCCGAAGTAAAAAGGCTGCGAATAGGAGTTTCCATGGTGTACGTAGTTAACTTAATTCAAGTTGCCTACAGACGCGCTCAAAATTTTCTCTATACTGATATTCCCTGTTGACATGAAGAATGAGCGTTGAAGGAAGCTATTGAGTACTTGGTGTGTGTGAGAGAAGAATTCTGCATTCAATACTTGGCGGCATAATAAAAAAGACATAATGGCGCAGAACCACAAGCTGTACCAAAGTATTCAAACATGCTGACTTTGGAAAGTCGATAAAACACGGTAGACTACAGTTGACTGGACATGTAGTGCGAATGCTGAAAGAGAGACCAGCTATAGTTAGGCTCAGCAGCGAACCTAGAAGACGCGAAATTCCACCCGAAATCCATTTTTATGTTTTATCTATCTCTTGTAAAATCATTATAGACCCACGACTCCGTTAAGCAAACGTATTGAGTCGTGTGCAGATAAAAAAATAAAACTCATAAAATTTAACATTCAGAAAATTTACTTATTACGCTCGAAAAACAAATATTCCTCTCAACTCAGTCAACTCACATTGATGAAAATATTTCACATTGCTTGAAGTGCACAACAAGAAGCATTGTCACATGTCTAGTACAAAAGATGAAAAACGGGTTCTGTTACCAAACGACCGCCAAATAGTCCCGGTATTTGAATATGTGAGCTGCGAAAATCTTGTATTGTCATAGCATTTTTTTTGCATAAAAGCAGTGCTTAAACAACAATCACATGTAATTTTACCTTTATCTTGACCACCGTTAGTACCATTGTTTCTGCACGTGTGTTTTTTTGATTACTCTCAAGATACTCCACAGAATCATGTGAATTCACAAAACCGAATCAGATATGGGCATTTCCATACCATTGTCCAATCCACCTCTCATCATCATTATCTAACTCTGCGTACTTACCGTGTTGACCTAACAACCAACAGTGATGCAAAAAAATAGATCAAAATCTCAATTCGTAAACTAGGGCTCACGTAACCGTTCATGTTTTCACTAATCCATACAGAGCAGAACGCGAGCACCACTTCGGTTTCGTCTTTTGTTTTCGTCCAAAAATCTTCACAAAAAGGCCTGAGAAAACAGAGAAAGTTTGTCCGCAATAACGCACGCAAGTTCGCGACTGGCAACGGATGGCGTGCCGCATGCTCCAGTCAACGCGATGATAGTATTACGCGACCACGTGAGCCTTCTCTCATCGTTTTCGTTTTTTTTTGATGAGACGAGGATGAACTTACGCCTAAACTATGCAAATAAATAGCGCGTTGTTTCTGGTTATGCGCATATCACGCGGAGCCGGTCCGGTTTGTGATTCCAACTTGGACTGTGTTTTCTGGACAAACTGTGCGGGGTTGAAAGCATTCCTCATGACGGAGAATGAATTCCACTTCAAAGTTTTGTTGAATAAGCGCTCCAAAATACTTGAGCGGATATTGCTGTAGCTTTTTTCTGTTGCTGCTGTTTGCCTTCTCTGCCTGCAGCGAGTCGCGGTCGCGATGCTTCTCTGGGAATGCGAGTAATTAGTAGCTACGGTATTGCTCCGCCGGTCGTGTTTATTTCGCCCAACAACTGTGATGACGATTTCGGTTTCGTGGTACGCACGGTAACGGGCAAGTGATTGAACTTCAAAACAAATACGGTCATTGAGACGATGGTGGAGCTTGAACGTAATTATGAAATTTTTCGATCTCGGAACGTAAAGAGCAATCGATGTGGTGTTTCACTCAACTTACGGGGCCGATAAGTTGGGATGAAATGGAAAGTGATGATGATGATGCGATTTCGAGGTGGTTTCAAGCATTGTCTGACCGGAACTATCGCATGTATTTAGTTTATAGGTTTAGCTTAGCGAGTGGGATAACGGTTCAAATGGAAGGCCCTTTAGTAGTAACGGTCAATGGTTCGGTTTGGTTCGCAGAGCCAAGGTGTGCATGATGAACCTCATTTCGAGCTGAAACGATTTAGAGTTATTTGTTTGTTTTGGGGGTATTGGGTGGAGTCCAGTTAGCTTGAAGGGTTTAGCCGGGTAAGCATGTGAAATGTGCCCCCAAACCAAAATCGAATCGTAATAAGGCGTTTGAAACAGCTTTGCTTAGAGAAGATTTTTGCAACGTTTTAGTTTTATTTTATTTTCAAAAAAACCTTCCATTGGAAAAAAAATTCACGTTTGTTATCTACATTAAGAGGCACATTTTGATTTTTTTTTAGATTTTTGGGAAAAGGATTTCATGTAAAAAAATATTTGAAATTTTTGTTCCTTTACTTTCAATTTAATTACTAATATAACTTTTTCATTAATTAATTAGTTGTTTTTTGATTCGCATTATAGATTTTTTCATATTTTTGAAAAATAAGGACTGGTAATTTATTTGACCAAACCACATAATGGTGAGAAATTCCCACTGAAATTCTATCTAACTACCATGCGTCGCCATAGAAATCCTTCCCGAAGGAAGCGCACGATAGACAGTATTTTTTCCAGGGACTTCCGGTTTTACCACATGTACATACGCTGGCTTTGATATATTTTGAATTATACTTATGTTAAAGTATCCTTAGTAAATTCGGCTCTCGGTCCAGCCCAAGGATTTAGGCTATAATCATATTCGAATTTACAGTGCGTAATTAGAATAAAAATGCAACAATGACTTGTGTAACATTTCAAGTTGAGTTTCTCATTGAAACTAGCATGTCACGAAGCTCAATAATATTTCCTCATTTCAAGTATTTCAAGCATTCTCCACCACGAGTAGAGAAACAAATGCCTATAAAAAATTGATTTACACGAAGACCCGTAAGAACAAGAAATGAATTCGAATTTCCAACCGTAAACAGCACAAGAGCAGTATTGATGATGTGAACGATAACACAAGAGAAGGCAGACGGATAACGCTAAGCAAGATGTGTGAACGAGACCCAACAGACAGACAGTAACATCGCGTTATTATTTTTTTACATATTGTAAAAGCATAAAAGGTGCACGAGATGCGAGAGAGAACAATAGCTAACTTAAAGTTAGTATTTAGCGTTTTGGATTGTCCTCATCAGTAACTAGCAACATCTTGAAGCCAGTTAGATACTAAATCTAAACTAGTACAAAAATTGGCACTAAATAGACGCTATATCCAAAGAATGGTTACTCGTGGTCGTCAAACGGTGAGATAGCATAGTCTTCACTAAAGAGATTGGAATGGCAAGGAGGCGCCATGTTCCGTTTGTAGTTTTAATTCAGCTGTAGAAGCTTATAGCTGAGTTCGGATTCAGGACGGAGCATGTCGTTTCTTTGTTTTTTTAATCTCTTTAGTTCTCACAAGTCTCCTATCTCATGCCTCCACGCGAGTCTAAGTCTATTGATGACATTTGGTCCTTAGACCGGCGACGACTGGGTGCTATCAGCCTTCTGCCGATAGTAGCAGAATGAGAGGGTGCGAACAGATCTAATCAAGGAAACACTACCGTAAAAATGAATATATGATCGGAAATCAGCCGCAACAAGACTTTAATCTGACTAGTATCGATGATCGCGGGTCAATACGTACTGAAAAATTCTCCGCGTCTGTTTTCATGAATCTAATTTTAGTTCCGCTATTGTTAACCAGCCCGTGTATCAGGTTACCAATTCATTATATTTCTCTTCAATAGTCGTTATTGTCGCTCGTATACGTGTATTTTACAAATCATCCGATATGTAAAATAGGAAATACATACCTTGATTTATAACATCTCGCGCTATCATAACTCTGTCTGTAGAACGTGTTATCACTCGGTAGTTTTCAACCAAATAAATATACAGTAGAGAAGAATTGTGTCTAAATACTGTTACAATAGATAGTGATCCGGCCCATTACGCAGATAAGATTAGCTTTTCTAGGCAATACTCCCACGGTCGGCTGTGTGGAATTCAAATTGCTTTTGTTTAGGAAACAAAGGATACTTTCGGTAGCCGGCTGCCCAGAGTTTAAAAAGAACCAAAAACTAAACAAGATCTTTTCTTTTTCGAGTGATCGTGTACTCGAAGACTAACTAAACAACTACATAACAAAATATTCTTTACAGGTCGCATCGCTTGCTTGAAGCGAATCCTAGACCTTATACCCTTCCAAACCACCAACTCCGCGACACCTATGGAAGAGTCTGATGAATCGTCGCCCTTCCGTTAAGTAGGTGGAGCATCAACACTTCCCTTCTACCTTATCTTTTATCCTTCCCCATGAACGATGGAGATGGGGGCGGCCGGCAACGATGGCTATCATGTGTTGAGGATTTAATATGGGTCGGATTGGTATGAATTCCTACTTACCACTTCCTAAGAAACTCTTATTAGATTTTCAGCAGTCATACATGATGAAGTCAGTGTGCAATACGCCAAAATCATCGTCACAGCGCAACGCAACGCACGCTATATCCAAAGAATGGTTACTCGTGAGGAGAAGCCGTAATTTGAATAAAAATTTAGCAATGACTTGTGTAACATTTCGAGAAGAGTTTCTTGATGATACTAGCAAGCCATTGAATGCCTGGAAACGCTCCTCTGAGAGCGAATAATCACTTACTGAATCCGTTAGAGCAATCCCAGTATTGATCGATAAACAATTCAAAAACCTGTTTTAATCCACCTAGCGGTGCAATTGTGCCTTTCTCATTTCTCGAAACTATGGCACGGAGGCTTTTTATGTTCAACATAATTGTGGAAATGTCCATTACATTCTTAGTACACTTTGCACTTATACACAATGACATGCCAGCCACGAACTTGGTGAGCTACGTGTCGACGGTGAAACACTTGAAACAAAAAAATATCATACTCCATTCGCCTAATCAGCATTAGATCAATGTTATCTGCTTGCTAACTCATTTTGTCATGCGGGGATGGGCATGTGAGGAGGGCGAAAGTCCCATGAACGAACGACTCCCCAGCTTAAATTGGTATGCTTTGTAATATAGTGGTTGTTTAAAGATGATGGGGTTGAAAGGGAGGGGTATGAGGTGGTGGTCTGAGGGGTGATTTAAGGAGATTTTTAAAGGAGGGGAGTGAACAGTAGAGGGGGGGTGTAACCCCTCTCCGTAAACCATCAACTACGCCCCTGTTAAAATCCAGAAACCTTATGCTAGTCGAAAAAAAAATTATTGGCCGGGATTAGGTTGACGTTTTTCAGAGTGATTGCATAACCTTTCTATATCAGAAAGGCAAAAATGTGCAAAATCCAAAAAAGTGAATCTTCGTCAAATTTTTTTTCGTGTTTGCATCAAATCTCGACGTTTTATGCACCTTGAATACATTTAGCATCAAAAATAAAAATTCTATTTTTAATTTTTCCTATAGTTTTTATGAGAAATTTCTGTGTGGCCGCACTCTGAAACCCGTAATTCCGGAACCAGAATTCCGATCGATCCAAAATTCAATAGCAGCCGATGGGAAGGTTGCACCTTTCATTTGAGACTAAGTTTGGGCAAATCGGTCCAGCCATCTCTGAGAAAAATGAGTGACATTATTTGACACATACGCACATACATACACACACACACATACACACACACATACATACACACATACACACACACATACAGACTTTTTCCGATCTCGACGAACTGAGTCGAATGGGATATGACACTCGGCCCTCCGGGCCGGGATTAGGTTGACGTTTTTCAGAGTGATTGCATAACCTTTCTATATGAGAAAGGCAAAAATGTGCAAAATCCAAAAAAGTGAATCTTCGTCAAATTTTTTTTCGTGTTTGCATCAAATCTCGACGTTTTATGCACCTTGAATACATTTAGCATCAAAAATAAAAATTCTATTTTTAATTTTTCCTGTAGTTTTTATGAGAAATTTCTGTGTGGCCGCACTCTGAAACCCGTAATTCCGGAACCAGAATTCCGATCGATCCAAAATTCAATAGCAGCCGATGGGAAGGTTGCACCTTTCATTTGAGACTAAGTTTGGGCAAATCGGTCCAGCCATCTCTGAGAAAAATGAGTGACATTATTTGACACATACGCACATACACACACACACATACACACACATACATACACACATACACACACACATACAGACTTTTTCCGATCTCGACGAACTGAGTCGAATGGGATATGACACTCGGCCCTCCGGGCCGGGATTAGGTTGACGTTTTTCAGAGTGATTGCATAACCTTTCTATATGAGAAAGGCAAAAATGTGCAAAATCCAAAAAAGTGAATCTTCGTCAAATTTTTTTTCGAGTTTGCATCAAATCTCGACGTTTTATGCACCTTGAATACATTTAGCATCAAAAATAAAAAATCTATTTTTAATTTTTCCTATAGTTTTTATGAGAAATTTCTGTGTGGCCGCACTCTGAAACCCGTAATTCCGGAACCAGAATTCCGATCGATCCAAAATTCAATAGCAGCCGATGGGAAGGTTGCAACTTTCATTTGAGACTAAGTTTGGGCAAATCGGTCCAGCCATCTCTGAGAAAAATGAGTGACATTATTTGACACATACGCACATACATACACACACACACATACACACACACATACATACACACATACACACACACATACAGACTTTTTCCGATCTCGACGAACTGAGTCGAATGGGATATGACACTCGGCCCTCCGGGCCGGGATTGGGTTGACGTTTTTCAGAGTGATTGCATAACCTTTCTATATGAGAAAGGCAAAAATGTATCAAAAAAGAGCAAAATTGCACAAATTGTTTTGGTTGGAGTAAAATTCAAGATATCTCGACAACTGTCGCATTTCGGAAACTAGTGTACAATTATTATGTGCTAGTCGTCTGTGATAGCTGGGAATGGATGCAGAACTGGCGTATATGATAGAATACTGGGTAATCCTTTCTAGGATTCGTTGGTCACTTTTTTCCCGTGGTCAATTCGACCATTTGACTCGATTCATTCGGTAAGATCGGATTAAATAAATTAAGATGCGATTTGAGGACAAACCGCCCCCCCCCCACCCTAATATTTTAAATGGAATTCTCAAAGTTTCATTTGCAAAAGTTGTCGTGTGAGAATATTTCCTTGTAGTAAAAATTGGTACCACACCTCGAAACCTACCGGTCGGCTCGTTTTGGAGGCTAGGTCTATCGCTGGGGACTACAACGAGTAGATCAGTACCGAGAGAAATTCCGTCACAATTTGTAGTCCTTGAATGTCGGTGAACATGGACTGAAGAGTGTGCGAGAAGCATCCCCATAGAGACCACCAGGTGATTCGCTACCGCATCGGCCAATGCTGCTGCACGGAGAAGGACGACCGGCAAGGTAAAGTGAAAGACGAAAGTCTATAACAAAAACCTTTTTGTTGCGTCACTTCGGCGAATAACGGAATTAAGTACGTTGCTGCGGCTGATCCAGCGAGGATTATAACGGCTTGTGACGATACAATGCCACGAAAACTGGAGCCATGCAGTAGACGGCGTGCAGCTTATTGGTTAAATGAGTAGCTCAGTACGTTAACCGCTGCTCGTCTTAGACCCAGAAGGTGGGCTCAGAGAGCAAGATCAGAGAGTGAGAGATGAGCGCAAGCGATAGTCTTTGAGAATCTCTTCCCGAAACACAATACAACTACCAGTCGCAAACACAGCCGAGTAGCAAGCGACTAACGACGAGCTCAAAGAAGCGTCGATGCGACTAAAATCAAAGAAAACCGTCGGTCCGGATGGAATACCAAACGTGGAACTGAAAGCTGCGATTCTGGCATATCCGGACATGTTCAGGATGCAACAGCAGAAGTGTTTAGATGATGGAAATTTCCCCGAAATGTGGAAGGTACATAAGCTGATGTTGCTGTTAAAGTCAGGGAAGTTACCGGGCCATCCAACCTCGTACAGGCCAATGTCGCAGCATTGCACAGAAGAATGAACCAGATCCTGAAGAGCTACTTCCAGAGTAGAGTACTGCTGTACGAGTGCTGTAGTGTTCCTCAGGGCTCCATTCTCGGTCCAACTCTTTGGAACGGGATGTACGATGGGGTCGACACACTCCGGCTGCCCAGGAAAGTGAAAATCATGCGTTTCTCGGACGACGTTTTACTAACGGTGATTAGTGAGACACTTGGAGAAGTCTAGGTGTCGGTGACGGAGACTATAGACGCGTTCGAGAGCTGGATGAACGGGGTCAAGCTGCAAATAGCTCCCCACAAGACAGATGTGTTGTTGGTCAGCAACTGCAAAGCGGTTCAGCGGACACAAAGCACCGTTGAAAGGCACGTGATTGCATCGAAGCGTACATTGAAGCAATTGGGAGTGATAATCGACGACCGGTCGAACTTTAACAACTACGTTGATTACACCTGCGAAAAGTCGATCTGTTATCTACTTTTCGTCATCGATCCTGAGATATGGGGCTCCAACCTAGGGTGTGGAGCTGAAAACCAAGTGGGACTTCGAAAAGCTGAACAGGACGTTCCGGCTGCTGGTCGTACGATTGCGTACAGAATAATATCTTCGGAGGCAGTATGCGTTATCGCCGAGATTATCCCCATCTGCATCAACCTGGCGGAGGATATCAAGTGCTACAATCAATGAAACGCAAGAAACGTGAGAAAAATGATGAGAATCGATTCGATGGTGACGTGGCTGCAGGAATGGGACAACACGGAGAAAGAAATGTGGACCTACCGGTTCATCCCAAACCTGTCGACGTGTGTCAATAGAAAGCACGGAGAGATGACCTTCCACCTGAAACAGCTCCTGGCGGGCCACGGCTGCTTCAGAAAGTATCTTTATCGGTTCGGGTATGCAACGTCAGCATTGTGCTCAGAGTGTGACAACGTCGAGGATATACCGGAGTATGTGGTCTTCGAATGTCTAAGGTTTGAAGTGAAGTGAAGGGAGCTAATTAAAACGGGCTTCAACCCCGATAATGTAGGCTACAGCATGACAAGCAATGTAAAGACGTGGAACGCAGTTAATAGAGTTATTATGTAGATCATGACCGTCTTACTATGAAAACGACGTGATGAACGCAGAGCTACGGTTTTTGAAAAGAAATCACCGCCAGGGAACTCTCCGCAGGAATAAGCTAGGGAAAATCACAATATCTTCTAGCATTCAGCACGTTAACATACAAACGCTTAAGACCATTGCGATCTTCCACGCACATCACATCGGTTTCGCAAACATGAAAACACCCCAATGATTAAGTGAATATGAGAAATGATCGAGAACTCTAGTGATGTGAGGAAACTTCCTCTCTTCTAGCATCTGAACGATGCACAAAAATTAAGTATCAGATTCACGGTCCGCGTGCCATTATTCAATAATACGAATATACGAATGGCTACATGGTTATAAAATCGAATTTATGCACGAAACGCATACACACTAGTACACGTGACAAACACATTAACATACAAACGCTCGAGCTCTTCGCGAGCATCCACACACACCTGCGCCCGCGATCTCGCAAATAGGATAACACCTCGATGACTAAGTGAACGTTTTAGCACTTGTAAATTTACAAACGCGTTCTCAAGAGTGAATCTATAAAAGTCCGTGTTCGCGGGATCATGAATCGGTTACGTCCGGAAGTACTTAGGTCCATGCCTTCAGTTGAACCATAAAAAATGACGCTCATGTCCACTAGGCAACACGTTCCATGCGGACATGACCGGGAACTCTAGTGATATGGAAAAACTCACCTCTCTTCTAGTATCTGAACCGTATACTAAAAATTAAGCATCAAATTCACAATTTACGCGCGATCATCCAAGAACACACGCGAAGATGCGAATCGAATTTACACATGTCAAGATACATATACGCTAGCACACGCGACATACAAACGCCTACGCGATCGAACATGTCTAAACGCTCGAGCCTTTCGTGATGATACACGCGATCGTGAAACCCCTACGGCCACACATATCTGAACCGTACAATAAATATCAAATTAATGGCCTACTGTAGTTGCCCTTAAGCATTGTTTTAATGGGTGACATTTTCCGTCTCGTCTGCAATTGTAGTGAGTGATTCTGACGGGGAGCCCCTCCAAGATTCTAGTTCTACAGCTCTAGTAGGACAACTTCGTTGTAACATACCTACTTCAGTCGAAAATAGATAAACCAGCCATATTTCATATCTGGGACAAATTTTCATCTCTTTTTCAGGTGTGACAAACAGTACTCTAATATTCAGCCTGCCATACTGAAAAATATGTGTACAGACTATTATTGACTATTAAATCGAAAAAAATGCTTGCAAAAAAGTTTTTGGTGTTGAATTATGTGTGAAATGCCCCAGATATAGTTAAAGCTTATATCTCTCTGTTAGGTGCAATAAATAGTTTTATTGTGACACGACTGGCTCAATTTACGTACCATTTCATGGTCAGTGAACCACTCTTTTGGGAACGGGTCCCTCTGATTGACGAGAGTGCTTTATTTGAATCACCGGCACTGGATCAAATCGATGTTCTGTTTTTATGACAAACAAGTTACGGTACTGGTCGGAGTGTTTTTTTTGTTTGGCTCACAAATGAATAAAGGGAGCTCCCCTGGAACATCTTACTATGGTAGCTGTAATCAGTTACACACAGGCAACCATTCTTAACGAGATAATAATCGCTGATATGATAATAAAAAAAAATCACGTGGGTTTGTGGTCAACGAGTAGATTCATGGTGCCGTTAGTAACTCACAGACCGCTCAGTGCATTTATAGCTTGCTGCAGTTGGCAACAAAGTATTTCAATAATAATCGAATAACTGCATTTTTCTTACTGCACCCATCAACTTGACGAGAAATTTTGCTTCGAGCAGCATATTGAGATCCGTTCCATCCATCAAAAACAATAAACATCCAGCTGCTGATAACGTTTCGATGCTATCGATGCATTCAGCTCACTGCACTCTACACGCTGATGCTAATGTGGGACACCGTTGCTCGAGGTCATAAAACTGATTTTCTATCTGCTCACGTCCATTGATTAGACGCAAGCTCAAGTCCAGAGCCGCCGGGCAGGCTGTTTCTCGGGTCATGGCGAACAGTAGTTTAGCGTGTACTTTGAATGAATCCATCATCGCGTTAAATTCCGTAACCTTGACTAATCGACCGAAACTCTTATCTTGTGAAATACCAGAGAAGAAGCTATTTTGGCACATTATCACTCGTTCGCGGTTTCTATGATAATTTGTTCACCTCGTCAACGCAGTGTGCGTGTGTGTGCGACATGGACAACGTCTTTGCTTACTTCCGTTGATTGACTCATGATTGGACAATTTGTTTTGGTGCCTTTGTTTCTGCTTTGCTGTCGGTGTACAGTGAAAACCCGCAATACATACGGTCTAGTCGAAATTGACCATCATCGGGATTGGTTACTGTCTATAGGGTAATAAACTTGCATATTTTCGAAAAGATTTGCTTGGCATGTTATGTTATAATGACAAGATACGTTATCACTGCTTTGAGTCAATTTATGCGTTAGGTGGAACGATTGACGAACGGTATATCAGTTGGTTTGCGCGATTCGATAATGTGTTACATGACTTTTAATACACGAAAATATCACGTTTGGGTGATATCAAAATCAAGATTACCGTGGTACTTTATTTTGCTCTTTATCTGTTGTCGAGTTTTTAATAAACACTGGCAAAGCGCGTGTCTGAAACGCGCATTAAATATATGGAACAGAGCTGTAAATTTTCAATAGGTTGTTTTGAACTTGAAGGAGGAACAAATCTCAAATCATGCCATGCTATGTTCAATTCGCAGTTGTTGGTTTGCATCATTCATTCAAAAAGCCGACCTGCTCAAACATTTTCCATTCATTTTCAATTTCATTGACCCTGTGAATATCTCTAGAATATCTCTATACTGGGGTATTGGCTAGGTTTTTCAAGCAAAGCTACTCTGAACATATTTCTTCATGTTCATGTAAGCTTGAAAACACAAAACATGTCAACATTTAACCTAAACAGGCCTCTACAGAGCAGATGACAGCTTTGGTCGGTGAATGAAAAAGCATTAATTTGAAATGAAGACGTACGATTCAGTCATGAAAATCCCGCCAACTTGAAAATGAATGATTGAGGGAGGTTTTGAATTTGAATCATGGTTGGGTTTGATTGAACTGAAAGTTGGTATTTGAAAATGAAAATTTGCACCACTGATATGGAATGTATTGAAAATAAATTGAAACCACTTATAACACTGCCATTCGCACACATAAAAAGCTGCCGATCTGTGCTTACCTGCATTCGACGTGTTTATCTGTCAAGAAAGAAATCAAACTGTTTGATTGTTTTATTTTCTATAGTTTTCAAAATGTCGCGAATTCTAAGAGAAACTAAAATACTAATCGAGGACACATGCCTACGAGAGAAGATTGTCACGATGAATAAGTTAGCAAAGCGCTTCGATATCCCCCGCAACTGTGAAATCGATTATTTACAAATTCGGAGAACACTATTCATTTGATGAGATAACGGGAAGAGGAAGAAAACCAGGACTGGCTAACCTAGATTTAAAACGAATGGTCGTCAAACTTATCAATACATATAAATCGATGCAGGGTCGCAATTTTATACGAAGGTCATTTTTGATGATGTTACTTACCTCGAGAAGTCGATCCAGGTTGAAAAATTTGAGCAATTTTTTTTATTTTGATTATAGAGGTTTTAACCTTTAGGTCATTCGCCTCTTCGGGTTAGAAAAATCTCTTATGAAAATTTTCTAACCCTATGTGCGGGGTCGAACCCAGGTGCACTGCGTACAAGGGAATCGATTTACAAACTACGCTATGCCCACCCCAAAAAAAATTCTTGTATGGCAGGCAATTTGTTAATGTGGCTTAGTTTTCAATTTTCTGCACCAAAGGAAGTATGGATGCTGATGTTTACCGTACTGAGTGTTTGCATAAAAGGATGCTTCCGTTATACAAGAAGCACAATATTCCACCACATTATTGCCAAACCACTATAAAATGGTTACATGAGAATATGGTAGATTTAGTTGAGAAAGATATCAATTCACCAAAATGTTCACAACTTCGTCATATTGAACGATACTAGACTATAGCGAAGCGTATCTTCAAGAAGGAAAGTAAAATAGATAAGAAAATGCCAGAGTTCAAAAATATTGGAATGCTGCGTCCAAAAAATGCGATGACACCACTGTCTAAGCTAAGGTTGTAAGAGATAAAATCTGAAGTTAGAGAATTTGCCAATTTTTTCTGTTTGAAATTGTTACTCAATTTAAAGTAAAAGACCTAAAATGCAACTGTTCCTAATTCCCAATTTTTAATTTGTTTTATATGATTATAAGAAATATGTTTATAACTAATTTTCGATACTGTTCTTAGCCGTCATTGCTCCGCAAGCCTCTGCAAGTGCAACCACCAACAGGTTGCACATAAGCGAACTATTGATCTATCTGATGTTCTAAATATGCACTTTGCTTCATATTCACTTTCGGCTCAATATAAATGCTGTTAGATTAATCTAGAAACGCGAACAGCAGTCTCTATTTTAAATATGGGGCACCTTTGCGAACACTGTGGATTGTAGTAATCCAAGCCGTCATGTCGAATCAGAACTTCCTTTTTTATGCGGAACGTCACTTTTGATCAGTTGTTTGCTTTGGAGCACACGTTATGTTTCTGTTTCGAATGAAGCGTCAATTTGATGGTAAGTCAGTATCAGATTCTGAAATGGTCGAAACGCAGTCCGTGGCACTTTGAAAACTGTAAAAACACAAACTAAACTTTTATACTATTCGACTTACTTGGTCGAGTTCGGCAAATGTGTGTGTGTGCGCGTATGTGTGTATGTATGTACGCAACCAACAATCCCACATCGATTACTAGGAGATGGCCGAACTGATTTTCTCAAACTTAGTCTCACATGAAAGGTACAGGTTGCTATTGAATTTAAATTTGATCCGACATCCGGTTCCGGAGTTACTGGTTGAAAAGTGCGGTCATAAAGAAAATCACCATATAAACTGGTACTACCAGGATATCTAGATGATATAAAACTTATTATAATGAGTGGTTAATAACTTAAATTTGCAGACCCGTAGTCGCTTTGATCACATTGCTCACCTAGGACGGTCTTGATACCCCAGAGAACTTGGCAATGTTCAGGGTTAATTTGACCCCTATTCCTCATAAAATTCATGACCGATTTTCACCATATTTCGAATTTGAAATGAGTTACAGGTTGGTTGGTGCGGTCACATAGGAATTTCCCATATACCTGTAGCATCAATGATGCTGCTTCATAATACTTACTTTTTTCCTTTCGTATAGAAATGTTTTGTTATTACTCTGAAAATCAGGTCATATGGATTCTGCTTGAATCATTTGATTCGATCTTCTGTAGTTTTTTCAAATCCCACTAATTTTGGATTTTATAGTTTGTGGGTGAAATTACGAGCCAATTCAAGAATCCGTAAGTTACTTCAATTTTGTGTTATTACAATGAATCTTTAGACCGTATATACAGGACGATTCATAATTTGTTCTTGGACGTCATATTTCTATCTCTTCTCATTTCTTTGTAATTTCATTACTATACTTTTCCTGTAACCGACTTGCAAGTGCTTAAAAGATTCTAATCTAAAAAATATGCTTTATATCGTTATTTACAAGATTTCATTGGAAAGCTGAGAAAATGTCCTATCAGTGTATGTACAAATATCTTTTAGTTAAGTGTACTAAATGATTTTTTACCAACGAAATAACTCAAAATTTGTGTTTTTTTGAGTTTTTTAATTATTCTAATTATTAATCAACAAAATTTATCGTTACTATTGTTCATTTGATGTCCCTTAATGTTCTCCATAACTTTTTATTTGACACTTTGTCTATATCTCTTTTCATTTTGCTGCTATTTAATAGTTAACACAGCATGAGCTCGCCACAAATGTAGTGGGTTCGAAATCGTTATTTTTGCATATGAAATGATGTGATAAAAACGATTTTGCGTCGAAACCAAAAGAGATAATTGAATGGAGTCAAAGAAAGAACTGTAGAACTTGCTGAGATGCATTATTTCCATGATAATAATGGTGATGTTTATTATTTACTATTTTAAGAAAATTAACGAAAATGCTAATAATAGCACTAACTTTAAACTAATTTACTTTTAAAAGAATACTAAATTCACCTAACTGAAAGGTAATAATACATTTTTCACTGTAAAATTTTCCTGGCTTTCGAATAAAAAGAAAAAAAGTACAATAAGTGTCATAATTTTTCAATTAGAGCTGGTACCAGTGAAAATGAGACAAAAATATCCAAGTTGAATAACCCAAAACCGTGAAAATAAGAAAAGGTACGTGTATCATGTCAAAGAACGAATTAAGCAGCTCATCAAGACTAACAATCTGAATTATTAAAATGATGAGGTTAACTATTAGGATTTTCAAGAAATGAACGAAAAATCGTTTAAAATTGTTTAATTTTCAATAAATTACTTTGAAAAGGCTACTTAAACTCATTAGCTGAAACTTGTGAGGGCATCACTCAATGCGAAATTTTCTCACCTTTCGAATGGAACTAAAACATTTAAAATACAAATTATACTTTTAAAGTTAGAGGTATTTTAAGACATAAGTTTTTTACACAAAAAGTTCAATAACTCTGTAACGGTTGAGATTTGATGGTATGTGTAGAACAATTTTTTTCTCCAAATATGGCAGTCTATCACCCCCCCCCCCCCCCCCCCCGAGAGATTCTTAACCATGAACCAAACACCCTGTATATAAAAGATTGTAATGTCGTTCAGAAATTAGATATTTCCATAGAGCATTCACAAAAAAGTGAATGACATTCTGTAGTTGAAGTTTGAACGATTTTAATTTAATCCTTCAGTATCATCCATATTTATGAAACTTCCTGAAAAAATATAAAAAATCCACATGGATATCAAAGGGGGTGGGGGTTTGGGGTACAGGAATTGTCCACGCTTATCCGCGGAGGGGGAGAAGGAGGTCGAAAACGAAGGTTTTTTTTGTCCATGTGGTATATGAACGGCCCTTTGCAAGAATACACCTTAATTAAGTACGATATTTTTTGTTTCAATTGTTTTGCATTGGTTCAAGAACCATACTTCTATAAAGGAAACTTCTATATTGGAAAGTTACTTAACACTGCCTTCATTGGTTACAACAAGACAGGCATGACTAACCCACGTGAAATGCCTCGTGCTTGCATTCTTGCAAAGGCTGTTGACGAGTGTCTCATAATGGAGCTCACAACTCGCGATATCTGTGCAGCCACAGTTACACTGACTATTGGTAACATATATAAAAAGTATATTTACATTGTTCAGCATATCTACCGTATAACGAGTCATCTCCTTGTGGTGATTTCAAAAACGTTATATCATATTGTAGCAGAAATGGGCTCCCGCTTATTATCGGCAGTGATACAGCGCTCATCACATCATTTGGGGCAGCTCAGATATCAATCTGAGAGGCTCTGAACTGATGGAGTACATAAGTAGTAGAAATCTGCATATTCTGAATGTGGGAAACCGACCAACATTTGCGAAGTCTGGGAGAGAGGAGGTGTTTGCTCTGAAAGAATTTCGCAATACCATTCATAGTATCATCCTACCCCTTGGTTGAGGGTTAAGCTTGAAAGAATGAAGAAGGATATTAGAAGAGCTAGGAACCGGCGTCAGGCTTTCTGGTCAGCTCGTAGTTCATATAAGAAATGTCTTAGATCTGCAGTGCGAGATGGGTGGCAAAACCTATGCACTAATATCTCTAGTCTGAACGAGGCTAACAGGTTAAATACGATAAATATGTTCTTAATTGTCTCTTCGACACACACGTTTTAGGATTTGTCGATCTAGAGCTAAACAATGTTCACATGTCTCATTCAGGCGATTCGGACTCGTGCGCGATTGCACGCACATTGGTTGCCACTGAATCGGTCAAAAAGGGCAGTTGATAGCTTTTCTCCATACAAATCGACTGGAAAAGATGGACTCTTTGCCGTGCTACTGCAAAAGGGATTTGATATTTTCAAACATGTCTTGAAAAATATTATGCTTTCCAGACTTGCTACCGGGTATATCCCGAAAGCATGGCGAGAAATAACTGTTAGATTTATTCCAAAAGAGAGGGGCTCAAGCTATGAAGAAGCCAATAGTTTTGGGCCTAGGGTAATTTGAGGAGAATGAACATTTTTAGAAAAAAGGTCATCGCGGGAGAGATGCCGCATGTGCGGGTGATATGCCGCACCATGGTCACAAACTGAAAAATGGCGAACAAAAGTATTTTTTAGCTATCGTATTTTTCCAAAGGGGGTAATACCATTTCAAGAAACATTTTTTTATTCAACATTTTAAAAATATTTTTTTTTTGCGACCTTGTGTAACGGTTAAGTTGGAGTAACTTAATTAAGGGTACTATTTTTTTTATTTATTTTACACCTCAAACAAGACTATCATGTGAATACTGTAGGTTACTGGTCTTTGGAACAGTTACCATGTTGCTACCAGCCGCACACGACTTTGGTCACAAATAGTTACATGAAGTGAAGATATTCTTGCCCCCAGTGATATTACACTCACATGTAGTTTTCCTTACAGGACATTCCATGTGAGGATTCTCTCTCGAGAGGAGTGATTGTTTGGCTATATGGAGAGACAACAAAAAACGCAAGTGGTCTGTTACGCTGACGGTTCTCTGATGAAGGGACGTGCTGGTGCTGGTGTCTACTGTCGTGAAATGAGATTGGAATAATCTCACTCGCTAGGTACTGTATTCCAAGCAGAAATCTTCCCGATCTTGCGCGGAATACAATCGGCCTTTAACAGAGCTTGTCCGGCAAAGTTATAAACTACTGCTTCGATAGTCAGGCTGCAATCAAGGCCCTTAGCTCAGACAAATCACGGTCCAAATTAGTGATCGCGTGCCGAACCCAACTCGAAGAATCAAGCATTGCCAACACTATCTACCTTGCACTATGGTCCCAAAGCTGTATTTAGGAAGACAAAACTGTTTGCGCCTAAACCGTTGGTTTTAGATATATAGTATCTTCGGCAAACTTTCTTAGAAATTTATTGCCATTTTTTATATTTTTTTAATTAGGGTGGTTCTTGTGGTTATGGTGTTCAAATTATAAACTTCTTAGATATGTAAAATTCAGCTACATAATGTTCTACAAAGTTATAAATCAATCAAATTGAAGCCACTTTTGTGAAGAAACTATGTGGCTATCTCTAATGGTTTATGTGCTATTATTTTTGCAATATTTAAGGTAGGGTGGTTCTTGAAAAATTGCTTTTCTATTAATATCTTTTTATGTGTTAATTTTTCGCTAATGCTTTGTTATAGAGGTTTTTAGAACTTTTGTAAATACACATTTCTGCCGAAGCAATAAAGTTTCTATCTCTTTTTTTTCAAAGCTATATATCTTCCAAGATTGCAAATGAATTTTCAATCTTTTAATTTCATTTGAAAGATCGGAAGTTTTCTAGTTTTTTGTGAAAAAACTGCGGGAGAGTTATTTCTGTAAAAAAATTAAATAATTTTTAAAAATGGTCTATTTTTCAACAAAAATCGTTCATAGTGCCTTGTCTGGGTGCCCGGATTTTCCGGTATTACTGGAAACGAATGCGCTGATTAATTAGCCAAGGCAGGTTTAGCGATTGACATCGTTGGTCCTGAGCCCGCCCTGTCAATTTTGACACGTTGGATATGGGAAAAAATACGGTCCTGGGCTTTGTCCGACTACCGCAATTATTGGAGAAATCTACAAACGTGTCGCCAAACAAAGGTGTTTCTAGAACAACCGTGCCCAGTGATTTCGAAAAATCTCCTACATTTTTCGAAGCTCCACTGCGGCATGCTGACCAGGGCTTTAACCGGCCACTACAAACTCTATTATCACATGGCAACTATTCAGCGCGCTGAGTCATTTTCATGTGATCTTCGTGAATCCTACTACGGAACCTCATATCATCTGATATGCATGGCCTTAAGGGCAGCTCAGCAGTAGCGCAATTACGAATTCGAGTTTTCGGACATCCTTACATAGCCGACACCGTGTTTGGACGATTGAAACTCAGAGACATACTAAAGATTCTTATCCAATGTGGCAAAGAGCTTTAGGCTTACTCGCAGGCGATTTGAACTACTTGTGAGTTTAACTTACCTGCTGATTCTTTTAGTGCTGTTATTTTTCTCAACCTTCCAATTCTACTTCCTCTCTCCTCATTCTCCTTTCCTTCCGCTCAGGAAATGATAAAAAGACATGGCAAGGCACACATCCCCGACTACATACGGAGAACGTGCCATTTCAGTGTTTTAAAACGTCGTTTTCGTGCTCAAAATTTATAGCGTCTAAACCGTTGACTTTAGAGGTATAGTTTGTTCGGAGAAGTTGTTGTTCTTATGATTGCGCATCCACAAGAGTATACCGTTCAGTGATTAATTCACCTATAAGTGATATACGAAATTTATTTTCCGAACTAATTAAGATAGAGACTTTATGTCTTCGGCAAAGTTGTAGTAAATATTACTACAAAAGAAATTACTGAAGACACCATATACCTAGCTTCAATAGTTTACAAGTTATGAAACATTTTATATCGAAGACCCCTTAAAATTAGTTTTTTCATGATAACTTTTTTAGACATTCTCCTATCTTCTTGGAATTTTCCACAAAGTTGTTTGCGGTATCGAAACACATATTTTTGCCGAACATAGTTAATTCCTATCTGTTGAATTTAGATATTCCAAATTTTACGATTTTTTTGGGGTAACTTCCACCTTAAATAACTCGTTAAGAAGCGAAAAGGAGCAAACAGCATCAAAACATACGAAAAGTACTAGCTTTTTACTTTTATATAGTCGCCCGATTGTTAGTCGACGCGATTCTCCCCGAGTGTTATGTTCAAAACAATATCCCATTACAGTGGTATGAAATGAAATATACAAGCGCACTGCGATAAGTAGCACTTATCGCAGTGCTCTTGAATATTTCAGACTACAATGTCTTAACTGTAAATAATTATAAACGTATGGAAAATTTATTGTTGTATCTAGGGATATATCGAAAACTAAAAAAAAGTTACGAATAAAATTTTCATGTTTTGTAGTAGCAAACCAAGTTCTTTGTTCAAACTGCAGGTGTCAATTGCATAATTTATTCAAACACCGCCCAATTATTTTCAATTCATTTCCAATTTCCAGGTTTTTCAGGCAAAACTATCGTGAACATACTTCACACTGTTCATGTTTTCATAAAAATGCTAAACATGTCAACATTTAACATAAACTGGACACAAGAGCAGCTGACAGCTTTGGCTGGTTAATGAAAAAGCATCAATTCGAAATGAAAGCGTCCGGTTTTATCAGGAAAATCCCATAAACTTGAAAGTGAATGATTCAGGTAGTTTTCGCATTTGAACCATGGTTGCAGTAGATTCAACTGAAAGTCATACATCTATTGATATTCATTCGTTTTCGAGCTCTCCATCGAGACAGAGGTTGTTTTTTCTAGTCCGTAGTGCTGTGTGAGGCGATAAAGAATAGTTTTAATCCGCATTCAAGGTTATTTTGCCAGTTCGGTTCGGTCCTCAGTCTTTTGTTCGCGTGTGAGGATTAAACAATAGCCAGCTGTATAAGCTGGATCGGTTCGTCGTTGGACATCAGTTTAAAGCTAAGTGGTTTTTGTCTTTTGTAACACATTTATTGCTTTCTTCCGTCTGCGCGGGCGCTGACCCCGTGCGTTGACGTTTTCTATGGTTCCCTCTCCGGATGGTCAAATGGAAGTTGAATCGGGTTCAACTTCTAAGGCTCCCCCCCGGCCCAAATGCTATCCAGAACTCTCAACTGGTCCATTTGTGGTCTTCTTTCGGCCCAAGACTAAATCACTGAATCTTCTTCAGATTTCTAGAGACCTGACGGAACGGTTCTCGGCTGTGACCGAAATTTCAAAGGTCCGCTCGGACAAGATAAGGGTGTTACTAGCCAACTCAAAGCAGGCAAACGATATTGCTTGCTGTGAGCACTTTACGCGGGATTATAACGTGTATATTCCGGCTGTAAGAGTACAATCCGAAGGCGTCGTAACCGATGAGAGTTTGACGTGCGAGGATCTGCTGAAGTACGGGGTTGGCCGATTCAGAGACCGCTTACTTCAGCCAGTTAAAATACTTGAGTGCAAACGTTTGCACTCAGTAGTAGTTGCGGGGGATGGCTCAAAAACGTACCCCCAATCAAACTCTTATCGGGTGACCTTCGCTGGTACCGCTTTGCCAAATTTCGTCCTTTTGCACAAGGTTCGTTTGCCTGTGCGTCTGTTTGTGCCGCGGGTCATGAATTGCACAAAGTGTAAACAACTGGGTCACACAGCCACCCATTGTAGCAACAAGGCCCGCTGTGGAAAATGCGGGGAGAATCATCTAGATGATTCGTGCAGTAAGCAAGCCGAAAAGTGTCCTTACTGTGCGGAGAGTCTGCATGATATCTCGGCATGTCCCGCGTACAAACTACGCGGGGATAAACTGAAACGTTCCCTTGCGGGACGATCCAAACATTCTTTCGCAGAAATGTTAAAGAATGCTACGCCACCATCCTCAGCAAACATCTATACTCACTTGCCTCCTGACGAGGGCGAGGCTGATAACCCACAAGAGGGAACATCTACTAGGGTGCCTAGAATTTATAGGAAGAGGAGGAACACTTCCTCTCGTAAAGTTCCTTGTAAAGGCCAGAAGGTGTCCCTTGAGGGGGCTCCGAAAGTCACATCTGTTGGAAGTGTTTCAACCAAACCGAAGCAATTAGCTCCTGGTCTCGGAGGATTAAGCTCAGAGAAGGAGTTCCCAGCACTTCCAGGAACATCAAAAATCCCAAGTGTTCCTTTGTTTCAGTTCGAGAGTAATCACAGCACTGGAATTATAAAACTCTCGGACATAGTGGACTGGATAATAAAAACTTTCAATATTACTGATCCTATTAAAAGTCTTATGTTAGCTTTTCTCCCTACAGTGAGAACATTTTTGAAGCAGTTGACTGCTAAATGGCCCCTCCTCTCAGCGATTGTATCCTTCGATGGCTAACTCATCGAACGAGGTCACGGATTTGATCACTGTTCTACAGTGGAATTGCAGAAGTATCATCCCGAAAATCGATTCCTTCAAAATTTTAATAAATAATTTGAGTTGCGATGCATTTGCATTATGTGAAACTTGGTTAACTTCCGACATAGAACTCAACTTCCACGACTTTAATATTATTCGCCTGGATCGAGACACCCCCTATGGAGGAGTGCTTTTGGGGATCAAAAAGTGCTATTCCTTCTACAGAATTAACCTTCCCTCGATAACAGGTATTGAAGTTGTCGCTTGTCAAGTAACAACCAAAGGCAAAAACCTTTGCATAGCTTCCATATATATTCCCACCAGCACCGCGGTTGGGCACCGACGGCTACAAGACATCTTAGAATCCCTGCCAGCACCGCGACTAGTTTTAGGAGACTTTAACTCTCACGGTACAGCATGGGGTTGCCTCTATGATGATAACCGGTCTTCCTTAATTCAGGATCTTTGCGATAACTTCAATTTGACAATTTTAAACACGGGTGAAATGACACGGATTCCTGCTCCTCCAGCGCGCCCGAGCGCCTTAGACTTGTCCCTTTGCTCAACATCGCTGCGGTTAAATTGCACGTGGAAGGTAATTCCTGATCCCCACGGCAGCGACCATCTGCCGATTGTAGTCTCAATCAATAACGGTTCAAGGCCATTGAAATCAATCAATATTTCGTATGACCTCACACGAAATATCGATTGGAAGAGCTATGCTGCCGCGATATCCGACAACATCGAATCTACCCAAGAACTTCCTCCGGAGGAAGAGTACAGCTTTTTGGCTGGCTTGATTCTCGACAGCGCGAATCAAGCTCAGACTAGGCCAGTACCCGGCGCGAACATACAAAAACGTTCTCCCAATCCCTGGTGGGATAAAGAGTGCTCAGACGTGTACGCAGAGAAGGCTGCCGCGTTTAAGACCTTCCGGAACGACGGGTTACCCGCCAGTTTTCGACAGTACGCGACGTTAGACAAGCGAATGAAGAGTTTGATAAAAGCCAAAAAACGCGATTATTGGCGCCGGTTCGTCGACGGATTAACGAGAGAAACATCGATGAGCACTCTTTGGGGAACAGCCCGACGTATGCGAAATCGAAACAGTACTAATGAGAGCGTGGAATATTCAAACCGTTGGATATTCGATTTCGCCAAGAAGGTTTGTCCGGATTCCGCCCCGGCACAGAAGATTTACCGCGCCGCGTCTCCTCACGATAGCGCGAACGAAACACCTTTTTCGATGGTGGAGTTCTCACTTGCTCTCTTGTCGTGTAACAATAAAGCTCCGGGACCAGACAGAATCAAATTCAACTTGTTGAAGAATCTGCCTGACTCTGCCAAGAGACGCTTGTTGAACTTATTTAATAAGTTTCTCGAGGCTAACATTGTCCCACTCGATTGGAGACAAGTGAAGGTCATCGCCATCCAAAAACCAGGAAAACCAGCCTCCGACCACAATTAGTACCGTCCGATCGCAATGCTATCCTGTATCCGGAAGTTGTTCGAGAAAATGATCCTATCCCGCCTCGACAATTGTGTCGAAGCAAATGGCTTACTGTCAGATACACAGTTTGGCTTTCGCAAAGGCAAAGGGACGAACGATTGTCTTGCGTTGCTCTCAACTGAAATTCAAATGGCCTATGCTAGCAAAGAGCAGATGGCATCAGTGTTCCTAGATATTAAGGGGGCTTTTGATTCAGTTTCGATCAACATTCTTTCAGAGAAGCTGCACCAGCATGGTCTTTCAGCGACTTTAAACAACTTTTTACTAAACTTGTTGTCGGAAAAGCACATGCATTTTTCGCATGGTGACTTATCGACATCACGATTTAGCTACATGGGCCTTCCCCAGGGCTCATGTCTAAGCCCCCTTTTATACAATTTCTATGTCAACGACATTGATGAATGTCTTGACAATTCCTGCACGTTAAGGCAACTTGCAGACGATGGCGTGGTGTCTGTTACGGGACCCAAAGCTGTCGATCTACAAGGACCATTACAGAATACCCTGGACAATTTGTCTGCTTGGGCTATTAAGCTGGGTATCGAATTCTCCACGGAGAAAACTGAGCTAGTTGTATTTTCAAGGAAGCGTGAACCAGCACAACTACAGCTTCTATTAATGGGTCAAACTATCGCTCAGGTCTTCACAGTAAAATATCTAGGGGTCTGGTTCGACTCGAAAGGTACTTGGGGATGCCATATTCGGTATCTGAAACAGAAATGCCAACAAAGGATCAACTTTCTTCGTACAATAACCGGAACATGGTGGGGTGCCCACCCAGGAGACCTAATTAGGTTGTATCAAACAACGATACTGTCGGTAATGGAATACGGATGCTTCTGCTTTCGCTCCGCCGCGAACATACATTTCATCAAACTCGAAAGAATTCAGTATCGTTGTTTGCGTATCGCCTTAGGGTGCATGCAGTCGACCCATACGATGAGTCTCGAAGTGCTGTCGGGCGTTCTCCCGTTGAAAAATCGATTTTGGGAACTCTCATATCGATTGCTCATTCGATGCGATATCTTGAACCCGGTCGTGCTTGAAAATTTCGAAAGGCTTGTTGAGCTCAATTCTCAGACCCGTTTCATGTCCCTGTACTTTGACTACATGGCGCAGAATATTAACCCTTCTTCTTACAATCCCAACCGTGTGCATTTCATAAATACTTCTGAATCTACTGTTTTCTTCGACACATCCATGAAAGACGAGATTAGTGGAATTCCGGACCACATACGCCCACAAGTGGTTCCAAACATTTTTTATAATAAATTCCGAGAAGTCGACTGTTCTAAGATGTTTTATACTGACGGATCAAACCTCGAAGGATCCTTCGGTATTTTCAATCAAAAGTTCACCGCCTCCTACAAACTCAGTGACCCTGCTTCAGTTTACGCCGCAGAACTAGCTGCCATTCAGTATACCCTTGGAGTCATTGAAACATTACCCGCAGACCATTACTTCATCGTTTCGGATAGCCTCAGTTCCATTGACGCTATTCGCTCGATGAAACAAGGCAAGCACTCCTCGTATTTTTTGGGGAAAATACGGGAGCTACTGAGTGCTTTATCTGACAACTCTTTCCAGATTACCTTGGTATGGGTCCCTTCTCATTGCTCCATTCCGGGCAATGAGAAGGCAGACTCCTTAGCTAAGGTGGGTGCCTTAGAAGGAGACGTTTACGAAAGACCAATTTGCTTCAGCGAATTTTTCAGTATTACTCATCAGAGAACCCTCGAAAGTTGGCAAACTTCGTGGAGCAGTGGAGAGCTGGGAAGGTGGCTACATTCGATAATCCCTAAGGTATCGACGAAACCTTGGTTCAAGGGGATGGATGTGGGTCGTGACTTCATTCGTGTGATGTCCCGACTCATGGCAAACCATTACACGCTGGATGCACATCTCCGGCGTATTGGGCTCGTGGATAGTGGTATCTGCGCTTGTGGCGACGGCTATAACGACATCGAGCACATTGTCTGGGCGTGCACCGAGTACAGTTCCGCTAGGTCTCGGCTAATGGATACCCTGCGGGCCCGAGGAAGACCAACCAACGTCCCGGTTCGAGATGTGCTGGCAAGCCGCGATGTTCTCTATATGTCCCTTATATACACCTTTGTGAAAACCATCAATATACAAGTCTAACTGCCCCTTGTTATCTCCTTATCATTCTCAGAACGCTCTTCCACCTGTATCAAACCATCTGTATCGAATGAGCCAACAAACGGGACCTACGGCACGAACATAACACGCTTAACTCGAAATGTAGCCGATCCACATCTGAGCCGTACTACGAAATCGTCTGGAAAAACCCCTGCCATCTTGAGGAGGACCACCCGGCGTCCCAGTACATGATTCCCCTGATGAAGGCCACCCGAGTTTGTAATCCATCCGATGATCTCACGATGCCTGAAACTGAAATAATTTTCTCTCCCTGCCATCTTTGTCTACCCTCCCTCCCCTGACTCTTATACCCAGAAGTAACACCCCTAACCCCCCCCCCCCCCAATATCATCACGAAGCATTTAGCTCTTCTTGTCTCTTCTAGTTTTAACTATTATATTATATAATCTCGTTGAAATTGCCCAACTCTACTACCCACAAAAATAACTATAATTACGAATCTTTACAAAATTCAATCATGCCCTCTAGTTATTCCTAGTTTTAAGTTAGTCGTAAAAAATTGTCCCCCTTAATTAAACATTATTTGCTCCGATAATCTCACTGATAAAAATGTCAAACCATATTGCCACAAAAACTAAATGACCCCCCTAATCTTACGAAAACAATATTATCCCCTTGTGTAGATATATAAGATAGCTATAAAATCGCATTAGTTTCATTTTAAAAAAAATCAATATGTAATCCCCTAGTTTTAAGCAATTTAAAATGTAAAACAAAACAAAATTGGCACCTTTAAGCTAACGCAACGTGCCTTATCAAATAAACGATTTGAATAAAAAAAAAATCTATTGATATTCCTTAAAACATTTACATAGGCATTATAATCTTATTTGTTCGAACATGGAACACTCTTCTCCATGACCTAATGAATTTTTTTATCAACCAGTATTTTCGAAATCTAGGAATTGAAAAATTCCTCAGCCAATTTTTTTCTCGAAAGTAATGTACGGTTCGATTTTAATAACGAGTAATATTCCAGGAAAACCTGAATATTGGCAAGGCTAAATTTCACCGTTGACAACTTTTACAGTGGTGGAGATCGGTGTGTAGAATATTAACAATTTTGTACCCAAAGATCTCAAAAAATAAGTCTCCCTTTTCACAGTAATATGTTAACAGAATTTTAAAATACCTTCTAATCTGGAACTGGAAATTGCTTGAGAATGATATTTGATATTCATATCGCCAGAAAGTTGCATCTACCTGAAAATATTTAAAAGAGATATATGTTATTTTTTCGCAAAAATTAAACAACAAAGCAATTTTTTAAGCGACACATAGATGACAAAATTCATTCAATTCCTTATTAACCTGTAAATCAAAATTTTAAAATCGATCTATTTCAGTATGAACCCAATTCATTATATTAGCACATAAATCGGTTCAGTCTTTACCGAAGAACCGATGTGACTGTGACTATGGAATATGTCCGGAATCTGGGACTTCGGAAATTGTCGATAGTGGGCACTGTACTTTCATGTCCATTTCAATAGATTTTAAACCTCTGAGGTATTATGATTGTGTCGGTTTATATGGCAAATTTTTATGTGGCCGCAGTAATTAACCTGTATCTCCGGAACGTGTTGTATATTTCACTTGAAAGCAAGTTTGTGCCTATCGATAAAGAATTCACTGAGAAATAGATGTGCAAATCCAACTCACGTTACACCCATTCTAATATGCACTACATCGCACAGTATTTTAAAACGTCGTTTTCGTGCTCAAAATTAATAGCATCTAAACCGTTAACTTTAGAAGTATAGTTTGTTCGGAGAAGTTGTTGATCTTATGATTGCACGTCCATAGAAGTATACCGTTCAGTGATTAATTCACCTATAAGTGATATACGAAATTTATTTTCTGAACTAATTAAGATAGAGACTTTGTGCCTTCGGTAAAGTTATAGCAAATATTACTACAAATTGCTGAAAACACCATATATCTATCTACAATAGTTTACAAGTTATGGAACATATTATATGGAAGATCCCTTAAAATTAGTTTTTTATAATAGCTTTTTTAGACATTCTCCTATCTTCTTGGAATCTTCCACAAAGTTGTTTGCGGTATCGAAACACATATTTTTGCCGAACATAGTTACTTCCTAACTGTTGAATTTAAAAAGATATTCCTAATTTTAAGATATTTTTGGGGTAACTTCCACCTTAAATAACTCGTTAAGAAGCAAAAAGGAGCAAACAACATCATAATATACTGAAAGTACTAGCTTTTTACTTTTGTATAGTCGCCCGATTGTTAGTCGACGCGATTCTCCCCGAATGTTATGTTCTAAACAATATCCCATCGCAGTGGTTTTAAAATGAAATATTCAAGCGCACTGCGATAAGCAGCTTCATGTTTTCATAGTAAATTGCATAAATCATATTCATCGATGTCCAAAAAAAAGGAAAAGGGTACTTTGGCCACAATCAAGATCAAAGTACCAAACGTAGCATATCGTGCGTTCGTGAAGTGTGTCAAGTGAAATTTAAACAATCAGTGGATACTGGTAAGCTTGAAAAATGATGGAAATCCCACGAGAAGATTTGTTAATGTCTTTCGTGACATTTATAACGGAACGTGATAAACGTCACCTGTTCACAATGTGGATCCTGTCGTGACTGAAGCTCGAGGATGGCTAAAATAAGTATAAAACGATTTTTAGAAGACGCCAAAGCTCTTCTAGCGGAAGAAGAAAGCTTTGAAGATGACGGAGAAAACGATTATTAAAAATAAATTTAAAAAATAAATTAATATCGACATTATTAAACACATCCAAATCAACACTTCGATTTTTGAAAGGCAAACCATATGCATTGCATGTTATAGGCGAACGTGTTCTATGCAATTTACCATAAACACATGAAGCTGTTTGTCGCAGTGCGCTTGAATATTTCATTTTATACCACTGCGATGGCATGTTGTATTGATCATAACACTCGGGGAGAATCGCGTCGACTAACAATCGGGCCACTATATGAAAGTAAAAAGCTAGTACTTTCAGTATGCTATGATCTTTTTTCCTTAACAAATTATTTAAGGTGGAAGTTACCCCAAAAATACCATACCAATTTCATTCTAATTTGGCAGAATCGTCATAATATAAACATTTCAAACAATTTTGTTTTTGTTTCCAAGAAGAATAAAATCAACCATTATACATTCCACTCTTCAACAAAAACGTCGCTCAAGATTTCTACCCACAACCTTGCCTTCGACGTCAGTTTTAGGATTTCCTCTTAAATGTTCATAGTTCATTGAGATTCTTCCCAAGACGATTCTCAAATTTGAATATGTCTTCGAATCTTCTTATAATCATTCTGCGATTAATTACGGATTCTGGGTATCTGTGATATAAAACGTACCCGCGAGCCTTGCATCCTTGGAGCAAATTAAATTATTTTTATCTGATTCATCTTTTATTATAATTTTTATCTGCTTCATCTTTCATTTTATTATAGGCTCTCATAGCGAAGGGTGTGATTTACATCCATTCTATGCCAGACAGACAAGCGCATCCATATTCCGTTTTGAAAGTTTTGGCGACGCAGAGCCACTACTATCATCGAGATGATCAATTCTGGGTTTGGAATGGGTATTGATAATGATCGAATATTTAAAGTGTGTGTGCGTCTGTCTGTACGTGCATCCGTATGCTTGTGTGACGTCGAAAGAGTGGGAGGGAATTATTTGTCCTTCAAATTCGGAAGGCAGAATTCGTTCTCATGGTGTGCAATTTGCGCCGAACATACCCATTATTATTAATGTTATTATTAAGGCCCACGATTCCGCCACCTTCAATTATGCCAATAATCAGAAAAATATCGATGCAAAATTACTTTACGGATAACGAGTTCGATTGAAACCTTTTTGATAACACATCATTAAAATAATAAATTTTACCGTTACCGTTACCGCGTAACGCGCGCTCGCCATCTCAGTGATAGTAGAAAACGCAGGTTCTAAAAAAAGGGATTTAAAAAAAACATCTAACCAATTCACATTAGGTCATTCTTTCGAAATAAATACCATTCAATACGTCGATAAAAACAAAAGTTGATTTATCCAATTAATTTTCAATGCAAATAATACTGCGTATGATTGCAGCCACAACAATTGACATGTCCCCCCAGTTATCGATTGGAATTAATCTTACTGACGCGTGCTAGCTTCAGAGAGCGAGCGAGCGAGCCAGATGAAATTTGCGTGAATAGCACAGTGCTGATGTAAATAGCCGGATTGTCCACGGTTGACCACACCTGTGGAATGGTTCCAGAACGATAGAGCAGGAAAATGCGGAAACACCGACTCGACGACCGGTTTGCAATCAATTGGACTAAGCTGTGGCATGCGATGCCGATTATCGACACTTTTACGGGAGGTGCGAATAAAATCGATTTAAAACGGATCCACTGTTGCTGCTGACGCGCTCGCTATCGGAGACACGGCGACGGGATCAATCGAATGTTGAAGCATTAGACCATCAAATTAGCAATGGAAGCTAGAGGAAATTGGTTACAAATTGAGTTTGGGGTTTTTGTGAAGCTGAAACGGCTTTATTTGGGGGTGACTAATCGGAGCGATTTAGCTACGCTCTTGAAAATGCTGCAAAGTTCAATGCTAGGAAGGAGGTAAGAATTAATTAAAAGTTCATTGTTCGATTTTCGCTTTGATGTAGCCAGTAGGCTTTAAGTATCATTTAAAGTGAAAACATTGTTAGTTTCAGCTTTTACTGCAGGTGAAGTTATCTGAGATGTTTTTCTAGATACAGGCTAGACTATCGGAGAAAGTTACTGCTATTATTGACTTAAATTTGGCGCTAGATTGGTTTCCCCGAACATTTGGATGAAAATTGTTTCTCAATCCCAATGTTAAAGCGTCCCGGGCATAAAAATGACACACCATGTGATTGATGACATTGATAGTATGTATATAGGAATCTGTTATGGTAATAATCCAATCACACCCGCCAACGTTGTTCTATTTCTGGCCGCCCGTACTCCATTACTGCACACCATCCGCTATTGATGCTAGACGCCACACCGCCATCAATCCGCAGTCAAGGTTATCGGACGTTATACTGCCACCGGTCGATCGACTCCCCCGCCACAAGCTGATTTGAATTTGAATTTGAATTCGGAATTTTTAAATCGGTGACATTCTGCCACTGGGCTCCCGGAGACCGTCGGTGTCCGTTCGTCGGATTGATTGACTCTGCCGTTGATTTATCTTGTATTTAGATTTATTCGATAGCGGCCTAGCGGCGGCGGCGGCGCGGCATTGGGCTCCAGGCTGTCGAAATACTTGCAACGGAGCAAATCCGGGGCAAACAAACTGGAACAATTGAATTGATGTCCACCTCCTCTGCTGGAGTGACGTGCGAGCAGCAGCCGTTGCATTGGAAATTTGGATATTTTTTGTTCAAATTTCCATGAGATTAAATTAAATTCGATGGCAGACTGGACGGTGGGTGTCAGAATTATCATTTATATTTTGCATTTTTTGCAGACACGGTTTACGTATTTTTGGCAAGATGGCCTTAATTGAAATGAATGCGATAGAAAACAGATTCTAATGATTTACGTGTATTTACAAACTATGAGAAGAAGAAGCAGCTTACTGCCTATATTACTCATGATATTTGTTTGTTACTATTCACGATCACCCACTAAATCTGTCTTTGATAGGCAGTTTAGGGAGCGGGTATACCAATAGGAGTGAACCCAAATCAGAAAAAGGCTGTTGAATCCAAGCCCGAATATCTTGGAAGCTGTAATCTTGTGGTTAGTTTTGTAAAACGCCGCAGAGAAGTCGGTGTATGTGGCATTTACTACTGGTAAATGCCACATACACCGATTTCTCCGCGGCGTTCCGTTCTTTCTTGTAAAAATCGAATGATGAAAGATGTGTAAGATAGTAAGTTGACCGATACCGCATGACACCGTGTTGAGTCTCGGATATGTAGTTAGATGAGTGATAAAATACAGGACAATCAGTTCGAATAGCTTAGACATTACGGATAAAGTAGCTCTTCCGCCATAGTGCGATAATAGTCTTTGTTTCCTTTTTTGGAAAATTTAGATTAATCCTACGGTTTTGCCATAAATCAAGAAAAAATCAGGAATGCAGAGAGCAATTGGGGATAATTTATAACGGAACCAGGAGACTATAAACAGGGGAGAATTATTCCAATCGTGAGAATCGGAATCACACAGAATTGGTGGACAATGTCCACTGGACATGTTGTAGAACCTGAGCTGATTAATATGAAGGAGCATTAATTTGTCACATTGCTACCGGTCATCGATGGAAATATTTTTTTTCTGATAGTATTTATTTCACTGTTGTCATAATACTTAATTTATCTCGGATATAAAACGGGGTAAATTTAACCGTAAACCGTTCCGTAAAAATAACCTTACTTTTCATTTGATGAAAGGCACGTGATGGCAACAGATTTTGACAGCTCTGTAGGACAATTCTTTAATCAAGACAATCGGAGATGAATGACTACTTCAGCGTTGTCATTACCGTTAACATAACAGGCGTTCTATGGAATTGTTTTTACTACAACTCGTTTCCCTCATTTCCATGAGATCTGCACCAGGCAGCGTCGGGCTTCACTGTTATTTTTTTATCGCGTCTCCTTCCAAACCTTCACCTTGGCAACGTGACAATAAATTCATATTTCCGCTGATTGATTTACGATTGTAGAGGCATTCTCGGTATTTTCGTATCTGCGTTTGATTGTTTCTCCCCATTGTTCTGGTTTTTGGTGCCGGCGCAATGTACCGGAGAAAACGAGAGGCACGATCAGTGCGAGAGTTTTCCAGCTCCATTGATCAACTCAAGGCACAGTAAACGTAATGCAGCATTTGTCGAATAAACAAATTGTGCCAAACAGAAGCTGGGACCGGGTGCATAAATTGTGGAAAAATGCGCGTGAAATCGTTTGCCGAGTGCAAATATAGGTGTTTGTCTGAGTGGCCCACAAACATGCAAGTAGCACATTGACAAAAGCAAACTATATGCAGATATATCGCTGCTGCTGTTGGCAATACGCTGGAGCTAGTAGGAAGACCTAGGTTGTCTGCTGATACAATCGACCTATATTTTCTTGTCTTTTTCGTTTACCGGAGGCAGATAACCTACAAGTACATAAACTGTCCCGTACTAATTTTATTCAATGATGAATTGCGGTTCTGCTTCAATCATGTATCCTAGTATAACAAATAGTGGTAATAAGAATTTAGTTTGAATTCGAAAATTTTACTGAAATGTTGCGAAAGTCGTTTATTCGTTTCACAAAATTTGCAAAACATTACGAAATTTTATAAAAATAAAAAAATTCTAAATTTTTGATACAGTTTTTTTGTTACATCGATTTTACACAAAAATGATAACGATTTATCTAATGACAAGCGAACTGATTCATCCGAAGCTTTTTTCAATTCTTAAAGCTTTTAAGAATTTAGAATATTATGAAATGGGGCACTTTAAAACGCGTGTATTTTGCATATGAATGTGCGTGTACACATTCCTCGAGTTTAGTATCTAGCTTACGGACCTGGGTTCTGACCAGAACCTTCGATTGGATTGGTTATTTGCTGGTGGGTAACATTTGTAGCCTTCTCGCAGGGTACAGCGGGTAGCATTCAGTTCTTTCACCAAATCATAATCCGAGATATTTGGTCATCAAACGGTGAGATATCATAGCTCTCGCAAGTCTAAAAGTTTTGCCTCTTGAACGGGACAATTTGACCTTTCCAAATCAGCATAAAGCATATGGAAAATTTGAAAATAGTTGGGTACTATTTTCTCAAGTTACGACATATTAAAATTATTGTGATAGTTTTCATCTCGATATAATTATAACGAAAATGTATGCAGTATATTTTCATATAACCTCGAAATCTTTCCTTTGCTGCGACACCGCTCAGAATATGGCATTCCAGATTCGGCGAATAAAAAAACACAATAATGCTTGGGTAGGAAATTAGCATCACGGAAAAAATGTTCCCAAAATCGTGAATAAAGTGCTATGATATCTGAAACAATCACGATTTCACATAACGAAAACAGGACTATGAACAAAAATCATGTGTTTTTTAGTTATGTTTAACTTCCCTTCATTAACTCCAGCATAACGCTTTTATTAGTGGAAATATTGGTTTTTGTTTTATGAACTTCAGTCACGGCTTCCGCCATTTCACTATCAAATCGATTTTCTGCATCCTTCCCAAATGAACATCGTACACAATGTTCGCTTTGGTTCTGTGCTCATATTAAGCCCACACTTCGTCTATGAACTCAAACATGCTATTTCGTACCAAAACACGTGAACATGTTCGCCTGCACAACTGCACCTTATGTACGTACACGGTGCACATACATATAGGTTCGTGGCACCAGTTTTTTTCTTTCTCGCTCTCATAATCATTATTGTTGACTAGGCATTGCATTTAGCGCTCATATGAGTAAATGCGTCCGGATAATTTGCTACTGCGACAATAAAAACTCACATTTTCACACTAAAAAGTTATTGGCACTCACACAACTGCTCCGGATACATACAACGTGTTATTTCTCCGGAAAAATAAAACCGCCGGAGAATGAGCGAATGAGTTTATCACGGTATCCTTTTTGCGCTCGCTGCCTTGCTGTCGCTACTCTAAAACACGAAAAAACAAGTCTATCGTCCTTCTTAGCTACTTTTCTTTGAAATTAAATGTATATTTTGACGCTTTTACTGATTTCCACGAAATTAAAATCATATCACCTTTTTCGGTGGGAAGGAAAAAGTCAAATAAATTTTATCCGGAAAATTATTCTGACGCTATTTGTGAAGACGGAGAATTTTCCGACTTGTCTTATCTCGGAAAAGTTGGACTTCGGATAAGCTTCTTCCCGCACGAGTGAAAGAGAATTACAATGCCTGACACAGGTACAAACTTGTCGATGTTCATGGGAAGCCTGATTTTCTATACGTGAACTAGTTCACAACTTTATGAACATAATTCGTAAAACCAATGGTTGACTCATGATGTTATTCATATATTTAGGATCAGTAATTCACAAAATCAAAACATTCTACTTTCTCGTGAACTACTTTAAGAAAATCGGAATTTTATTCGTGAACACATTAAATCCTCGTGAACCAACTCTTGATTCCTAATATATTAGTCTATCCGATATCCGCGCTGGCGAAATAGTTTACAAAATCACGAAATATTATTCAAGGCTTCGTGAACTTGTTTATGATTCCTAATACAATAGTCACGAACAAGCTTGCCCGTGAAATAAATCCCAAAATTATAAAATATTAGTTCATGTATACGTGAACTAATTCATGAATCTTAGTGTAATAGCCACGACTTGCCATTCATGCTTGTGAAATAGTTCATAAAATCATCAAATAATATTCATGTATTCGTGAACCGGTTTATGATTCCTAATATATTATTCACAATCTAATATCCGTGCTCTTGAAATAGTTAACAAAATTATGAAATGGTTCTCATGTATTCATGGTCTGGTTCATGATACTTAGTATAATAGTAACGACTTACCATTCGTGATCGTGAAAAAGTTCACGAAATTATATAATATTAATTATATTTTCGTGAACTGGTTCATGATTCCTAGTGCAATAGTCTGATCCTTCGGGCTCGTCTAATAGTTTATAAAATCATCAACTATTATTCATGGATTCGTGAACTAGTTCATTATTCCTAGCACATGATTAACGATCTATTTTGTGTTCTTGTAATATTGAGAATATATTTTTAATTATTATTGAACTATTTCACAAAATTTGAAGTAATATTAGTGGAATTATTTTTGGTTTATTCACTTTTTCATGAAATTTCCAGCTGCTGGTGACCAGTAATAGGTACAAGCAGTAGATATGAGAAAACTATTAGGACCTCGTAATTAATTTGATAAGGTTCAGTGTGATGTCTGGACAGAAAACGCTAAACTGCGTTGAGCACCACAAATCGTGTTCATGATATATTTAAAAAATAAAACTGATGATATCATGAAGATGGGCCACATTACTCCACGTGTCAAGTTCGAATGCGAGCTCTAGAATAAAATATCGCGATAACGTGAACAGAAATTACGAGAATCGTGACTAAGATCCTGAAATCATGAACATGAATCACACAACTCGTGACGAAAATATAAAAAAAAATGGTGACTAAGATCCTGAAGGCATGAACATCAATCACTCTATTCATGACGAAAATATGACGATAATGTGAATAGAAATTACGAAATCCCGTCTGTCTGACAGAAAATTCCGATAGTAAACTCATGAATAAAATAGTAAGGTAACGTGATGAGAAATCAGAAAAATCACGAAAAAGCTCCTGAAATCAAGAACATGATGTGACTGGCGGTGTATATTTTCAAATTATGTACAAGAATCATAACAAAAACTAAACATGTCCAGGGAACAACAACCCAACCCAATAACCCAACCAAACATTCGAATGTAACGCCATGTATATATTCGGGGCGAACTAGTTTTTGGAAACAAAACAAGTTTCATGAATACGAGATTTATTATTCGCAATTTCAGGAACTTATGATCACGATTTTTGTAAATCGTTCAGTTCAAGAAATCGTGAACTTTTGTTGAAGGGATTTTTTTCCGTGTAACTAGAGATAAAATGAAGACTGCATATCAAGACGACTGGCAACTCTGTCCAGAATCTGGAGACAGTAACAACAACGCCTCTTGCGGGTAAAGGTAGTACTTTCCATAATGATGCACACAAACACATAAACTTTTACATTAAGCTTCCTACCTTCCTCCAATAGAGACGCTGTGACCTCTGTCGCTTCTCGTTTGTATGGGGGAAGGAAAGAGATATTAGTCTTATTAAAAAGTAGTATTCGGATAAACTTTATGCAGGTGTGAAAAGTTTCCATTGAACGTGTCCTGCATTTGACCCAAGAATATTTGGTCTCTTTTTACCAAACAATTAGCTAATCTATGCGAGTCAAGCGCTGTTTTAATTCAAAATATTTGCAATATTTATCTCTAGATAAACAATTGGTTAAAACAATTTAGTGCAGTTGGGCATAATGCGCGAGTAGAGATGAAAATTTTCGAGTGTCGCATATTGATGAGATGAAATATAAACGTTATGCCTAAATTAATTCCAAATATTGTTTGATGACGGTATCCAGGTTTCGATACGGCCTCATATTTTGTTAATATAAGATTAAACATGTTGGTTTAGATTTTCGACATAGCTGCTCTCATTCCCATCGTTGTCTATTTTTGTATTATTCAAAATAAGTGAACTCAATAAAACTAAGATAAACATTGCCTGGCGAAAGCCTACCAGAAGGTTATTTTTTAGATGCGCGAAGTTGAAGAACAAGCCCGTTACATTCAATGTGTTTGTGGTTTTCCCCCGTTTAATTTTCTTTCCAAACAAAGACAATGCCTCCAACGGATGGACTGTATTTGGTGAATTTTTGGCACGGTAAACAGCCACTAAACTTCATTCACGAAACAAAGAAGAAAAAGAAAACCAACGATCATAGGTTGCGAGAGATCTTGTGCTCTACTTTCATTACAGGAAAGTTTGTACTGAGGGAAGTTTGCCTTCCACCGCTTTCCAAGGGTCCCAAAATCTACCAACTTCGTCAGATGGAAGTTCAAAAGATGCGAATTAAACAGCTCATGAGATACATTAGGACTTGCTTTCGTTGCCCAGCAATTATTGTCCGCCGGATGATGTAGATGTTTGCAATTTTATATTGGAAAAAAACCCAGATGATCTAAGATCTCGTGTTCCCAAATAAAAACATGTCTTTGTTTACAAAGGCCTTGTGAAGTAAGCTATTTGCTTTTTTTTTCCTAATGTAGCTTGTAGTTGGGCATGTATATTACGAAAACAGTAACTGTAATTACGGATCATTTTGTTCCAGAAAGATAGTGGTGAGTCTCTGGAACAATTATAATGATGCTATAACTAAATAATGTGAAGCACCACCTATTTTTGCAAATTAGACTCATTGGGCAATCCGACTGCCATTAAGCCATGTACTGCAGACGAATTTGATCTAATTACCACTTCCGTACAAAATGAGTACCTTGCATTAGCCTGCGATTTGAAGCACTGAGTATGGTATTTATTTTCATCTTACCAGACTTATCGTTTGCCACGTCTGAGCTGTGAAGTGTAGTTGAAAGCAAAGATTGTCATCTCTGTGAAATGCGCTGTAGGTGGTCGGTCACGATTTTCGCTGATATAAATTTAACTTCTATCTGGAGTAGGGCTGTCTAACTGCACAACAACTTCCAGATGCAACGTCCGGATTCACCGTAATGTCTAATTGCATAGTAGTCAGACCAGTGTAGTCTCTGTTCATCTTTTTCAAAACGTTTGGTTTGGTTGTGAAAGTTTCTAGTAACTCGTCATTAGCATCATGAGATTGATCTTCTGGCTTTACGACCCGGGTGCCGTGAGCTTTGATAAATAATCATTATATATGATTGCATCTGTTCGAGTTCACGATTTATCATGAACCGAACGGAGAACGTTTCCGCGGTTACCGTTTTTTAAAGTTTTCAAATTTTGTTAATAGGTTCGTTTGTTTAAGCCACTTAATGATCGAACGTTTCGCAATGCAAATAACTTTCACTTGAAGCGCAACAAAGACCGCGTGATGCGGCACTCTAAACTAACTGAATTTAACCGTCTCATTTGCTTCTGAAGAGGCGACGGTAATGACAAAATTACACAAAAACTAAACAGAAATTGCAATTCCTTATATCCATTCATTCATATATGAGAAAGGCAAAAAAATCACAACCGTTAGCAAACGAAAGTACATTAACGGTGAATCAGTACCGCCACCCATGCCGAGCCGCGGGTGCTCCGGATCCTCTCCTCCTTCTCAGCGGTGGCTACTTGTTCCCGGAAAATGCATTCTTGTTTTGCACCGACGCCGATTGCAGTTGCAGCTTGGTGGTTGGCCGGTTAGTTTCCCCTAGCAGAATTATTTTATCATCATTTACCGGCAACTTCCGTGTGAATTTTCCACTGCCCGTTAAGTAGCATGTAATGCATTTTTTGCTCCTTTCCCTTTAAAAGCCGTAAACAAGCACCTGGCGCGCTTCCAGCGACATCCGTCCGGTGGAAAAGAGTGCAAGACTGATGACGTGCAAATCGCCGCGAAAACAAAACATCATGAAAATAAAAATATTGCACCTGAAGCGGATGGAGCCGGCGATGATGGACGAAGGTGCTGGGCTGCTGGAAGGGGGGCAGCAACGCGAAGGAAACAATAATAAATGCATTACCGAGAGCATGGCGAGACTGGACTGACTTTTGTTCTGCTTTCTAATGGGTTTTGCTGTTTTTTGCAGTTTCTCCATTCTTTCCTTCCGGTCAACAAGACTTTGTACTTCTTTAGGTTGGGTGAATTGAAGTGGGACTGTTTCGTCTGTTTGGATTGGTAAATCTAGTAGAGCACTTTTGAAATGGTTCAATTTGATTATCCCAGAAAGATGAGAAATTTTGGGTTCCTGTACTCAACGCGAGCAAAATTTAAATATCTGTAGCGATCTAACACCAAAATCTCTTGCATTAATAGCAAGCTACATTTTTTTTTTGATTTTCTTCATAAGACCAGTCTTCCCAAATGAATATCGTACACAATGTTTGCTATAATTCTGTGCTCATATTACGCCCACATGTTGGGTACGAACTCGAACACGCGTACCAAACCACGTACACATGTTCGCCTGCACAACCAGACTCCATGTGCGTACACGATGTGCGTACACCTCTCGCACACAAAGGTTCGTGGCACCAGTTCTCTCCTTCTCACTTTCATCATCACTAGCGTTGACACTTTTTGACTTGTGTGAAGCGTTCTCGTGTACGCACGCACACGGATGTGTGAACTAGAGTTTGAACATCGTTCGTTTGGGTTCTCGTGTGTGCAACTTGGCATTGTGAGCGGAGATCTTTTTACGCGGCGGGGAAGTATTCGTTTTCGAGTGTGCGACGTTTGGCATAAGTATGTTAGGCATAATGGACATTAGGCATAATGGATGATTGACATAATGGACGATAGCACAGCATAACAAAAACGACCGCACTCCAGTGCTGCATTCGGTAACCGTAAACAGAAAAACTTCCTACACGGTCGCAAGCACTCATATTCGACTCTCTTTCCGTGTAAGTTCTCACACTGAGACAGCAACATATACTGTCAGTCATACTACGTGAGTACCTTTGCGGAAAAATGTTCTGTCTTCTTGCTCTTTTGCTCACTTGGCTTCGGTTCAGCTTGACTGAAACCTCTCGATGACAGTCAGTTTCGAAAATTATTGTCATTAAGTCTGGCAAAGGAAGCGTTAAATTCTCCACGATGCAAGTCTTGAATTCAATATTACAGTGAATTCAATATTACAGTTCAAATATATTACCTATTAAAATTGGCTTAATTGCTAACCGAAGATTGTTTGAGGAAAATTGTATTGCAATTTTCGTCGTCATTTGGAAAAGAGTTGTAAAAGAATTACGCACATTCTTGAAATCATTCGATGTATGATGATGGAACATGCTAAAGGCACGTAAAATGCTCATGTAATGTAATATTTAATAATACAATATTCGAGCTGTATTCTATGGGATTCCCTAATAATATAAACTTGAATTTTGTTAATTCGCAGTCTAAAGCATAGAGAAGATAGAAAACCTAACCTATTCCCAATAGCAGTAGGCAGACTTAAAATGCAAGGAAATCAAAACAAATAGGTTTTGAGATTTTTAGTCATGTTGATGTGTTCGGTTAGTTAAAAAATGTGCTTTATCTGTTGATAAATATGGTCAACCATATACCACCAGGTCAAAAAGCATATAAGTATCTTTCAAGTTCAAGTATTCTGGTTGCATTTGTAAATCGAAATAGTGAACTTGCGCCTTTCGATTTATCTCCTATTTTCAGCGGACAGAACTAAAACGCAACTGCGCAAGTTGATTCTCCATCTTGTACACAAGATGTGATTTAGTTGCCCACTCTGCAAATAGGGAAAAAAACGAAAGGCGCACGTCAATTTTTCGATTTTCAACTGCTACCAGAATATCAGTATAGAAGTATTCGATCGTATTTAAGGCAAGTGCGAATGGTCAATAAATACTGGCTAGTGATTGAATTATATGGCGTTAATTCAGTGAAAAAAACGCTTGTTGAATTTTCGAGGTAGACAAAACAGCGCGAGGTAAACATAACGGAAAGAGACGAATTTGCATTGTGTTCTCACTTGACTCTGCTGTCTGCGCTGCATGCCGTCACTTTTTTCTCACTCTCCTTCGTCACTGCTGTTTGCACTCACTATGCTCAGTTTTGGTTGCTCAAGTTCTCTCAACTGAAAAAGACGATCATTTTGATTTGTGACCGGAGTTTTACGTACATTTTGATGAAAAAGTGATAGTCATGATTTCGTGCAGCTCTGCCGCACCCATCATGGGTGGCTGATACAGTGAAATCTTTTTATGTAGCAGTATAGTTCACTTCACACCTGGCCATGTCCTTACGATCGCCAAAGGGAAGGAAATGCTAGTTGAATACTTACTTAAGAAAATGCGGGAAACCCACGCAATCTCCATAGGCATTACAGATGTTAGAATTGGTTAGTAGGGAAGGAAAATGGCATGTGGGTTTGGAGTGATTTATGTAATATTCAACTAAATGAATAATAAAAATAAATTATAAATTAGATTGAGCTCACCAAATTCCCTTGGCTAGTCTGTAACAGGTACAGGCTTCAGGAACCACCGTTATGCTACTTTTTCCGAGCATTCCGCTTAGATGGGATAGCGCAACAATAAAAAATCTCAGATGAAGTTGACGAACAAGGTATCGATGAAGAACAGTGTGGCTGATCTGACTGCAAACTACAAACCAGTACCGATGTTGACACTTTCACTAAACTGAGTATATTATTATGGAGATAGCTAAACACAAGAGATTCGAATGTGCAGTTTTCAAATTTCCTCAGCGAGAGAAAAAAGCCGAGAATTGCAATAAAGTAATAAAAGGACCTTTTTTTGCTAAAAAACGTGACAGATTAAGATATCGCGTCCACCTGTGGTCAAAGCCTTCTGCTCAGTATAGGAGGGCACTTATCTGTTTATTCGATATTCGACTGGATACCAGATTCGGTCCACAGATCACTTTATTTTGCACGCACAAAGGACTTGCAAAACGCTTAGCATCCGCCGTCCACGGGACAACCTGTTACGTCTTCCGAATGATCCGCGTTGATTTTTTTTTATTTTGATTATAGAGGTTTTAACCTTAAGGTCATTCGTCTCTTCGGGTTAAAAAAAATCTCTTATGAAAAATTTATAACCCTATGTGCGGGGTCGGGAATCGAACCAAGGTGCGCTGCGTACAAGGCAATCGATTTTCCAACTACGCTACGCCCACCCCCGCGTTGAAATTAAATTTCTTTAGATATTGTTAATCGGGAAGACTAATTTTGGCACAATCTTTTCTTGAGACAAATGAAGCAAATACACCAGAATAAAAGGAAAATTGAAAAAAAAATACGTTTCAATTTTGTTGTCGAAAAAATTGACGTGAGCGAAAAATATACCGGGACCGACGCGTACACCTATTGCGATCATAATCAATGGACGATTGCCATAATGGACAATTCGTCGCTGTTGTGATATCTTATGACAAACGCCATTTTGGGGTAAACTGAGTTAGATATGCCACATTACTTGTCAAAAAAAATCTCTTCAAAGTGACGTTTTCAGAATTTTGACATTCTGCTTGGTTACTGAGATATAGCGAGAAATGTGCTGAGAAATTTTTAATTTTTTGCTTCAAATGACTGTCTGGGGATTGGCTCAAGTTATCTTGATGTATAAGGTGTTTTTAGGAGTAAAACTATTTGTGAAACACAATGGCATAATCATTTTCAAAAGAAAAATACGCAAATTGTGAGGAAAATACAGTTTATGTTTTCAACTGGAAATATAGCATATTTGGCACACTGCAACCAAAAATAACTATTTTTTCTAGATTCCCTGACTCATTTCCTTTAAAATGTACCTCACCGGTTGTTTATAGACCAAATGAAGCCAAAGATATGAATAAAAGTTAATAAATGATTTTTTTTTATAAAAAAATTTCCATGCACTATTATGACACGCCATACAAATTTTGTCATCAATACATGCTTATGACACGTGTGAGTGCGACTTTTGTTTACATTTATAGTAAAAACTCGCAACATAGACAACCGATCTTCGTAATATTTGAGAGATTAATACAGAATAGATAGAAGCATTAATTGTCTTCTTTGAATTGTTTGTACCATTTATAAGTTTCAAGATATTCAATCTGAAACTTTAAAAATCGTTTTTCTCGAAATGTGCAAAATGGCGCTTGTCATAAGATAGCACAACAGCGACGAATTGGCATAATATAATAAGTTTTAGGTATAACGGACGATTGGCATAATTAACTAAAATTAATTTTTCTATGGAATGGGTTTTGTTTGGGTGAAAACACAGATATTTTCAAGACGCTCACCACTTTTGTTCGAAATGAGCATACGAGGCTATGCGGACCCTCTATTACATCAACCACCGTTCAGCGGCCTGCGGCTACGCACACGATTGCATAAGCCACAGCAAAGAAAATACATGAAGTGCCAATCGATATCTGTGACTAACCAGATAAAGTTTTTGTGACACATTTTTTCTTTGCATCTTAAGGAGTTTCTCTAATACATATTTCATAGGTAAATATAATTCTATTGTAAAAAATCTAAAAAAAATTGACGGTCTGAATTGCCCCGTAGGGAGGACCGAATTTCCCTTACATTGTAAAAGTATGGAAAAACGTAGAGTTTTGCAAATTGTCACCTAGCTCGGCCAAGGAGTGGTGCAAATGAAGTTTTGTGGCACCAAAGTGTAGCTCTGGATTCAAACTAACAATTGAAGCCTTTGAACGATAAATATTTTCACATCTATCTACCTAAAAGAACGATTTGCTTAGATAGCTCCGAATAGCCCCGGGTTCCCCTAAAAGTAATTACCAGGCTATCATTATTGTAGAGATTTCAACCTTACTTTGTTCAGGTTACAAAGAAAATACCTTCGTATAACTTTAATAAAAGACAATATGAATATGAATATTATCCCGTGCAAGTGTAGTTTTTTCTATTTTTTCCGTCGACGAGACGAAGACAGTATCCAATCATTTAAGTGAACAGTTTTGGTACCAGCACATTTCAAGCCTATTATATTCATTACCAATACAATTGCATCCGAATAAAAAAACAGCTTTAATCCACCTAGTGGTGCAATTGTGCCTTTCTCATTTGTCCAAACTACATTTCCCCTACATTATGGAAATGTCCATTACATATTCAATACAATTTGCATAGATCGACAGCCACGAATTTGAGATGCTATGTGTCGACATCGAAACACTTGAAACCAGCGGCGGATCCATGAGAAGGGCCAGTATCCGCCAAAAATTTTCAATTTGTTAAGAAATTTTAAATTAGTTTCAATTTTAAAGTAGTTTCAAACTCAAAATCATTTCAAACCAAATTTTTGCTGGTTTTTATGAAATTGAATTATCACGACCACACCTTCCTTCCTTCGATGGAATCTTGATCCCTATTGTTTTACAGTGATAACTGTCAAAAATGCTAACCCATGTCAAACAAGGACGTGTTCACATGTTTATAGAAAATCAAATAAAAAATTTTAAAGGACGAACATATATATATTGTTATATATCATAAACTCTGTCGGTTTATGAAATAAAAAGAAAATTTTATTCTTCATTTAATGACCCAATTGAGCAAATATGGCGATGGCGATATTGTTTTAAATTTCTCAAAATTATATTATAAGTCTTTATAGATATTATAAGTACTTACAACAATAAAGCTGTTGTGAGAAAATGGTAGTTTTGGAAAGCTCTGAAAATCATCTAATTGTCACTATTATTACTAAATATGAAAACTGTAAGAGGTATATCAAGCATTTGTTTCTTCATAAATTGACACTCGGAAATATGCTTAAATTACTTTCACGGTAAACAACATAATAGATATAATTATGTTCTCATGATACAATTTTGCACTTTACAAGACAATCCCATTGTTTTAAATAGTGGATAGGGTGGTCCTAAATTTATTTAAAAAAAAACAAAATTAACCTTGTAATGGCTCGAGATAGCGTTTTGCGATCTTTCATAAAATTGAAGAAAATCGAAGCATGAAAAACTTTGTCGAAGACACTGGAACTGCGGAACCGGGACAACTGCGAATTTATCATCAGAACGTGAGGGGACTACGGACAAAAATTGACGAGCTGTTCGTCGCTGTTGCACATGTTGATCATGATGTTATTGTTATGACCGAGACATGGCAGAACGATCAAATCAACTCGAGTCAACTATTTGGCACAAGTTTACCACAATGATCCGACAATTGCAAGGAAACAAACGGGGTGGTGGTGTACTCATCGCCGTCTCTAATCAGCTCTCTTCTAAATGTGCAACAGCTATTAGCCTTTGGCTAGAACAACTTTGGGTACATATCCGTTTTGACGACACACATATCTGTGCAGGTGTAGTGTATAAATCCTCTTATACACTTAGCCCTTGACATTGTGAACTCTATTGGATCTAACACGGTGCGTTTATTATTTGGAGACTGTAACCAACCTTGTTTTCTTTGAAAGAGCACCGACTCCTGTCATGTTTTCCAGAATTTTATTTCCACTAACTTTCGAGATAGAGCCAGGAGGTCAAAGACAAAGTTTTATAAAATTCTACTACGAGAAAACTTACTGAACATGAAAACTCTCCAAAATGTAATAGTGTGGAGATAAAGCACGTTGTTTGTGGAAGGCACCCAAAAATCGTTTTTTCATTAAAGCTTTTTTCTAAGATTTTTGCAATTCTTCAAATGTTCTATGAAGTTGTTGAAATTACAAAATTACAGAAGACGTTAACATTTTGTCGTGACTAACAACTTACCTTTCAATATAGGGGCCCCTTTTCAAAATTTCGGAAGAAAAATGATGTAAGATTTTGAACGCTTATATTTTTTGTTGTACTGAATGGATTTAATCAATTTCTTCGGCATTTTGTCGAAAATATTTGTACCAATGTTGTATTAAATTTTGGAATATATAGGACATTCATTATCAACGGAAAAATAGTGTTTTGAAAAATCTTTCGAAAACGACTCGGAAAAGTGAAAATTTTCAGCCCATCCCGCACAGAGCCGTCAAAATGGTGCAGCAAATGAACAATAAAATAATGAAAAGTTTATATATAGGTCCACTACATGTTTGTTCCTATAATTATTCGTACTGGGTTGCTTGACGAGAGCAGTTGGTGGGGGAAAGCCGGCATATTAGTATTGGTTAAGCCATTAGAAGCCGGACGGAAAGGAAAGGCTCATGCACGCCACGAGAACGAGCGAGAAAGCGATAGTAGTGCATATTAGCGAAAGCGTTACGTACATTTTGAACCTTAATAACTTTTCTTCTACTAAACGGATTGCCAATCTTTTTTCATAAATCGGAAGGAAAACGTTCAACGCTTGCTACCGATACGTTGTTTGCTATATAAAATTTGTTTAAATAGTTCGAAAACTACTTTAAATGAGAATTAACATTAATGATAAAACCTATAAATAGGGGTGTAGCAGCTTTTCTCAAAGCCAGACGTGTGTAAGACGCAGTGCATAACAGACGTGCGTGGTCATGAGAAGCTGCATCGGACGACCAATCAAATCGGCTATCACCGAAGAGAAGAAAAACGTTGGTGGCGGTGAGAAGGCCAAAAAGCCAAAGGCTAAGAAACGCAGTCACTGAAAAGGCGGTAGTAACTTCCACTAAAATTGCCACCAAAATATCGAAGGCTGCAAAGCGTACTCATTCGGTGTGAGCTGCGAAAGGGGAAAGATGTATGTACGCAGTAAAAACAATCGTCGGCAAGATTTGAATTGTTTCAAAAGATTCTCGTCTTGTATCAACATAGTTATCTACAAACCGTCCTTATTAGGACGAATGCAAAATGGAAAAAGAATTCAATTAGAAAGTTTCTTTTATTAACTAGTACTAAGTTTGCGCTTGTTAATTCTGTACTTTTACCAGTGAATCATAAGAAATTTTTTTCTAATCTACAAACCCGAAGGTTTTTGCAAATCCTTCCAAGAAAATCAGTGAATGTCGCAACTCTGCCACTAAGCGAAAGCTACACCAAAACGAATGATGAAAAGATGGGTTGGTAATGTATATGACATAACAGGGGTGTCGTGATCACACTTCGAAGTTATTTCAAATCTTGCAAAGCATAAATTGACATAATTTCAATGATTGTTCCTATATGAATAAAATGACAAATTTTCAGTTTAACACGGCAATAACTTTGCAATTTGTAGAACAATTTTATATCTTTAGTTACCATATATTCACTGTTATCTCTTCCAAATAACTTAACCCTCTGCTGCCAACCCCGTGGTTTTGCAGGGTTACGGAGAATCATTGTAAAATGTCCAATACATGATTTTATGTTGTTACCTCCACTAAAACCACTTCAGAACACTCCCACCTGTCATACATGTACATTGTCTGCTTGTTGAAATCATTATATGAAATTATTGACCTGTATTCAACGCGGAGAACTCGGTAATAAAATTGTTTTGCTGAATATACTAACGAACGGGATCCCCAGGAAAATTTCGCTGAGCTCGGTGAATCAAACTTAATGCGTAAAATTTAGCCATTTGAAAGAGATACAAGCAGAATTTTAAGAATATGATCATCGCGGTTATGTCCCGGACATTACCCGCCCCTAGTTTTTCGCTAAGAGTGTTCATTTCTGTACGAAAAAGATTCCGATGGTTGTTTCGAGAGATTTTAACATTGATAACTCAAAGCAAGAAAATTGTTCATTTCATGAATGAATGTCTCAACGAGCTTAGAATCCAGCGCATCCCCTATCAACGCAGACGCCAACAACAAAGGTTCTTTTCAGAACCACCATAATTATTATAAAGAATAACTTGAAACATTCCCACATATTTCATTGAGTATCATTCGATTTGAATTACAAGTCAAACGAGTAGTCACGACACTCCGGTTATGTCCTAGACATTACCCACCCATCTTTTTTTTATTTCAGAACTTAGGAGTTGTTAAATAAAGTGGATTAAAAACACCGCCACTTTGACCGTCAATTATTAAAAGATGTGGAAATATGTGAAATACATTTCGATTCTATGAGAAAGACACTGAAAAGTACTACAAGAAAAAATACAATTGGACATAAACAATATCGCCTTGATGTCAAAGAAAAAGTTACAGGAAATGTTAAATGCGAATAACTTATGAAAAGGTCGTACTAAAATAAAATAATTTTGTTGTTAAAACATAATTTCAAATATCTCGAGAACTACCACAATTCAGAAATTTTTTGTTATAAGTATTTTAATTTAAAATGGAATTTAGAATCATATTCAAAAAGAAAATTGTATTTTTGACTGCAAATAGTATGAATTACAAAAATATGTCAAAAGTTGTTGTTAGGAAAACTTTTTTATTGAAAGCTTCTCCATGATCTTAATACACTAAAAATGTTTCTTTTACGTCTTTAAAACGATAAACATTAGACTTTTGACATTTTATGATGGGGTAACGTGAATAAATTTTAAAAAGGGCATAACCACACGAATTAACTGTTTTTGCTGGAACAAAATTCCAAATATCTTGTAAACTATCACATTTTGGAAGATTTTTGTTAAATGGATTTTGATTTAAACGATACGGGTTTTGTTGAAAAAATATAAAAAATTTAAAAAAATGTTTTTTTTTGCAATTTAAATTTTTAACACAAATATTTGTTTTTTTGTGAAAAATGACAACATTTTTTCAATGTATATTTTTTGTACAGTACTGTTCATTCCCTATAACTCGTTCTCAGAAAGATGATTGATACAAAACTTATTAAAATGGGATTATTTCCTTGAATTTCTTAGTCTATATCAATAATGACTAACCAAAATCGTTTTGACCACATTGGTCACCTATGACGGTTCTTGATTCTATATAAGCAGGAACTGAAAAATGCTCAAAGGGGAGAGTAAAGGAAAATTTCAAAAAGGTATCATCCATAAATGACGTAGCATTATATGGGGGAGGGGGAGTTTTTAATTTTGTGATGATGTGTGACGACGGGAGGGGGGGTAGGGGGTCATGTCAGGCTACGTAGCTTTTTTAAAAGGGAATTATTAACATCGTTTTTTATTTAAAAAAAATCCGCGACAGGGGGGGGGGGAGAATTACCGTCAAGCTACGTAATTACCAGGGGGTATTTAGAGGTTTGTGACGAAATGCTACGATGGGAGAGGAGGTGTTAAAAATTACTCAAAAAATGCTGCGTCATTTATGGATGATCCCAAACGAATTTACAGTTTTGATGCCAGAGTTTATGTAATTTTGAAAAAAAAAATGTTTAGATGAAAATTTACTTTTTTGGACTTTGGCACATTTTTGCTATATAGAAAGGTTATACAATTACTCTAAACATCGCCAACCTAATCCTGGCCATTTTTTTTATACTAAGATAGGTTTTCTATATTTTAACAGGGGCGTAACTAGGGGTATGCGGTGAGTTGTTAACTCTCCCCCACATCACACGCCATTCTTCCCGGCGAACATGATTCTGTTCGTAGCGGTTGTCAGATTCAATATGTAAATGAACAGTTTGATTCGTAATTAATTTGGCGAGGTATTGACTTATGAGATTGTTTGACACGTTTGTCTGAAAAATTATATCACAGTTGATTTTCTTACTTGTGCTACTACATATTACAAGAAAAAAATCCGTTCACAAAATTTATGAACAAAAAATATGATTTTCGTGTATAAAATACAGTAATCGAACAATTTTTTTTTTGAAATGATGGCACGTAGAAATGTCTACGCCCTTTTAAAAATTGCTCTTGATTAAAAATAATCTTACTGATGAGCCTAACACAGTGGCCATTGACTTCAGGTCTTTTCGCATAAGACCAAGTATTCGTGATGTAGAACATCTGCTGAAAATGTAGCTTCGGATTTCGGATGTCACCTCCATACAGCTTGAGCACGTCAGGCATGCGGTGCTGATAACCTTCAACAAATTCGCCCAGGCGAAAAGATTCATTTCGCGGAACAACTTAAAACACGTCCTTGTTTATGACAACGCTGAAATCAAGATCCCTATATACATGGATAATGGAAATATAGAAGTTAAATTACATGATTTTCTCTCCACTTACTTGCAAAGTGGCAATTAAAAGATTCATGTTGTATTTCGGAGCAGTGGAATCTATTACGGAGGACACATGGAGATACTACTTTCCAGGTATTTCAAATGACGTCTTTGTGATGAGAATGCGGTTAGACCAACCCATTCCCTCCTACCTTACCCTGCAATACAAAACAGAAGGGGGTAATACCATTACACAGCGAACTCTTTGTACATAACAAGGACAAACTATTACGTGCCAATTCTGTGAACAAACGGCGCACTACGGACAACCCTGCCCAGAAACTGCTAAGGAAAACTCAGTTGCAGAAAAAAATGCCAACACCCAAGCCCCAATATCCTTACCTGAACCACAATAGGCAATAATGACAACTGGAAATGCTGCGTCAAGTACTTCAAACTTAACAACTAATACCACCAGTGAAGAAGCTACCACCAAGGATGGAGTGTTCACATTCATGACCCGCAAGGGCAAGAAGCCAGGAAGAACATCTGATCGCGAGTATCAAGGCAGTAATCAAGATGATGATACGGACGTAAACGACAACGAGAGAGACGTGATAACCCTGAAGTTGACGAAAGAAGGAACATCTTCCCGACGCGAAAAAAGATCTCCGCTCGCAATAACAAGTTGCACGCACGGGATCTTACAGGCTCAAAATAAAATGTATTGTAATTTTTATTTATTACATATTGTAAATATATAAAAGACCCATGGCTCCTCTAAGCTAACGCATTGAGCCGTGTCAAATAAATGAATTAAACAAAATCTTACTGATTGTGAAAAATGTTTAGTCTTCCATGCCGGTGAATCGTGTAAAGTTTCATAGGAATCAAAGATGGTCGGTCACGATTTTAAATATTTTCGGACTAATCTTTGTGGAATTTCTCAAAAGCCGAAGCTAAATTATTCCTGCAATAAGTTTGTGTCGGTTTTTTGTGACAAAGTCGAAACGCACCCATGGCTTTATTAAGTTAGGATTTGTGGCCTTCACTAGGGGTTTCACCAAAACAATTCGCCTCAGGGAGAAATTTTGGTGTTCACTATTTTTTTCTCTTTAGAGAGAAATATAGTATAGTGCTTTCACATTGGCCTGCTAAACCAAAACTAGTCGTAATTTCATATCTGACCACGGTGCAATCGTCAAAAGGCACTAAAAATGACAATTTTTTAGCTATTTCAGGATTTCTACAAAAAATATCCAAAATAACACCCATTGTTGTGAATAAAAACAGGAATTTCACAGTAATACCCATCGATATGCATCATAAAATTTCATATTGGAAGCTAGACATTCTCAATGCGGGGTTCTTAATAAGTATACCCAAAGAAGAGCAATTTTTAGTATTTTATAAACTTTATAAATTTGTAAATTTTATTCAGTGAAAAAACATAAAATTACTCAAAGCCAAATAAAATCATCTTGGTTTTTATACCGCTCTATTGTTTATGAAATAGGGTGCTTTTTATGAATTTGTCTGTCCCAAGTTATTCGTTATATTCCAAAGAAGCCTGAACTACTTCAAATTTTGTTTTGTTTTCCAAAACGCAAAAGTTTACAAGTACGTTTTAAGTTTGGTATGGCGGCACCAAGGTATGGTGTGACTCTCATCTATGTAGTTTTCAAGTTATTAGAAAAAAAATCGACAAGTTCATCATATTTTATGAAATACCAATAATTTAGCACTAACTCTCTCCACGGAGGGCAGCACATCCTCACGCGGTCGCTTGCTATTTTCGTAAACCTTCACCGCACCAATCTCAATTCCCCCAGCCTATTTACACCAACTCGTAGACAATTGCCGTGTAAATTACCACAAACAGCGCTGGCCGCTCTCACGGACACGTACTCCACCTTGTGGCCTGAGGGTATATAGTGGTCGAAAAGAAATTATCGGCTAACTCCACCGACACGGCCGGCGCTAGTGGTCGCTATACGTACCGGTGCAAACGCGAACCCGCTCCCCATATCTTCATGTAGGTGACCGTGAAAATGGTGTTCGTTACTGCATTATTGCCAGACACGAAACCGGTGGACTAAACTATGTGCGCTTGAAGTTACGGGTGCAGCCAGGGGAAAGGAAAGCGGACGAGTTGGTACAACTAGCCATGGCTGTTGGGAACGTAATTAATAGTAGCGATGATGGCATAATTGTACGGAAAGAACATGCGAGATTGATATCTTCTCCGACAAGTGGAGAAAGAATTGAAATGTACCAGCGATTTATTAGGTGCGCACTTGTAGCAACCCTCTCGTCCGCCGGCTGTGATGAAAGATCTATGCGTGTCTTACCTTTGGAAGGTGTGTTGCGTAATATTGTTTCATCTACTGCGGTTTATATTCATGTTATTTCATATCTGTTCTAGTAGTTTAGCAATAATGACTGCGACTCTATTCCGAGTTCAAGCTCATGTTCGATTTAAGAAGGTAATTGTTACTGTTATATTTTTATTTACAATTTTGTTTATTCATAGTATAGTTTACCTGAGTTTAAATAACTAGAAGTCAGTCGCAAGTCTTGAGTATATACCTGGAATTGAAACAAAGAAAAACTTTAGTTCATCGTGTTGGTTATTACTCTATCGTTTTAGTAGGCATGTTGCAGGTCGATAGAGATAAGAAATTTTGTCGAAATTTTTCGCCAATTCTTTTTCTTTCGAATATCGTCAAACTAATTGCTTTGTTCATTTAACCACGTGCCACAATTGGGCACGCGCTTATCTTCAAAATACAAACTTTTCTGGAGCCTTCGAATCAAGATACTCTACATTTTGTAACATTATTTACCTTACAAAATTGCTCTATTTCGTCTACGGCTCCTGTTAAGACATTATTAAAGTGGAAAACTCAAAACCTTTACCGATGCCATCCTACCCAACAACCAATTCGCATGCTAATTCGTGTGACTTTTCTCGTATCATTCGGCACGGCTAGAATTATGCCCTACTTCCCGGTGACTCGCCAATCGAAAGCTACCACCGAAGAAGACTTACTAACATTCCGAGCACGTCCTGCCAATTGACAGCACCTTTATTGTTCAACCAGTGCGGCGTAGAACTAAAATAATAATAATAATAAACGATAGAGGCAAAATGCGCTGCTATTGACGGGGTCTTTTCCGACTTAGTCTCAGAAAGTTTATACAGAAAATTGTAAACGTTCACTAGAAATTTACATATCAGCGCTAGAACTACAAACTGTCTGGCGTGTCGGCGGCGCCTCAAGTAGTTCTACAATGTGTTCTAACTGCTGAAACGGAGAAATCATAACCTATGAGAACACGGTGGGCGTTGGGCGTGGGGGATGAGCTCTAAGCAGATCAGGAAGTTGAACGCGACGCGCTGCGGCTAATTCTGAAAGGCAGGGGATGTGCTGCTTACTAATCCTGGCTACCGATGTGCTATCATGGTTGACTGTTGAATGTGCAATTCGCGTATCGTGGGGGGATTCCAATGGAACCAGATATTTGCATGTTTGAATAATTTGTTGATTGTGTACAGATTTGTTTCGATTTGCATTTTAACAACGTGGGAGTACGTGACGATAAGCGAATTGTGTCATACACAAAGTCTTTTAAATTGTTTTGTTTTCTTGGTTACTCATCGAGATTACAAAATAACGATCTAACTCTACAATGCAATGTGGTGATCTAGGTCTGTAGGTATTGCTTACACGCACGTGCTCAAACCGTTAAGAGGATCCTCTACTCTCGGGTTCGGAAGATCAGCTGTTTTTGGAAAATAAATTGCAAATTTTATTTTAAAGCTATATTACATGTTTTAACTTTTAAATTTTAAATTTGAAGACCAGAAACAAACATTGGCAAAAAAACATCATTGATTACATTGCTGTTGAAACCAAGAGGGTGATATGACGTCACATTATCGTAGTCAACATAAGAGCATTGATTGTAACGAAATTTGTTCTAAATACGAACGAGGAGCACTTTTGTTTGCATCAAATCAAAGAAAGTGTGCATTGTTTTCCATTGTTTACTGCAACAGCTCTTTGTTAATGACATTTCAACCGATTTTGACGTTGTCAAACTGACCTCCATCCATCGGTGGAATATCCATGTATCCTATTGTCAAACTCTGTATGTAGAGATAGAGACGTCAGTTACCTGTTTGAAACTTAAGACTTTTCATAAAAGCATTGGCACGATTCAAATTTTTTTTGATTATTCAGTAAACATACACAATAATACATACTTCATTAGTGTTTGTACCTACGAACTTCTATTCTCACAAACAGTGACGCTATGCTGAACAACTCGGATACAAACACGAAAGCATACATAACATCTGTTCGCAAGTGTTTGAATTAAGCGATGATATTTTCACGCAGTGTTATGCAGCAAAATATATGTACTCTCAGTCATCCATCGAGAATGTAAACAAATGGTTTGTGCTCAAACATATTTTTGATGGCCCTTTGCTACAATTGCGGAGTGCACTGGATTTGTATGTCCTAGGAGGACAAAAACAACTTAAATGATCAATTAACATTTCTTCTCTAATGTGCAAAACCCATTATGCATTATGTCCCAGCCCTGATTCACGCCCATTAAAAAACGAGATGCCGTGTGTTTATAGGTTAAATGATACACAGAGTTGCTATCACTGTCTACGCACCGTATGTTTCCATATGTATTAGTGCAGGATTTTTCTAAAACCAATACACTGATAACGTTTAATTTACCGATATATTCCTAATCGTGGGATTGTGTAAGTTTCTACGGTGCAATTAGAGATGTCTGATTTTTGCAAATAATCGATTATCCGTTAATCGAGTAATTTTCAAGAGCTTGATTCAATTAATCGACCAAGAGCTTGAGCTTGTGAGCTTGTGCGATCATCCCTGGCTGCTATTCCGTTATCGATCTGGACTAGCTGAAGTTTTTTTTTCCGAGAATTGTCCTACTGGAGCTGTAGAGCTAGATTCTCGGAAGGGTTCCCCGTCAGAATCACATACTACAATTTGCAGACGAGACAGGCAATGTCGCCCAATAAAACACTGCATTAGGCCAATTGTAGCGGGCCGTGATTCTGAATGTGATATTCATTGTACGGTTTAGGTATGTGCGGGCGTAGGGACTCGCGATCACGTGTATCATCGCGAAGAGCTCGAGCATTTGTAGTTAACGTCTTCGATCGCGTGTGCGTTTGTATGTCTCGTGTGCTAACGTGTATGTAACTTCGCGTGTATAAATTCTATTTTATAACCGTATGCCTTTCGCATATTCGCATGTGTTCTTGGATAATCGCGCACGGACCGCGAGTCTAATACTTTATTTTTTGGTGTACTTCTAAGATGCTAAAATAGTGTGAGATCTTCTATATCACTAGAGTGCCCGCTGAAGTCGCCATGGACGTGGATTGTGTATTTTTGTTTGATCGCGCGCGGACCCTGAATCTGAAGCTTAATTTTTAGTGTATGATACAGATAGTAGTCCGTTTCCCCATATCACTTGAGTTCTAGGTCATGTCACCATGGAACGTGTTGTTTAGTGAATATGAGTGTCCTTTTTTGATTGGTTCAACTGAAGGCATTATTCCAGACTGGTAAAACTTTCGGACGTGACCGTTTCATGATCGCGCGAGTGGTGGGTTAATGTTTGAGACCGCGTATGGAAGTTTAAAGATGCCACGTTTACTTAATTACCGGGGTGTTTTCATGTAGGCGAAATCGCGGGCGTAAGTATATGTGGATTATTGCAATTGCATGGTCGCGTTTGTGGCCAGTTTTGTGTTATCGCGAAAGCCACGAGCGTTTGTACCTATATGAGTATAGATAGCGTATAGCAGAGATATACTAATAAAAGGAATCATAACATGCTGAATAAAGAAAAAAAGATGCAAAGAGCTTGACTAGAACTGTATAAATTGAACAATACTATTTTGGTATACATAAATAATGGAAAAGCAAACTAATAGATGCACAGAAGAAACAGGCCAATGAAGTAGAATAGAAAACACATGGAACATGCAATCAAACTCGTCTAAATGCAGCAAATGTTGTATATTTATCATTACCGACAATTGCATGCTGTTAGACTTTCATCATGCTATGCTGGCCGGGAATGGATGACTCATTTGCGTCGGTAAATTTATTTTACCCTAATTTATCCAGCCCGACTTTCCCCAATGAATAGAACTAAATGCTCAGATTGATCACCAGAAGAATTAGCCACTATTCTATCATATACGTCAGTTCTGCATCCATTCCCTGACCCAACTGTCACAAATACTCAGACGAATACATACATAGATACACATACGACTAGCACATAACAGTTGTACACTAGTACGAAAAACAACGATTATCACAAAGCTACAACTAATAGGTTTCTACTTATTCTACTTTATTAAATTAATTTAATTATTAAATTAATTTAATTGGTATATGCACGATGACGAAGTCGACCGATAAATGGACACACAATGACTCCCTCCGTGAGCCCCGTCCACGAATACCACCAATAGAACAATATTTGCAAACATGGCACACAGCAAAAGTCAATCTACGTCGATCCGCCAGTCGGCCACGCCACCGCCCATAGACCAGTGGTTTAGCGTTAGTATGCGCTGGTGCGGAGTATGAAAAGACATATAACATAAAAAAGGCGCATAAGCCCTCTCGGTCTCCTCGACGCACCACAATCGAGGTGTAATGCAGTACCCATCTTAAAGCAATTGATGCTTGATGATGTTTGCAAAACCGTCAAACCCCTAAATCTTGGGGAGGGATCGATCTGGACTAGCTGAAGTTGCACAGAAAATTTAGTAGATAATTTTGCCTGGGAAACATCTTTCAATGTGTAACTTTTGACAATCCTAGTGTTTTTATTGATCAATCTCGGCGCCGGCTAGGCCCGAACGTAGATCGCGGAAGCAAAGGGAAGGGATATTAGTCCATTGCTTGCTTTTGCTAGAGGTCGTATATACTACAACGCACTCCACAAGTATCACGGGAGGAGGAGATATTTATTGGTAAGTATAGAAGTTGGATTTTACATCTTCTTTACCGACGCCAGAGACTCCATTATCTGGACTAGATATCGATCCATCATCTCATGGACCGGGGACCAATGGTTTTACTTCCCTTCCGAAGGAAGACGTGACCACGGATTTTTTCACTTAGAAAAATCTCAACGACCTCGGTTGGGATTAAACCCCGACCAACTGGAATGAGTGGCGGTCGCGCTTACCACTCAACCACCAGCGCCGTCGGATTCGATTAATCGACCAAGGCAATCGATAAATATCAATAATCGATTAAGTAGGAAATTTTAGCGACACAAGAAACGATTGCAAGAAGAAAATGGAGCATCTAGATGTCCAGAATCGAAAAGGCTTCGTTTTGTAGGGACAAACGCCATCAAATTACGTCGCCCGATCCGGCCAGATCCATGAACCTAATGGAAGCGATCTACAATGTGTTACGATCCAAACTATGGCGGAAAGAGACCTTGGTTTGAATCCATACAAAATCCGACAACATCCGAAAGAAGCTGTTCTGAAGCAACGAAAAAAGAAACTGAAAATATGCAAAATTCTAAACAGTTAGTTCGAACATCATCCTGCCGTCACCATTATATATTCGGATGAGAAATTATTCGATGTAAGTAGCAAAATTAAACATCAAAATAATAGGTACTCGGTAAAAATCTTGATTCCATTAATCCCAGTGACAAATGTGAAATGGATGGCGTGAAAATCAACCAGTTCGTCTACCTGAAGTTTTTACAGCAACATTTTTTGCTATGGATCAAAAATAAGTTTTTAAACGTTGAAATTTGCATTACCCAAAATTCAGCACCAGCACACGGGGTAAAAAGCGTGCAAACGTGGTGCCAGCATAATTTTCAGCATTTTTAGACCAACAAAATGTAGCCGGCAACAACATAATTAATTACAACACAATCGTCTGAACTCTCGATCGAAGCAGATCGTTTTCTTGTGCTGTGCATAGAGTGGATCAATATAAATATATACATTGTGAAGGCCAGTCATTGTTTGAGGCAGGCTTTGTTCGCCGGTGCCTAGGTTGGTGAAGTGAATAGTTCAATAACCGGACAAGCCGCTATATAAGCTAAGTATCTTTTTTTTTCTCATTTCCCTTTCCCCCGATCTATCGCTACTTCTTAGATCCCTTTCCCCTGAATATAAGTTTCATCTCTCGTTTACACCACGTGCTTTCCTCGTGCCTAAATGGCCGAGGGCGAAGTAACATTGGATGGGAATGATGTTCCCATGGATTTACCGGATAAACCCGAAATCACTCCCTCCTCTGATTCCCCCAGTCCTCCTCGTATTAAAACATACCCACCCAGCTCAACTGGGCCCTGGGTGGTCTATTTCCGGCCCATTACGAAATCGCTTAATATTTTAGAGATCTCACGGGAGCTGACTGCTAACTACCCGGCCGTAGCTCAGATAACACGTGTTAGAGCTAATAAGATACGCATATTAGTGAATGACCTCGACCAGGCAAACCAGATTGCTCGCAGCGAGCGCTTTACAAAGCAATTTAAGGTGTATATACCTTGTTTGGCAGTGGAGATCGACGGGGTCGTTGCCGAACCGGGTTTGAAGTGCGAAGACGTGTTGAAGTATGGAGTTGGTTGCTTTAAGGACCCCTCACTTGAACATGTGAAGATTCTGGAATGCAAGCAATTGTATTCAGCAAAAACTGAGAATAATAAGACAACTTATTCATTGTCAGACTCGATTCGGGTGACTTTCTCCGGGTCTTCCCTCCCCAAATATGTCCTCCTGGATAAGGTTCGTCTACCGGTTCGCCTGTTTGTACCGCGGGTAATGAACTGCAGCAATTGCAAGCAGCTGGGCCACACAGCCACCTATTGTGGCAATAAGAAAAGGTGCGGCAAATGCGAGGGAGAACATGAGGATGACGCTTGCAGTGGAGAAACTGAGAAGTGTATTTACTGCGGGGGCCTTCCGCATGATCTTAAATCATGCCCCGCGTACAAACAGCGCGGGGATAAAATTAAGCGCTCCCTTAAGGAACGCTCGAAGCGCTCTTATGCAGAAATTCTTAAGAATGCTTCGCCATCTGTCCCTTCCGAAAATTCCTTTGCTCTTTTGGCTGGCGTTGAGCAAGAATCTGACGACCCACAAGAGGGAACATCTTTGGTTAACCCAGGGGAGTCCAGGAAGAGGAAAAATCAAGCTTCCCCTAGATTGCCTCGTAAGGGTGCCAAGGTGTCGTCCACTCAGAGTGCGCCAACTACAATCAATAAATCCAACGGAAGTGATGCACTAAAGCCGAAGCAATTTGCTCCAGGACTTGGAAATTTTAATTCTAACAAGGAGTATCCACCACTTCCAGGGACACCAAAAACCCCAAGTGTTCCCTTTTTCCAAACAAATACTCAGTCCAGTAGCGGACTAATGAAATTTTCTGACATAGTGGACTTAATTTTCACAGCTTTCAATGTTACTGATCCTCTTAAAAGCATTCTGATACATTTTCTCCCTATGGTGCAAACATTTTTGAAGCAGTTGACTACTAAATGGCCCCTTGCAGCGATCGTATCCTTCGATGGCTAAGTCATCGAACGAGGTCACCGATTCGATCACTGTCCTACAGTGGAATTGCAGAAGTATCCTCCCGAAAATCGATTCCTTCAAATTCCTACTAAACAGTTTAAAATGTGATGTTTTCGCATTATGTGAAACTTGGTTAACTTCCGATATAAATCTCAACTTCCACGACTTTAATATAATCCGTCTGGATCGAGAAAACCCTTATGGAGGAGTACTTTTGGGGATCAAAAAGTGCTATTCTTTCAACCGAATTAACCTCCCTTCGACACCAGGCATTGAAATTATCGCTTGTCAAGTTCTAATCAAAGACCTTTGCATTGCTTCCATCTACATTCCTCCTAGAGCCTCGGTAGGGCACCGAACGCTTTGTAATATCACGGAATCCTTACCGGCCCCGCGGCTAGTTCTGGGAGACTTTAACTCGCACGGTACGGTATGGGGCTGTCTTCATGATGATAATAGATCAACATTAATCCAAGATCTTTGCGACAATTTCAACATGACCATCTTAAACACGGGAGAAATGACGCGGATTCCTACACCACCAGCACGCGCAAGCGCGTTGGATTTATCGCTATGCTCGACATCGCTACAGTTAGATTGCAGGTGGAAGGTGATCCCTGATCCCCACGGTAGCGATCATTTGCCTATCGTGATTTCAATTGCTAACGGTTCAAGACCATCGGAAACAATCAATGTCTCGTATGACCTCACACGGAACATTGATTGGAAGAGTTACGCGACCGCGATATCCGTTAAAATCGAATCCACTCAAGAACTTCCTCCGGAGGAAGAGTACAGGTTTTTGGCTGGCTTGATTCTCGACAGTGCGAATCAAGCTCAGACTAAACCAGTACCCAGCGCGAATACCCATGGACGGTCTCCCACCCTGTGGTGGGATAAAGAGTGCTCAGAGCTGTACGCGGAAAAGTCCACTGCATATAAGGCCTTCCGGGAAGACGGGTTACCCGCTAGCTATCAACAGTACGCGTCGTTAGAAAGGCGAATGAAGAGTCTAATGAAATCCAAAAAACGCAGTTATTGGCGCCGGTTCGTCGACGGGTTAACGAGAGAAACAGCGATGAGCACTCTTTGGGGTACGGCTCGACGTATGCGTAACCGTAATAGTACCAACGAGAATGTGGAATATTCAAACCGTTGGATATTCGCTTTCGCCAAGAAGATCTGTCCGGACTCTGTCCCGGTACAGAAAACGTGCCGCGCCGCGTCTCCTCACGATACCGCGAACGAAACACCGTTTTCGATGGTGGAGTTCTCACTTGCTCTCTTATCATGGAACAATAACGCCCCAGGGCTAGACAGAATCAAATTCAACTTGCTGAAGAATCTGCCTGACACTGCAAAAAGGCGCTTGTTGAATTTATTTAACAAGTTTCTTGAGGGTAACATTGTCCCTCATGACTGGAGGCAAGTGAAGGTCATTGCCATCCAAAAACCACGAAAACCAGCCTCCGACCACAACTCGTATCGGCCGATTGCAATGCTGTCCTGTATTCGGAAGTTGTTCGAGAAAATGATCTTGTATCGCCTCGACAATTGGGTTGAAGCAAATGGCTTACTGTCAGATATACAATTTGGCTTCCGCAAAGGCAAAGGGACGAACGATTGCCTTGCGTTGCTTTCTACAGAAATCCAAATGGCCTATGCTAACAAAGAGCAGATGGCATCAGTCTTCTTGGATATTAAGGGGGCTTTTGACTCAGTTTCTATCAACATTCTGTCAGAGAAGCTGCACCAGCATGGTCTTTCACCAATTTTAAATAACTTTTTGCTAAACCTGTTGTCTGAAAAGCACATGCACTTTTCGCATGGCGATTTAACAACATTGCGATTTAGCTACATGGGTCTTCCCCAGGGCTCATGTCTAAGTCCCCTGCTCTACAATTTCTACGTGAATGACATTGACGATTGTCTTGCCAATTCATGCACGCTAAGACAACTTGCAGACGACGGCGTGGTCTCTGTCACAGGGCCCAAAGCTGCCGACTTGCAAGGACCATTACAAAATACCTTGGACAATTTGTCTGCTTGGGCTCTTCAGCTGGGTATTGAGTTCTCCACGGAGAAAACTGAGTTGGTTGTTTTTTCTAGGAAGCGTGAGCCGGCGCAACTCCAGCTTCTATTAACGGGTGTAACGATCAATCAGGTTTTCACATTTAAATATCTCGGGGTCTGGTTCGACTCTAAAGGTACCTGGGGATGTCACATTAGGTATCTGAAACAGAAATGCCAACAAAGGATCAATTTTCTCCGAACAATAACTGGAACATGGTGGGGTGCCCACCCAGGAGACCTGATCAGGTTATACCAAACAACGATATTGTCGGTGATGGAGTACGGGTGTTTCAGTTTCCGCTCCGCTGCGAACATACACTTCATCAAACTGGAGAGAATCCAGTATCGTTGCTTGCGCATTGCCTTGGGTTGCATGCACTCGACCCATACGATGAGTCTCGAAGTGCTGGCGGGCGTTCTTCCGCTAAAAAATCGATTTTGGGAACTCTCATATCGATTGCTCATCCGATGCGACATTCTGAACCCGTTGGTGATTGAAAACTTCGAGAGGCTCGTCGAGCTTAATTCTCAAACCCGATTTATGGCCTTGTACTTCGACTACATGGCACAGAGCATTAATCCTTCTTCATATACTCCCAACCGTGTTCGTTTCCTAGATACTTCTGATTCTACTGTATTCTTCGACACATCCATGAAGGAAGAGATTCGTGGAATCCCGGACCATATACGCCCGCAAGTGATCCCCAATATATTTTATAATAAATTCCGAGAAGTCGACTGTGACAAAATGTTCTACACTGACGGATTAAATCTCGATGGGTCCACTGGCTTCGGTATCTTCAACAATACTATCACCGCCTTATTCAAGCTCAATGATCCCGCTTCAGTTTACGTCGCAGAGTTAGCTGCAATTCAGTACACCCTTGGGATCATCGACACTCTGCCCACAGATCACTACTTCATCATTTCGGACAGCCTCAGCTCCATCGAGGCTCTTCGTGCGATGAAGCCCAAAAAGCAATTCCCATATTTCCTGGGGAAGATACGGGAGTCCTTGTGTACGTTATCTGAAAAATCTTATCAAATTACCTTTGTTTAGGTCCCCTCTCATTGCTCTATCCCGGGCAATGAAAAGGCCGACTCATTAGCAAAGGTGGGCGCATTAAATGGTGACATATATGAAAGACCAAACTGCTTCAACGAATTTTTTAGTATTTGTCGTCAGAGGACACTCAGCAGTTGGCAAACCTCGTGGAGCAATGGTGAACTTGGACGATGGCTACATTCCATTACCCCAAAGGTATCAACGAAGTTCAGGGGGATGGATGTGGGTCGGGATTTTATTCGTGTAATGTCCCGACTTATGTCCAACCACTACACCTTGGATGCGCATTTGCGGCGTATTGGGCTTGCGGAGAGTAGTCTGTGCGCTTGTGACGAGGGCTATCACGACATCGAGCACGTTGTCTGGGTATGCGCCGGGTATTTGGACGCCAGGTCTCAGTTAAAGGATTCCCTTCGGGCCCGAGGTAGACCACCCAATGTCCCAGTCCGAGATATGCTGGCAAATCGTGATTTCCCCTATATGTCCCTTATTTATACTTTCATAAAAACGATAAATATCCCAATTTAGCCCCTCTCTTTTTATTTCTCGTTTTAGAAGTTTTCTCCTGCCTTTTGGGACCAATCAGCTCCAGACTGCAACTATGTAACCGCCGTCGCACTTACCACTACGGAATCTGAAGCGAGAGCGACTCGAGGTCCGATGACTTTTGAAGGATTCCCCGCGGGTCCGAAGAATACCATCCGTGAACCCGACCTACTAGACTGAGGCGCTAATTTGTTTCGCTGATCTCCCGTTTGCCCGAAAGTTGCAAGTTTTGCTCTTCTCTCCCGGTCACCATCTACGCTTTCTCTCCCCTGTCCTTGATACAACTGCTTCTACAGCCCCCCTCTGAATATCTTGACCAAGCATAAGTCTCCGCTAAAAAAGTTCAAATTTGTATTCTGTATTCCTAGTTTTAAGATAGTTGTAATTTTACCTTTGTTAAAACTATTGTCCCCCATCTTGTAAATAGAATTGTATCCCTAGTTTTAAAACACCGGTGAATTTTCTCATAAACATTTGTTCCCCCTTTTGTGTACCAAACTATATTGTTAGTTTTAAGATAACTGTAAATATTTCCTAAAAAACTATTACTATTGAATTCCTTGTTTTAAAATTTTTCATAAAAAAAAATCTTTTGCTCCCTCTCTTGTATATAGAATCTTATTTCTAGTCTTAAGATAGCTGTAAAAATTTTCTTTTTAAAAAAAAATATTTCACCATTGTAACCTCCTAGTTTTAAAATATCCAAAATGTAAAAACAAAGGAATTTGGCACCGCCAAGCTAACGCATTTGTGCCTATCAAATAAACGAAATGAATAAAAAAAATAAATAATTAATTACAAAACACATGATTTTTGTAAAAACGTGATTGATCCACAATTCATGGCACTTAATTTACGATTTTGGCAACAATTTTTTTCCATGTATTTTGTTAGGATATTATGTTGCTCTTTCATAGCTGTTAATGTTGACATCCAAATAACGGATGTTCAATAAAAAAACGCTTTTAATCCACCTAACAGTGTGATGAGACATTTCTTATAACTCTTATCACTCTCTTCGGATATTATATCGTTTGAGAACTTTTAGAACTTGATGCTTCGCGATGTTTTTGATAACGCATACTACATGGGATAGTGGCAGGACTCAGAGAATCGCTCAAATCAGCATAGGACAACATCAGTGCTAGAAATCTCAAACCAAATCAATGGGAAAGCGAAAAAATGGCCAATAAAATAGACATACAAACGAATTATTGCTAATGCTCTGTTAATAAAATATCTAAATTCCTCAATAAATGCATTGTGGTGGGAAAACTGAATTTTCCTAAAGGGGTTATGTATATTGTACTGAGCCAAAAAATCGATTTTTTTTAATCGATTTGTGGTTCATACTTTACTCAAATTTACAACGCGACTGAGTACTAAGAAATCAACGCTTTTTCTTGAAAAAAGCTATAGTAGCAGTGATACCATTCAAAGAAAATCAACAGTGAATATTTCCAGACTTGGTTTTATTTCCTATTTAAGAACTATTGTGTTTTTTACATCCTAGATTGCTTGATTCAGTGATCGAAACCCAAAACTTCATAAAGTATTTGAAATTATTAAATTAAAATTTGTGTTTGCTATTGAAATTGACAAAATGATAGTATATATAGAATATAGTTCCTTTGGCGTTGGTTAATTTTTCGGTCCCACCTATCAGCATTGAAGTATCGCCCTTACGTTTTTTTACAATACCAATTTTACAATTTGTGGGAGTTTGGTGAAAATCGATCTTACTGTCCAAACGGCATAATTCCGAAACCGTAATTTTTGAAGTTTTAAAATTATGCAGAATTAATTTTTCAGACAATAGTAACAGAGTTCGTGTCTTTAGCAAATTTGTTGAGACTTTATTGTAGTCATGAATATTAACCTGAGAAAATTCACCATAAATACTTCTTGGACGATATACCGTCAAAATTACTTTATCAAATGATGCGCTGCTCGTATGTAAAACTCATCGAAGATACTAAACCTCCGAAATTGGCGGTTTCAAAATGATGCTATCTTGACCTTAAATTATTGTTTTGGAACATTTGACCTATACATATAAGTCATACAACAAAAATCAAATTCTCATCAAAATCGACCAGGACCTGCTAGAGTCGAATGGAAATCGTCATTTTTCATAAATTTCGCTCTACATTCGGAAAATGTTATCCTCGTTATTAATCATATTACGTTTTCGTCTCAACTCGACGCATTCCCAAAATAAAAACCTATTTTGATCCACCTAGTGGTGCAATTGGGTTTTTCTCATTTGTCCAGACTACGATTCCATGGCTGGTTATGTTCAATACGATGGTGGAAATGAATATTACATGTTCAGTACAATTTGCACATACGTACAATGGATCGACAGCCACGATCTTGAGATACTATGTGATACTGAAACATCGCTTGACCGCCGCTGGTTTCAAGCGATGTTTCAGTATCACATAGTAAGATCCGGGAGGTCCGGGTCCTGCCGAAAATTTTCAACTTGTTAAGAAATTTTAAACTAGTTTTAATTTTAAAACAGCAACCCCTCACTGCATACTCCCTCCGGGCCGGTATGATTGACGATTTTTGGAGTGATTGCATAACCTTTCTATATGAGAAAGGCAAAAAAGTCTAAAAAAATCAATTTTTTTCAAACATTATTTTTTCGAGTTTATATCAAATCTCAATGGTTCATGCATTTTAAAGTCATTTGGCATCAAAAATACAAATTTGATTTTGAAAATTTTTCATTTCAGTTTATATGGGAATTTGCTGTGTGATTGCACTCTTCAACTCCTAACTCCGGAACCGGAAGTCCAATCAATAAAAAAATCAATTGCAGCCGATGGGAAGGTTGTACCTTTCATTTGAGACTAACTTTGTGCAAATCGATCCAGCCATCTCTGATTAACAGAGGTCATATTTTTTTCCACATACACACATACACACACATGCATACATACACACACATACATTTTCCTATCTCGACGAACTGAGTCGATTAGCATATGACACTCGGCCCTCCCGGTCGGGATTAGATTGACGAATTTTAGAGTGAATGAGAAAGGCAAACACATTTTTAACAAATGTTTCATAGACATTAAATCAATTTTAACTTCGCTTTTTATTAAATAAAGACCCTCATTACAGTACATCTCTACAAAAGCGAGCTCAATTTGAAAAGAAATCTGAGGATTATGATTGATTACAGAACTCTGGAATTTTCTATTGGAATGATTTCAGGCAGGAATTTGATATTGATGCTATTAGGCAAATGTGAAATCAAGACCAACAGATCAATTACATATCAGGACCCCATTCTGACAATTTATCAAAAGTCCTCATGATGTTTACAACAACAGGTTATCAATGTACGGATCAGATAATTGTTATTGTAATACTGAATTAAATCAATTTGCATCAATAAATTTTCAATTGCAATTCAATATATTTTTTGGGTGTGGTAGGGAGGGAGTTGTTAAACCCCAAAACCTTCTCTTGGCTACGCCGTTGCTTGGAGTTATTTACTTCACTTTCATTTTCCGATATGTTTCCGATCGATCCGTTGGTTATAAGTTAGAAAAATTGCAGTCAGAAGGTTCGTACAAATGAACATTTTTGCACTGATAAGGTATCAAGTTCCTTCCAGACAACTTGGAAGTGTTCGGTGATTATTTCTAGCGGTTGTAGATAGAAAAATGAAATACAAAATTCGTTTTATCGTAATGTTTTTTTAATTTCAATGGATTATTACTATATTGAACAATAAATGGGCGACAAAAGTTAATCCACAAACAACAAGCCATAACTTTTAAAGTATTCAAAATAGATATTTTATGTCTTCAGTAAAGTTATTCGCAAAAGTAAGAGCTACAAATTTGCTGAAGGCATCATTTCGATATAACCACTTCCAAGAAAATTTGTGAAAATATCTCACGCATAGGGAGATTAATCAGTAAAAGCACAATACCAAAAGAAAGGGCGTATTGCCTCCATTATATTCTCCGAAGATACTATTGACCTATAATAAGCCGTTTTGGCGTTAATAATAGATTACATGTTTTTGGTCATATTTCTGGCAATGGGAAATGATAAAAATCTTTCGTCCGCATTCAATGTTAAATATCTCTTTTGATAATGGTCCGATTTCAACAATCTATAGCTTCTTTGAAAGGTATTCGTTAAAGCTGTCTAAAACATATAACGTGTTAATCTATGTTTTCAATTCCGGCAGATAATTTAAAAAAACTGCAAAAAACGCCATTTTTACACATTCAAACATTCATATCTTGGAAACTAAACATCAGAATCAAAAACAAATTAATAGCGTTCATACTGTTTTTTAGTTCTTTCATTTAAAATTGGTTTGGATAAGATCGGTTCAGCCATTGCTGAGAAACACGAATGAGAATTTGTCCGTTACATACACACACACACAGACACACACACACACACACAGACATTGTCCCAAATCGTCGAGCTGAGTCGATTGGTATATAAGACTCGGCCCTCCGGGCCTCGGAAAAAATCTTGAAAGTTTGAGCGAATTCTATACATTTCTTTTATAAGAAATGTAAAAAGGAGAATGATTTTAATACCTTTCTATAAATAAAGTAAAGAACGTATTTTTTTTTTCTCCTAGAGAATTGCTCTCTTGCCTCGCAGCTGGTTCTTTTTGTACATGACAATTATACACGTGTAATTTTTATAAATTCATGACAAAAATCACAAATTTGTAAAATAAACCGTTTACGAAAAGTTCCCAAATATCATGTATAAAGTTCAAAGTTCCCGAGATCATGTATCATGAAACTGTTTGTGCTTTCACAAAACTTGTTCCCGTCAAAAATATATGGCGTAGCACCCGAATTGTAATTATTTTTTTAGGATTGTTTTTCATGATATTAGGATACACTGATTTGTATTGACTATATTGATCAAAACAACCGATATATGAACGATCTTCATGATTTTATGAGCTTAGTCACGATTACAATAATTTATGTGCATCATCATTTGTCTTACCCTGAGCAACGTGACAATATGTTCTGGATCATGAAAGCAAATCCATCGGTTTTGTGAACCATTTTAGGAAAATGATCTGACTCTGTAATGTATATTTGGCGCTCAGCGTAATTTCTAAGTCCAAATAGTTTTCTTATATGTTCTGCCCGTATTAGCGGGAAATATCTTTGTGAAATAGTTCATGGAACAAAAATTATTCACGAATAAATTTCTAAATTTCACTAATACACAAAATATATAGATATTTTATGATTTCGTGAACTGTTTAACGAGCACGAATGATGAATTTTGACTAATATACTAGGAATCTGGAATATATCCATGAATAGTATTTCGAGTTTCGTGATACAGTTGACGAGAAAATATCAGGACTGATTTTGTGAACTAATTCAGAATCACGAAAATTAGGTCATCATTATGATGTGATAAATTATAGATCAATTCACGTCCTATAGTAGGGCTGCACACAATGTCCCTAATTACACTAGTTTACAAGAAAAATGATATGGTCGTCAATGACTGGGCAGTGCGTAAGCCTCTTGTACCTGAAGGCATAAAATAGACCCCACTTGCGGTCCTTAGCCTCCTGCCCAGTAACTCCTAGCCCTGGCCTCCCCGTGGCGTCGACTGGGATACGAGTAACCTTAGTGAAGATCGGGTAACCAACCCCGGTGGGAACTTTGGTCGTATGCTGACAGGGAAGGGGGGGGGGGGTTACCCTTCTTCGGAAGGTGTAAACCTGTCCTGGTGTCCAGGTGGGACCTTAAGCAGTCCTGGCACGATGACCCACCGGCGAGACAGGTGGTTGGCGTAGGCCCTATAAGCCGCCCCTTAAAAAACCCATATAACGAACAATACAGAAGAGAATACGACCCAGAACAATCGGCAACGACCCAGGCGACGAATAAAGGATCACGATTGGAAACTCGGAACATGGAATTGCAGATCGCTCGGCTTCGCAGGATGTGACAGGATAATCTACGACGAGCTACACCCCCGCAACTTCGATATCGTGGCGCTGCAGGAACTTTGCTGGACGGGACAGAAGGTGTGGAAAAGCGGGCATCGAGCGGCTACCTTCTACCAGAGCTGTGGTACAACCAACGAGCTGGGAACCGGCTTCATAGTGCTGGGCAAGATGCGCCAACGTGTGATCGGGTGGCAGCCGATCAACGCAAGGATGTGCAAGTTGAGGATCAAAGGCCGTTTCTTCAACTACAGCATCATCAACGTGCACTGCCCACACGAAGGGAGACCCGACGATGAGAAAGAAGCGTTCTACATGCAGCTGGAGCAGACGTACGACGGTTGCCCTTTGCGAGACGTGAAAATTGTCATCGGCGACATGAACGCACAGGTAGGAAGGGAGGCAATGTACAGACCGGTGATCGGGCCTAACAGCCTGCATTCCGTATCAAATGACAACGGCCAACGATGTGTGAACTTCGCAGCCTCCCGTGGAATGGTAATCCGAAGCACCTTCTTCCCTCGCAAAGATATCCACAAAGTCACCTGGAGATCACCGGACCAAGTAACAAAAAATCAAATCGACCACGTTCTAATCGACGGTAGATTCTTCTCGGACATCACAAACGTCCGCACTTATCGCAGTGCGAATATAGGTTCGGAACACCACCTGGTTGCAGTATGCTTGCGCTCAAAACTTTCGACAGTGCATAGCTCTCGTCGAAGCCGAACGCCGCGGCTAAACATTGAGCGGCTACAAGATGACAGAGTGGCTCAAGAATACGCGCAGCAGTTGGAAGTGGCACTACCAACGGAAGAGCAGCTAGGCGCAGTTGCCCTTGAAGATGGCTGGAGAGATATCCGATCCGCCATAGGTAGCACCGCAGCCACTGCACTAGGTACGGTGGGCCCGGACCGAAGAAGCGACTGGTACGACGGCGAATGCGAGCAGTTAGTCGAAGAGAAGAATGCAGCATGGGCGAGAATGCTGCAACACCGCACGAGGGCGAACGAGGCGAGATATAAACAGGCACGGAACAGGCAGAACTCGGTTTTCCGGACCGAGATCGCGAAGCGATGGAGCAGCTGTACCGCGCTAAAGACACACGGAAATTCTACGAGAAGTTGAACCGCTCGCGCAGGGGCCACGTACCACAGGCCGACATGTGCAGAGATACAAACGGGAATCTTCTCACGGACCAGTGTGAGGTGATCCAGAGGTGGCGGCAGCACTACGAAGAACACCTGAACGGCGATGCAGCAGACGACGAGGATGGCACGGTAACGCACCTGGGAGCACGCACGGAAGACATTACACTACCGGCTCCGGATCTCCAAGAAATCCAGGAGGAGATTAGCCGGCTCAAAAATAATAAAGCCGCTGGGGTTGACCAAATACCAAGCGAGCTACTAAAACACGGTGGCGAGCCACTGGCTAAAGCGCTGCACTGGGTGATTACCAAGATTTGGGAGGAGGAGATTTTACCGGAGGAGTGGATGGAAGCTGTCGTGTGTCTTATCTACAAAAAGGGCGACAAGCTGGATTGCTGTAATTACCGAGCAATCACCCTGCTGAACGCCGCCTACAAGGTACTCTCCCAAATATTATGCCGTCGACTATCACCAATTGCAAGAGAGTTCGTGGGGCAGTACCAGGCGGGTTTCATGAGCGAACGATCTACCACGGACCAGGTGTTCGCTCTTCGTCAAGTACTGCAGAAATGCCGCGAGTACAATGTGCCCACACATCATTTGTTCATCGACTTCAAAGCCGCATACGACACTATCGATCGAGATCAGCTATGGCAGATTATGCACGAGTACGGATTCCCGGACAAACTGACGCGATTAGTGAAGGCGACGATGGATCGGGTGATGTGCGTAGTACGTGTCTCAGGGACGCTCTCGAGTCCCTTCGAATCACGCAGAGGGTTACGGCAAGGTGATGGTCTCTCGTGTCTGTTATTCAACATCGCGCTGGAAGGTGTAATAAGAAGAGCAGGGATCGACACGAGTGGTACGATTTTCACAAAGTCCGTTCAGCTACTTGGCTTCGCCGATGACGTTGATATTATTGCACGAAACTTTGAGAAGATGGAGGAAGCCTACATCAGACTGAAAAGAGAAGCCAAGCGCGTCGGACTTGCCATCAACACGTCGAAGACAAAGTACATGATAGGAAGAGGTTCACGAGAAGAGAATGAGAACCGCCCGCCTCGAGTTTGCATCGGTGGCGACGAAATCGAGGTGGTTGAAGAGTTCGTGTACTTGGGCTCACTGGTGACCGCCGACAATGATACCAGCAGAGAGATTCGTAGACGCATCGTGGCAGGAAATCGTGCTTACTTTGGCCTCCGCAAGACACTTCGGTCGAACAGAGTTCGCCGTCGAACGAAGTTGACCATCTACAAGACGCTGATTAGACCGGTAGTTCTCTACGGGCACGAGACCTGGACCATGCTCGTGGAGGACCAACGCGCACTTGGTGTCTTCGAACGGAAAGTGCTGCGTACCATCTACGGTGGAGTGCAGATGGAAGACGGCACATGGAGACGGCGAATGAACCATGAGTTGCATCAGCTGTTGGGGGAGCCACCCATCTGTCATACCGCGAAAATCGGACGACTACGGTGGGCCGGGCACGTAGCCAGAATGTCGGACAATAGCCCGGTGAAAACGGTTCTCAATTGCAATCCGACCGGTACAAGAAGACGTGGCGCGCAGCGAGCACGATGGATCGACCAGGTGGAAGACGATTTGCGGACCCTTCGCAGACTGCGTGGCTGGCGACGCGCGGCCATGGACCGAGTGGAATGGAGGAATCTTTTGTATACGGCACAGGCCACTTCGGCCTTAATCTGTTAATAAATAAAAATACAAGAAAAATGAAGCTCCAAGAAAAAGTATTATTCAGACTAATTTTGGGTCACTGAACACGAAAACAATATTCATTTTTTGTTCAAAGAAGCGATTTTGTGATTTTCTCAAAAAACTCGTTTTTGAGCACTTTTTGTAGTTTTTAGTCAATATTCCTTGTCAAAAGCATTCAATTAATTTAGTCAATATGCAGGTTGAAAGGTGCCGAGATGCCATTTCCAAAAACATATAATATGTGTCGATCATATGTAAAATTTTTAGCGCTGCTAGCGACCAAAGTTTAAAGAAGTGCATTTTTGACCATTTTTAAAAGTTACTCATTTTTAAATGATTTTTTAACAAAAAAACAATTTTTTTTTCGGACCTTTTAGAATTTAAGATGACAAATAATATGTTTACGTTAATTTTAAGCCTAATATCACTAATATCGGATGGAAAATGTTGATGCTATGGCACATTGAGCGAAATGGAAATTTTATGATTTTAGCGGACCCTGCCCTGGTGCGGCGGTTTAGAGGGTGTAGCACTGGTCTCAGAAGCCTGTCGTCAAATATACGAATCCCTATCGGGAAGGAGTCTCAGTGGGATCGTAGCACTTGCCACGTAATATTCTGTGAACTAAGAATCTGCTGTGAAGCCTTTTGAAGCAGAAGGCTAAAATTCCTTTAATTCGTAAAATATGTACTCACCACAGACAAAACAAAACTTTTCCAGCGAAATTTCCACATTTTAAAAAGAGTACTTAGTTGTACAATGAAATATCCAAAACCATTCAAATGCCGCAGGATGGATGGATGCAAGTTCGAGAAGACAGTATCCAACACAAACAATAACTATTAAGTATAGAAGATTATTTCAGCCGAAAGTATGATTGTGCGAAAAATAAAATGTTACAATTTTCACTCAGTGATTCATACCATCTACATTTTTCATCCGACTTTTGTGACCATTGGATTAAAATTTATGCAAAAAGATTATTTATCTCATTAGATTCTAAAATAATTTTCTTCTGTCCTTGATTTATTATAAAAATTTTACAAGAAATATGCATTTTTTAAAAAAGGTCGAGCATTACACTTTTTTTACTTTGGTCGATTGTAATCATAATAAATGTACATTTCTCGACAAACATACGATTACGGCTTAAAAGCCAAGTGCCAAAATTCTCTTTGAAAGGAAATTCCGGACAAACCGTTACTGGCTAAATGCAGTTCATAGCAGTTAATGCAAGAGAAATTTTTTTCTTTTGTTTACTATAAACATCTGTGATTGGCGGGTAACAGTTTGTCTGCAATTTCCTTTCAAAGAGTATTTTGACAGTTGGCTTTTAAGCCGTAATCATATGTTTCTCGAGATTTGATCTACGCATATTATACATTTTCGGAAAGGGCACATCAATACCTTTCGAAATGTTTCGATCGGATTCTATTTGAACAAGATATTGACTAATAACTAAAATAGTGCCCAAAAACACCTTTTTCAAAGAAATCTAGAAAATGCTTCTTTGAAAAAAAATGGACCTGGTTTTCGTATTCAGCGATCCAACATTAACTGAGGAAACACCTTTCTTCTTAGCTTATCGCGATTACCTTAAAATTGTTAAAATCTGTCACATTAGATTCTGAAATATGAAAAATTATTTTTCTGTAATAAAAAATAGAGCAAAAACAAAAAAGCGGAAGCAAAAGAAAAACCTATTTTAATCCACCTAGCGGTGCAATTGTGCCTTTCTCAATCATGAATCACGAGAATGTGTGCGTTGTTTATATTCATTAAAAGCTTTTAAATGCATATATTACATTTTATTATTGTACATCACATGACAACTATATACAGGAAAATAAATCATTATTCGAGTTCTAAAATTTTGAAAAAGAAAAAACAGCCACGGTAATATTGAACTGAAAAAAGGTGCGAAATCGGCAAAGTCCCAAAAAGTCGATTTTTATAAAAAAAAATTTTTCGAGATAACATAAAATCTCGACGTTTCATGCATTTTAAAGATGTTTGGCATCAAAAATACGAATTCGATTTCTGAAATTTCATGGGGTCCCCCTTTGAAAAAAAATTTGAGTTACGGCTCATATGGGAATTTCATGTGTGACCGGACCGTTCAGTCTATATTTCCGGAACCATACAAGCGATCCGTGCGAAATTTTACAGACATCTGTGGGGATAATATAGCTATCATTTGGGACTAAGTTTGTGAAAATCGGCCCAACCATTTCCGAGAAACTGATATGAGTTTGCTAGTTATGAAAGATGGCCGCTTTTCCCGGGCACTTCCGGAACCGTCTATGGTGGTCAATGTAGTCAACGAAAGTTTGTTTGGCCGTCGGTGACCTAGAACTGCAAAGTTAAGTTATTTGAGAGACATTTTAACGACATTTTTACCTTTTTTGCTTCCATCGGAGTATCGGTTTGAATCACAATTTGCTATGTGATCGCACGCCACAACCCGTAACTCCGGAACCGGAAGTCGGTTGGGGATAAAATTTAATAGCCATTTACGGGGACGCAATACCTTTCATTTGAGGTCAAGTTTAGTCGAATCGGTCTAGCCATCTCCGAAAAACCGATGTGACTGTTACTCTGAATTTGGATACTTCCGCCGGGGCTTCCGGAACCGATGATGGTGGCCAATGTGACCAAAGAGACTTTGAATGGCTGTTAATGACCTAGTACTACAAATCGAAGCAGTTGTGGTCACATTTTGGAAAAATTTTCACCATTATACATTCATTGCAGAATTTCTTAAAATCGACATTTTCTGCGTGATCGTACTCATCACCCTGTAATTCCGGAACCGGAAGTCGGATCCATTAGAAATTCAATAGCAGCCTATGGGAACGTTGCACCTTTCATTTGAGACTAAGTTTGTAAAAATCGGTTCATCCATCTCTGAGAAAAGTGAGTGAGATTGTGTTCGCGTACACACACACAGACGCACATACACACACACATACATACACACACACATACATACACACACACAGACATTTGCCGAACTCGACGAACTGAATCGAATGGTATATGTCACTCGGCCCTCCGGGCCTCCGTTAAAAAGTCGGTTTTCAGAGCAATTGCAATACCTTTCTATTGAGAAAGGCAAAAAGGTGCAAAATCGGCAAAGTCCCAAAAAGTCGATTTCCAAAAAAAAAAAAAAAATTCGTGATAACATAAAATCTCGACGTTTCATGCATTTTAAAGATGTTTGGCATCAAAAATACGAATTCGATTTCTGAAATTTCATGGGGTCCCCCCTTTGAAAAAAATTTTGAGTTCCGGCTTATATGGGAATTTCATGTGTGACCGGACCGTTCAGTCTATATTTCCGGAACCATACAAGCGGTCCGTGCGAAATGTTACAGACATCTGTGGGGATAATATAGCTATCATTTGGGACTAAGTTTGTGAAAATCGGCCCAACCATTTCCGAGAAACTGATATGAGTTTGCTAGTTATGAAAGATGGCCGCTTTTCCCGGGCACTTCCGGAACCGTCTATGGTGGTCAATGTAGTCAACGAAAGTTTGTTTGGCCGTCGGTGACCTAGAACTGCAAAGTTAAGTTATTTGAGAGACATTTTAGCGAAATTTTTACCTTTTTTGCTTCCATCGGGGTATCGGTTTGAATCACAATTTGCTATGTGATCGCACGCCACAACCCGTAACTCCGGAACCGGAAGTCGGTTGGGGATAAAATTTAATAGCCATTTACGGGGACGCAATACCTTTCATTTGAGGTCAAGTTTAGTCGAATCGGTCTAGCCATCTCCGAGAAACCGATGTGACTGTTACTCTGAATTTGGATACTTCCGCCGGGGCTTCCGGAACCGATGATGGTGGCCAATGTGACCAAAGAGACTTTGAATGGCTGTTAATGACCTAGTACTACAAATCGAAGCAGTTGTGGTCACATTTTGGAAAAATTTTCACCATTATACATTCATTGCAGAATTTCTTAAAATCGACGTTTTCTGGGTGATCGTACTCATCACCCTGTAATTCCGGAACCGGAAGTCGGATCCATTAGAAATTCAATAGCAGCCTATGGGAACGTTGCACCTTTCATTTGGGACTAAGTTTGTAAAAATCGGTTCATCCATCTCTGAGAAAAGTGAGTGAGATTGTGTTCGCGTACACACACACAGACGCACATACACACACACATACATACACACACACATACATACACACACAGACATTTGCCGAACTCGACGAACTGAATCGAATGGTATATGTCACTCGGCCCTCCGGGCCTCCGTTAAAAAGTCGGTTTTCAGAGCAATTGCAATACCTTTCTATTGAGAAAGGCAAAACGTTTTTTTTAAACTCGAACTTCTTTGAAAGAGAAATAGAGTATTATTTTCGTATTCAGCGACCCAAAATTCATCTAGAAAACACTTTTTCTCGTAACTTCATTTTTCTTGTAAACTAGTGTAATCTAGAGATGGGCGAAACAGTTCACTTCGAAGAACCATTCCCGATTGAACAGTTCTGTAAAAAGAACTAGTTCAGATGAACCGTTCTTCCGTTCAGCTGATATTTTATTTGTATCTACCGAAAGTCTCTCAAAACACTCGATTATTGGAGAGGAATCAAACAGATGCTGCCCAAACTATTATTCCTCTGTACTACCCATGATCGCATATCAGTCCCATAAAGATAGGAAATCCCATAGAAAACGGGACAAGTATGCGATCATGGGCAGTGTATGCTTCACAAGTTTCTCAAGGGTGGCGATTTCTTCATGATGTATAACTAGAGAAATAGAGAATGAGATGAGTCGTTCGCTTGTGAGTCGTTCTTCGCCGGTTTCATTCTGGGAGAGCACAGAGAGCGGTTTGTGGGACGGCAAGTCAGTTCATTTTCATTCGTTCGCCTAAAAATCGGTCCGAGGAATTCACCGAAGGGCTTTGGGTTATATTCAGTTCATTCTCTTTGAACAGAATTGAGAACTACCGTTCTTTTAAAAAGAACTTCCGTTCGCTCATTCTCTTCGAAGAATCAGTTCACTTGAACCGTTCGCGAACGAATGGCCCATCTCTAGTGTAATCTCATTTAAGACCAAAAGAGATATGTGAAAAATTTTCACTCGGCGCCTAATAAAATCACCAGTTTTTGTCAGATTTTCGTGATCTTAGGCTTAAAACTCATGTGAGAAGTTTGCCTGTCACATAAGATTTGAAAAGATTTTTTTTGCTGATTTATTTTTTTTATGAAAAATAAACCAAGAATTGGTAATTTTACCAAACACTACTTTTTTGACTTTGGTTGCTCTTAGCCCTAAATTGCTGATATTTTATCCTAACATGTTATACATTTTTGGAATGGGCACATCAATACCTTTCGAATGGTGAGTCGTTTGTGTTAATCTGAAGATTTGTTCCTGAGATATTAGCCAAAACTGCAAAAAGTGCTCAAAAACGCCTTTTTTAAAAAATCACAAAAACGGTTCTCTAAAAAAGAAAAGGGATATGATTTGCGTGCTCAGCGACCCAAAATTGACTTAGAAAACACCTTTTTTCTTAACTTCATGCAATTAACCCAAAATTTGTAAACTAGTGTTATGAGACAACTTTTCTTTTGTGAATAGTGTTAATAAAGTTTTTATTTAGTTCACAGACAGAAAAACGATTTGGTAAAGACATAACGGAAACAGTGACAGAAGTTCACAAAAAAAAATGTTAAAAGTTTAAAAAAATGAACGACTTACTGGAATGTCACAATTAAGATAATCTTCCGTTTAAGTCCACTATGATTAAAATAATAAAATGCTCTTGACGGCACCGATGGTTCAGTGGTAAGCGTAACCGCCACTCACCCCAGTGAGTCTGGGTTCAATTTCAGCCGAGGTCATTGAGATTTTCTGAACAGAAAAATTTGAGGTCATGTGAATCGAACTAAGCCCGTTGGTGCCGGTCCATGTGTTGATGGGCAGATATCTAGGGTCCGGAGAGTAGAGTCACCTTTTTGGCGTCGGTGATTGGAACTCAATGTGAACAGAGGCCGATGGAAAATAAACATCGAAAAAATGCCCTTTCATTTCAATACAGATTTTAGTAATTCGACTATGACGTATACTATTTGTAGGCTGTAATGAGCACTGCAGAAGACTATACGTCATAGTCGAAATATTAGTATTTGTTTTAAGAGTGACGCGCAAGTGAATTTTATTGATATTATAGTGGAGGTAAACGGAAGACATCCGTCTTAGGAGGGATAATAAGATTGCACAGGTTTCCTACAATAATGAAATACCATGAATCCTAGAGTAGGTGTCAAATCCAAGTAAATGAATTTGGAGAAGACAGGCATGCATGTCTCTCATGCCAAAAGACAGTTCGTTCCTGTTTACTCGTGAGCGACCCAGAGCTCCTGTGGCGATTTTTTAAAACATTTGGTTAAAATTTGACAGTTCTTCATCTCGAAAGGCGACCCATTTCAAATATTAACGGATTGGTAGTTATTTAAGTCTGTTCAAACCATCCAATACACAGTAGGAGCAATCCAACTTCCAAACCGCAATTCGAATACACTTGACAGATTCAATCTAAAAAGTTTTCGATAGCAATTCTTCAAAAAGCTTACTGATAATCTTTGACCTCTCAAACTCACTCGAAATTATTTGAGATGGCTGCAATCCGATGCGATTTGTTCGCCACTTTTGATAAAACCAATCACGATACCGCCATCGCCAAATTATACAAACTAAGATTCAACGGATCGCTCCTTCGCTGGTTGCAGTTGTATTTCGTCGGCCGTGATCTTTAATACAGGCAACGACTACACGGGAAAAAATCCGTTAGTAAATTCATGAACTAAAGGTAACGATTTCGTGAACTGAACGATTTACGAAAACCGTTACCAAGTTCCCGAAATTATGAATAATAAATCTAGTATTCATGAAACTATTTGTGTTTTCAAAAAAACAGTTCGCCCTGAATATGACCATGGCGTTACATTAGAATGTTTGGTTGGGTTACAGTTGTTGTTCCCTGGACATGTTTAGTTTTTGTTGTGATTCTTGTTCATGATTTGGGAATACACGGTCGGTAGTCAAACGTTTATCATGATTTCAGGAGCTTATTCGCGATTGTTGTGCCATCTCATGACGTTAGCGGGATTAAAGTTCATGATTTCAAAATCATAGTCGCGATGTTCGTAATTTCTATTCACGTTATCGTGCTATTTTAGTCATGAACAGAGCAATTCATGTTCATGATTTCAGGATCTTGGTCATGATTTCAGGATCTTTGTCATGATTTTGGATATTTTTGTCACTAGTTGTGTGATTTGTGTTCGTGATTTCAGGATCTTAGTCACGTTATCTTGATATTTTATTTTAGAGCTTACTTTGAAAGAGTTTTGTAACTAATGTTCATGATATCAGCAGTTTTATCCTTGTATTCGTAAATTCTCTTCGCCTTATCGTGATCTATTATTTTTTGGTTACTAATGGTTTTTTACTCGTGACGTAACGTAACGTGACAATATGACCTGGATCATTAAAATAAGACTCCTCCGCGATATCTTGTCCTGTGAACTATATCACGCACACTATTTGGGATTCTCAGTGCAGTTTTCGTTTTCTGTCCGGACATCACAATGAACCTTATCAAATGAATAACGATGTTCGAGGTCTTAATAGTTTTTTATATCTACTGCTCGTACCTATTTTTGGTAGCTAGCAGCTAGGGATTTCATGAAAAATTCATGGAACAAAAATGATTCCACGAATAATGCTCCAAATTTTGTGAAAGAGTTTACGTAAAAATTTCATAGCCATGTTGCATGAAATTGTAAATGATGAGGGACGTCTTCTAAATATCACAAGCACGCAAATAAATACTAGATAGATCGCAAATTATGTACTAGGAATCATGAACCAGTTCACGAATACATGAATATTTTATGATTTCGTTAACTTTTTAACGAAAACGAATGATAAGTTGTGACTTTTATACCGGTTCACGAGTGCATGAATAATGTTTCATGATTTTGTGAACTATTTTGCGAGCACAGATATTGAATAGTAACTAATACTTTAGGTATCATGAACCGGTTCACGAATACATGAATAATATTTCATGATTACGCGAACTATTTCACGAGTACGGATATTGGATCGCAATTAATATATTAGGAATCATGAGCCAGTTGACGAATGCATGAATATTTGGTAATTTTGTGAACCATTTCACGAGCATGGATATTGGATCGTGACTAATACATTAGGGATCATGACTTAGTTCACGAGGATCAAATGGATTCATGAATAAAAATCCAAATTTCGTGAAATAGTTCACGAGAAAATAGCCAGAATATTTTGATTTTGTGAACTAATGTTCCTATATCTATGAAAAAAATCATGAGTCAACCTTTGGTTTTATGAATAATGTTCATAAAGTGAACTAGTTCGCGTACTGAGAATAGAATTAGAAATAACTTAGCGGAAACCGTGACTGAAGTTTACACAAAAACAAATATTTCCACTAATGAAAGCGTTATACGGGCATTACTGAAGGGAAATTGAACATAATTATAAAAACCATGATTTTTGTTCATGATCCTTTTTTCGTAACGTAAAAACGTGATTGTTCCAGAGTTCATGGCAATTCAAAATTTTGGGAACAATTTTTTTTTCCGCGTACCATGAATCGTTTATAGCTACATGTGGCATCCCACAAGGAAGCCATCTTGGATCACACATCATCCTACTTCATTTCAGTTATATGAATTACAGACTTGGTGGACCGCGTTTGTCGTACGCTGATGACCTAAAATGTTTAACTATAACAGCACTTTGGTGGATGCACATTTCTGTCAGTTGACATCTAAGCCAGGACAAAGGAATTGCACAGTGACTGTCTCCCGAGAGAACCATTTTGGCGGTTTATTAACACAGTTAGCGCTCCCATAGGGATCTTTAATTTGGAAAAATTGTGCCAGTTTTTCATATGTATTGGTAGCGGGTGTCCTTACGAGTACACTCATATCATTCTTAAACCTTAATTATTCTTTTATGATTTTTAAATTTAAAAAAACCAAATTAAACTCAACCAGCAAACTGACAGTTGTCCTACTAAATGACGTATCTGCAAATATCTCGTTCGCCTCATTGTTAACCGGGACAGCACCCCACACAGCATGATCTGGTACTTTGTCAATCCGCTAGCAACCTGCCATCCCAAGTTTCATCTGCAAACTATGGTAGATCTGATAAGGCAACCTATAGGGTCGTGCAAGTCGCATGGGTTTGGATGTGTTATTGTCCTAAAAGGAAACAAACTAAAAAATGTTTTTTTCAATAGTTTCGGGCCAAAAAATTGAAAAAGGTCTGAGATATTAACTCACGGTACTAATCTGCATCAGAATATGCCTTAACCCGCATACCCCTAAAGATCCCTATTACGGGATTACAACGAATCGTGTGCCACGTTTATTTGACTTCCATTCGAGTCGAGAAGTAATAAGGACGTGGTTTCTTGTCATTTTCGAAGTATTCTAAACATTGGCTATCATTATTGGGGTAATTTACGCCCTGTTAGTCATTTACGTTTATAATTAAATAAATAAATAAATGACGTTTTATATTTAACGAGTCAATATCATAGGAATTATTTCCGAAAATGTTTTGTCAGTTGATTTTAAATTTGTTTCAACAGCCACCACCCCCTCGAATTCAAAGGATATTGACTCTTTTGTTGCATTCCTTCACCCGATAAAGTTGGTAGTGTAGCTTTCCACTTCGATTAGCCATAATTGGATTGAAAAGCATCCTCTATCAAAATCCAACCTCCAGCAACGGTTGTTATTGCGCCGGTCGGACTATCAACGCAGCCAATCCAAAATCTAATCAAATACACTCGAACAGGTTTAATTTATTAGCCCCCGTAGCAGCTTCGTGCTTCGTGTGCCGTGTGTGTTCCGAATCCATTTCAAACATTTTTGCGAGATGTACGCACGTTCGGATGTTACGATTTTGTTCATGGGGTATACGATCCTGTCTACGATCCAGCGCTCTTATACAATCACTGTTTTCGTGTCCAATGCACAAAAACTCATAAAATAGAAAAAAAACATGATTTACATTCGGAAGGTCAGGGCAACTCTGCAACGTCGGTGAACGTTGTAACGTACACCTTGCATACGTTGCACCGAGTGTTGCATCATATTTCAGCGGTAGATATTTGTGCAAAAAAGTAGCTCACATCTAGCATCAAGTTAACTTGGGTCCCAAGAGAGATATCATCATCGTCATCATCATCATCATCATCCTGGCCGTCAGCAACTACCGCCAGTGTCGTACCCGATTTTGACTTCCAACAAATAACAAGCTTGGGGATTTCGGCGGCAAATCGTCAGTCGTATGCAACACAACCAACCAAATCAACCGGGCTGCAGCGGCAGCAGTAGACGGAGAGACATTCTCTTAATTAGCATTTTCCGGTTCATCGTTCCGATCCCGGCTTCTGCCACCCGCAAATCTGGGTCGACCGTTCGACCACTGCTGCCAGCCGACAGGCTCTCTGTTGGCCCCGTTCGGCTTATGTCTGGGGCAATGGCCGAAACTGGGCAGGCAATCCGGGTGATGAATTAGTTTTGTTTTTGATAGGAGACTGTGCGAAATTCGCTATCCACGGTCGGTGTCCCGGCAGCTATTTGTCTGGTCGTATGAAGTTGAAATAATATTACTAAATTGTGTCAACGTACGACGCAGTACCGGGTTATGATACAGAAAGTGACATGAAGGGTTCTAAGCGCGTGGGAATTCTGTGACGGTAGTGATTACGAGGCGGACGTGAAATACATTTAGACATCTGATGTTTGCTTGGTGCAGTGCCGTAGTTATGAATTATAAGAGAAGGGTATGTTCAAAAGCGGAATACCTTCGCAAGGAAAATCTATTCCAGTTGAGTTGATTCAAACAAATTCTAAATGTCGCCAAATGTATAAATTGTAACCACATTCAAAGTCTATTACCGCCTATTAGCAGCATATGCTACGTAATTCTTCAGATTGCATTATCTAACTTCGGATGTGAGCCTTGAATACATCGCCTGACTGTGCCACTAACATGCTACGTGATTCACCAGGCGACCCGTTGAGAGAAGAAAACGGGACCTAGTTGAATGTGGCGAATCAATTCCATGAATGAAGTGAAACTAATCAGGATCAAGCACGACATCTGATGTCTCATTTGAAGCAGTACATCCGGCTGCTGACATTCTCCCCCAAATAATAGGAATCATTATGACATAGAATGACGCTAAGTAGCCGCTCGATCCGATCGGAAATATTTCCCGTTGTGTGATGAATCTGAAAGGAATACGTGTCACGCACGTGCAGTACAGGTGCTCATTAGGCGTGCGGGTATCGTTATTTGCCTGCATAATGGAACGTGGATCAGACGGCAGCAATCTGAACATTTAGCATTTCAACGGAAATTGCGAACAGCGTTCTATTATATCATTCAACCGAACAAATATGTCCAGGAAAATGTCAACTTTGAATCGAATACATTTCACGGTAGGTATTATCAGTGAACCAAGCAGAATTTGTTAAATTTGTTAAAATGACCGGGCGTGCATGCTGCGAATCGGAATTGAATTGGTTTAGACGATGATGAATGAAGACAGGGAATTTCATATAGGTGTACAGTAAAATTTCGTCATGAATCATAATACTCGGAACTTTTCAGGGTTCATTACTATGTCACGTAGGATTATGTTATTAGTAAAAGGATTCTAACAACGATCAAGTTACCAGAACTAGTTTGGTTTTCCAGAATTTTATTACTATTGATACATAATATATCAGGGTATGAAATAAAATATCTAGGCAGCTCTGTCGCCCCTTACAGTAGTAACACAACAGCAGTGGAACAGGGTCGTCTTCACAGGGCCGGCGGAACAAATTTTCCCGAGTGGGTAGTAAGATTCAGAGTGATTTCTAGCTGTATTGATTCAGACATTGTGTGTGTAAGTGGAAATGAAAATTTCCTGATAATAGCTGGCGGCCATTTGGAAACATTCTTTGTTGACGGGCTGTATGACCGACGGCTCAGCGAAAATGTGTTTCTTGATTACTTAAGCTACAAATATTCCACAACTTAGTACTAATTACTCCATTCTTTTAAGTTTCGTTGCATTAATTTTCCGTTCCCTACGACCGATAGCCTTTCAGGCTTGGTGGAGGTTGATTTGCAAAAATAATGCCGATAAGTCTCCACTTCACTACAAATTATATCCATCTGACCCAGAAGAAAACCACCCTATGTTCCTGTTCGTTATATCCTCGCTTTACGAGGATATACATACATACATGGGCCATATTTATCATTTCCTGAAAAGAATAAATATTTAAATATAATTATCCCCACAATGTTTCTAGTTTTTTTCCCTTGCTACCCACAAACAATTTAGATTTCTTCGCAGTTAGTTCAGTTAGATAAAACGATATAAATAAAGAAAAAAAATAAACAAAAATTACAGAAAAACTATCAATAGGTTTACAATGAAACTCAAGACAATAGAGTAGAAATAAAAATATTCAAAATGATGATTATCCTCAGTGTTAGTATTAGAAAGTGAATTTTTACTATAACGTGATAGTCGTAAGAACTTTTGTAACATGTTATGTAAAAAAAACCCCGGCGTAAAAAAACCTTTTGCAAATGCCGTGTCAAATAAACGTTTCATGAAAAAAAATATATCCATCTGACACCCTGGATGGTCTATTTCCGGACCAAAGATAAGCCATTTAACATCATCGATATATCGTGTGATCTAACTAAACAACAGTGGGGCGTGTACGAAGAAGTATTTTGTCTACGTACCCGCCCGGGAAGTAGAGATTGATGGTGTAGTCTCAGGGTCCGTAATTGCGAAATATGGGATTGGCTTCTTCCAAAATCCTTTGCTTCAGTCAGTGAATATTCTGGTCTGCAAGTAATTGCGTTCAGCAGAAATCGAGGAATATAAGAAAACAACTTATTTTCCATGAGCCTCATTTCGAGCCTTTCGACGGATCTGTTCTTCCAAACTTTGTTCGTTTGAACGGGGCTTGTCTACCTGTTCGCTTTTTTTGTGCCACGGGGCAATAACTGCTGTCATTGAAAACAATGGAGCCATAAGTAATCCATTGAAGAAACAAAGCACGGTGCGGCAAATGCGGAGAGAATCATAAAAAGTTGGAGTGACTCCGCATGAACTATCGACATATCCTGCATATAAATTATGCGAGGAAAAACTTAAGCATTATTTTAAGGAACGCGTTGAGAAGAAATGCTAAAGAGGGCTACGTCACCGGGCACGACTAATTGCAATACTCTCTAGTTCGGTAAAGAGCGAGATTCTAACAATACTATTGAGGGACCATATTCTAATGCGCCTATAAATTTTCGAAAGATGAGAATCATTTCCTCTCCTAAGCTTCCTCGTAAATGCCTGAGGGTGTCACTTGATGGGTACTGTTACGAAACCAGAGTAAGTGGCTTCTGGTCTCGGAAATTCCACACAAGATATCCAAAATTCCAAGTGTCTCTATATTTCAGTCCTATTGTGTTTCTAGGTTTTACGCAATGCATTTGCATGGTGTAGAACCTGGTAACGTAGATCTTCCACAATTTTAACGTTATTCGCCAGGGGAACGAAGACGCTATCGAGGAGCTTTTTTGTGAATCAAAATGTACTATAATTTCAATCGGATTATCCTTTGCTCAGTAGCAGATATTGTAGTTATCGTTTGTCAAATCCGAATCAAAGGTAAAGATTTATTGACATTATTTACATACATATCGCACCTCAGCTGGTTCTAGAAGACTTCAACTTCCACAGTATGTCATGGGGTTGTCTTCACGATGGTAACCGCTCTATCTTACTACATGATAATCGCGACAATTTCAATATGACCATTTTGAATACGGTGCAACGGTGGACGAATGCTTACTCCACCAGCGTGGACAAGCGCGTTAGATTTATCATTGTACTCGCTACAATTAGTGTGCCCATTGATTGAAACTATATCCAAAACAATCGAATCAAAACAAAAAAAAATCCTCCGGTGGAAGCGTACAAGGTTTTGACTCGCTTAATTCTCTACACTGCGATTAAAGGTCAGACGAAACGACTACCCGACGCGAACAACCGTGGACGGTCTCCAGCTCCGCGGTGGGCAGAGAGTGCTCAGAATTGTACCCCGAAAGGTCCTATAAGGGTTATTTCAACGTCGGATCGCTTGATTTGTTCCGAATATACGCGACGTTGGAAACGCAAATGAAAAACTTGATGGAAGCTGAAAAACGCGGTTATTGGCACCGGTTCGTCGACAGATTAACGAGTGAAACAATATTTCGTCTCGTGGCAAGGCCCTACGTTGTGTATTCGATTAAACCTTTAATCGGAATACACGGAACCACCTTTTTCGGCTACAACAGCGTTCCATATATGTATATCTATATTTAACCGATACCCAGTAAAGTTCAGCCGGAAATGAACTGGAGTTCTGGCTGGCTCCAGCTCGTATTCCGGCACCAGTGACGCAACCGATTCTAACTAGAATCAGTTGTGTCACAGGAGTCGGAATACGAACTGGAACCAGCCAGAATTCCGGTTCATTTCCGGCTGAGCTTAATTCGGTAGATGTTTCGCAATGAAATGATAGATCTGTATATAAACGTAATGATTGTTTTCAAATTTATCTGACAGCAAATATGCTTGCGCAAATCATTGTAGTGCGCATATTACCGTAATATTCGTCAGATGATACTGGAAAAAGCCTTTGCTTTGCTGGGAACGAACTCCTGACTGCTTCTTCTGAAAAATCGTACTAGATTACAAGATACATATATTAGTTTGATTTCTTTCGCATTACTCCATTCCGGGTAATAAAAAAAGGACACTTAGATTAGGCGGAAGTTGATATTTATGAAATATCGCATAGCATCAACGAGTTTTTCAATATTCTTATTAGAAGACGCCCGAAAAGACAAATTTTGTGGTACAATTGAAGTTAAGGAATTCCTAAGATATCACAAACCTTGGTTAAAGGGAATGGATGAAGGTCGTGACTTTCTTAGGGTGATATTTCGGGTCATGTTCAATCATTATACGTCGAATGCGCATCTCCAGCGTATTGTGATCGTGGAGAGCAGCCTCTGCACTTGTTGTCTGGTCGTGCGCCTAGTATTCTAGCGTCAGATCTCCGTTAAACCAATCCCTTCGACATCATTCCTCTCCGAGATGTACTGGCTTTCCCTGATACGGTTTCTACTACTCTGATGTTGGAATCAATCCCTCTTGCCTTTCTTATAAAAAGCCTAATAGTGTTTCTCCTTGTTTCAATTTTGAACCAAATAATAGATCTTGTTAAAAAATTAGAATTTGCATATCAAGTATTTCAGGAATCTGCAATCAGAATATATTGGCTTAAATGGCACGTTCCCCGTAGTCGTAGTCGGGGATTTGTGCCTTTATGATTAAAATTGCATTACTATTTTTCTCTACATCTATCTGAATTCCTTGTTTTAAGATGTAGATGTGTCAAAATGTATTACGCTTAGAAATAATATAAAAAATAATCGCAAATTTAAAACAAATCTTTATTACCATCCCATATTTTCAAAAAAATTAATGTAAAGAAATTTGTATCTGAATAAAAATATGAAACTGTGCTACAAGAATTTCAGACGGATGCATTTTGTGCGCGAGCCACATACGTGGTTAATCTCAGGTTTTGGATTGTTCCAAATTTTCGAGTGGGTAATTCCCTCCTCCTATGTAATTTTCAAGTGGGAAGTATTAGGTGTTGCGTCTTCAGATCATTCATCAGGGTGCAAGGGCCAATTAACCGCAGCCATTCCAATTTGTGGGATTAAGATGCAAATTGTGAAATATTTGTTAATTGAAGTGCCCCAATATTGATTCAAAAAAATTAATTTTCGATAATCCTCCGGTAAAATACAATAGCTTAGTTTGTTTGTATGATGCTGCAGCTTTCAGTGTTCGGACCTTCTTATTAAAATATTGCTCTTACTTGAGTACAGTTTTCGTACTTTTGTTTTCTAGTTTCAAGAGGGAAATCACCGAAGACAGAGATTCCATAAGGCTTGAAAACTGTCTCGTTGGGAATCCGGACGCTTTAAACCATGTATTTCTCGGGATTGATTTGTGGAAGAAAATCGTAATTTTGTCAAAATAGGGGGTTTTATAGTGCTTTAATAAATTTCCGACGGTGTTCGAAAAAAATCGTGGATTTTATTTAAAATACCTGTCACCATCTACCGCACACTGGACTGGCCAACTTTAGTGGCATCGAGCCATCTGAGCAGCGTTCTGAGTCGTCTTTTCAGCTATCTTTAACATCTGCCTAAAAAGTGTCCAACACTTTAGGTGGAAGACAGTCGTGTTCTGTCTACAAAATTCTACTTCATCGTCCTTTTCGATTGCTTGGAAGCACGGAATGAATGGAAACTTGTTCGCAGACATATTCTCCGGACGCAGGAAATCCCGAAAAGTTGACCAAAAGTTCTTCTTCATTCCCATTGCATCATATGACTCTGTGAACTGCTTTATTATTACTGCCATAGAATCTGTACGACATGTCAAAACCAAGTTTTCAAAAACTCAGTGTTTTCCAATGAATTAGTCTATTACAATGAGAAAAAAATAGATTCTCGCGATGAATGTATGTTATTCAATAAATAATACTTCATAAGGCATTTTTCAAGCAACACGTACAACAAACTTACTATATTTTATTGTTTGAAAATTAGCAATAGTTGTACGAACAAACACCAATTAAAAATCGGATCTTAAAAAAGATCCGATTGATTCTTCGATTGCAAAATATTTGTTTGGCATTTTCTCAACAACTTAGTGAATATTACTATCAGCTTTTGCACAATTTTTACCAATTAGTAGCGAAAATTCAGTGTATTCACATTTTGTATTCTGATCCAGCAAGATCTATTTATTTATTGTCGTCAAACAAGAGTAGACCGTTTTGTTACAACGATAAAATATAGTATACACTTAAAACATAAAATACTAATAACTAAACTAAACACTATCTGGTTTACATAGCACTACTTTAGGATGTTCTTTATAAGCGAATAGAATTGAAATATTTTTTTAATTTGCTTTTTGTCATTGTTAAGTCAATAGCTTCGCAGTGCTTGTTGTAAGTTGCCATCATCTGATTTAATGGTCCAAACTTGGCATAATTTGTACGATAATTGTTTGTTATAAATGTATTTCGGATTCGTAACTGCCGGGAAGGTATATAAAAATTAAGTTTAGATAGAAGTTCGACTGAATCAATACGACACGAAATTATATCGTTTAGAAATGAAACCATTGCATATTCTCGGCGCTCTTTTAGTGTTTGGATGTTAATGAGCATACAGCGAGCTTTATAAGATGGGAGAGGAAATCGTGTCCAACCTATTTTGCGAAGTGCAAACAATAAAAATTGTCTTTGTACTGATTCTATTCTTTCTTCATGTGTGATTGAGAAAGGTGACCAAACTATGCTACAATATTCCAGTATTGACCTTACATACGAGATGTATAATGTTTTAATTGTATATGGATCATTAAAATTGTAACTAAAACGCTTTATAAATCCAAGCATGTTATTTGCTCTATTGATGATTGTGTTGTAATGGTCAATGAATGTTAATTTTGAATCTAGAATGACTCCCAAATCTTTAACTCTTTCGCACCACTTGACCACTTGATTTCCTAGAGTGATTGAAATGTCAGGTGTATTTCGTTTCCTACTAAAAGTTATTGCATTACATTTTTTTACGTTTAGTTGCAGAAGGCTTTTGTTACACCAGAGGTAAAACATATGTATTTCTTCCTGTAATATTTTTATGTCTTGTTCGTTCCTAATTTCTAAAAAGAGCTTCATGTCGTCGGCATAGATAAGAACTTTTATGTTTTTGAGAATGTATGATATGTCGTTTACGAGTAAAATGAACAAAAGAGGGCCTAGATGGGAGCCTTGAGGAACTCCTGATGTGACTTGAATGGGATTCAATTTCTTCCCTTTAAATCTAACTATTTGTTGACGGTTAGTTAAATATGATTCGAGCCATTTGAGAAGACCTGATTCAATTCCTAATTTTTTCAGTTTGAATAATAGCAAGGGTATGTCGATACGATCAAATGCCTTGCTAAAGTCCGTGTAAAGAGCTTCAGTGTAGTTTCCATTCTCCATTGCAATCAATGAGTAGTTAACGAATTCTAGTAAATTTGTATTAGTTGAACGTCCTTTGAAGAACCCATGCTGCATGTTAGTAATTCTGTTTTTGATTTGATTGAATAGTTTTTCGTTAACGATTGCTTCAAAGAGTTTAGGCATACATGACATAATGGGAATTCCACGGTAGTTATATATGTCAGATTTTTTGCCACTTTTAAAAATGGGTACCAGGTACGAGCTTTTCCATAAATTGGGGAAAATGCCAGATTCAAGCGACATGTTAAAAAGCCAAAACAGAGGAGCTGTGAGTTCCAACGCAAAGTTCTTCATAAATACGGGTGGGATCCCGTCAGGTCCAGAACCTTTGGAGGCATCTAGTTTGTTTAGAGCCTCCATAATATCTTGCACACTGACATGATTGACGCCAATGTCTGTGGTGAATTCTGGGAAGAAACCGAAATATTCGCGATCACGATCTTCTTCAGAAAATGTGGTATAGATGTCTTGAAAGAAGGTTGCGAAAAGATTGCAGATTTGTTCCGCGTTGACACCGACATTTTCTTTAAGTTTCATTTTTGAAGGGAAGTTTTCCGATTTTAAATTATTTTTAACATGATTAAAGAAATTTTTTGGGCAAGATTTTATTTGAAGTTCGGTTTTTGAGTTATACTCTTCAAATGCTATTTTAATGGATAGGTTCAGTTGATCGCAAATGTCCAAATAGTTAAATAAGTTCCTTTCATTTCTGATTTTTTTATACTTTTTGTGGGCCTTTTGTTTACGATTTTTTAAATTTTTAATTTGCTCGTTATACCAAACTGGATATTTTGTGTTGCCTTGTCGCCTAATTTTTTTCAGTGGTACTTGTTCAACTATTATATCAAACAATTTTGTGTAAAAGACGTCTACTGAATTTTCGATACTTGTTTCATTTCTAAACAACGTTTGCCAATCTATACTGCTTAGTCTTTGTTTTATGTTGTCAAAATTTGCCAATTGAAATTGAAAGGCCTCTTCGTACTCGCAGTCATCGGGTCTTTTGTTATCATGTACAAATACAGAAAACTCTATTGCTGTATGAAACGCTTCATTTTTCCATAGTGGAGTTAATGATTCGGTGACACAGAAGTCTTCAAGAATGTTTGTGAATAATAAATCTAAATAACAGTTTTGCTGATTTCTAACATGATTAATTTGGTTAAGTCCTAAACTTGCAGTTTTGTCAAATATGGCCTGCAGAGTTTCGTTATCCCCAACGACTGGAAGTAGAATGCTTTCATTTTCAGTGTCTGGAAAGAAGTCAATGCTTCGTTGATTGAAGTCACCATAAATATGAACTTTTACCTCTGGGGGGAGCTTGGTTATAATGTCTTCGGCAATAAGAAAAAACTTTTCAAATGTATCTTTGCGGGCATTATTTGGGGGGAAGTACACAGAGGCAAATATATGTGTTTCACCTGCCAGATGGGTTTTAACCCACACATGCTCAAATTCTTTAAATTTCCTTGTAGTAATGATTTCTGCATTAAATTTTGATGTAATTGCTATTAAAACTCCCCCTCCTGACTTCTTTTCAGACATATGAATGTCTCGGTCAGCTCTAAACACATTGTAGCTGTTCCCGAAAACTTCTTCACTTCTAACACTTTCGTCCCAACTAGTTTCTGTAGCCAAAATAATTGTATAGGAGCTACTTAAAATATTCTTGTGAATTTCATTCATTTTCGATGCACTTTTCATTCTATTAAAATTTTGACAGTAAATTAAAATTTCTACTGACGACTCTACTTGAGGAATCGAGATTACCTCTTTTTGTTGTCGTTCAAATGGCGTCGAATCTTGGCAAACTGCGGTGTCCTCGTCATTTCCTTCTTCTAGGGAATGCGTCAATGTCGTCGAAAACACGAATGTTGAGAATGGCACGCCTTACACAAAACTGTTGACAAGCGCTTCGATGTTGGGTGCATTTGCATCGTCGACCGTGGTAAATCATTCACTGGATAGGGATTCAATGTCGGTCCTCTTTGAAACTGAATTATTGGCCTATAGTTCGTCGGGGGTCCTGAGAAATGATCTTTTGCAGCCGCAAGAAGCACTCTATCCGGTGGCAGGAAACTATTGTTGTAGTGACTACTCGTATGGTTTTTGTTATAGTGGGTGTTGCCGGCCCTAAATATGATTCTGCGATTGGTATTACTCGTATGGTTACTATTAACTGGCTGTCGTGAGTGGCGCGCTGCTTGCTCTTGATCAGGTCGAGGAAAATTTGTGGTGCTTTTGTTTTTTTCATTAACGTTATTATTATTATTTCGCCTCGATCTTTTTTTACGTCTTCTAGCCTTTTCGGCCTGTTTTTGCTGGTTCAGGTTTCTTAATTTGCGTGCATCGTAATCGCTCCAGTCTGCTTTCCATACTTTCCTTGTACCCAAAAAGCGCCAACCTGAGTTATCGATATTTTTGTCGTTATTTAATTCGGCTTCCAAACTGGGGCATGAATCAAGCGATGATGTAGCGTTTTGACTTGCCGTTATGTTTGATGAAAGCGCCTTAAGTTTGTCGAGGATATCAATAGTTAGCGCAGAATTTGTGAAGTTTTGACTGGTGGATATGTTCGCTGACAGAGACTTAAGCTCGTCAAGAATATCAATCCCCAGCGTCGGGTTTGACGTCATAGTAATACTAGCCGCTGTGTCCAGAGACAGTTGATTAAGCTGGTTTATTTCATCATTCATGGTGCGCAGTTCAGCTGATAGCTCTGACGTTACCGTTTTCAGCGTGCTATAGACATTATTTTTCGTTGTCGTCATTGCTGTATCGAATAGCGAGGTAATGTGATTTTTAATGGCAACAACACTTCCAGTCAAACTGCTGTTTTTGTTTATTGCTATCAATTCCTGTTTTATTGTTGTAAGCAAAATTTCTAAGCCATCGATCGCTTCGTGAACTATGTTAGGCTTCTCCAGTTGAAACGCGAGCCGGTGCATTACTTCCGTATTGGCTTGCAGTTGTGATTCCAGAAGTTGTTGTTGTTCAATAAGCCCTTTGAACTCAATCTTGGCCTGCATCAATTCTTGACATGATTCACAGCACGGTAATAGATACGAGTTGATGTCCACCCTCTTGTCCTTCTTCCGCAGTGATCCCCTCGGAACAGTCACTCCAATGCAAGCGGCGTGGAATTTTCTTGGGCAACCTATACACGTCCACATAACTGTATCGGCGGAAGTGTCGAAAGTGCAAATTTCGCAACTCATTATGATTGATGTACACACACGAAAAGCTGAATTAATAAAAAACTAAATGAAATATCGCGCACGGCACCTGGATCGAACGATAAAAGCGTGCGAACTTGACGACGACTTGTTGTGAATTGCCAATCCCTGCCAATGTTTGATATCAACATCCCCAATTTTTTTTATCTTTGTAAATTTTAATCAGAGACCTCCCAATCTCCCGTATATAATTTTAAGAGCGAATCAGTTGTAATTTTTCAATCGCCATTTTAAATGCGCCTTTTTCAGCAAATACAATAATAAATTCGTAATCAGCGACCTCGAAAACTCCCGTGTGCAATTTTTGGACTTAATAAGAAATTTTTCAAAAGTCGTTCGCCATTTTGTTTTCTGTAAATTAATTAATAAATGAATAAACATCGACCGCAAAACCCCAAAATGATAAGTTTTAGATAAATTGGGCAACATCTTAGTTTTTTGGCTCAGGGTGTTTGACCACTGTGGGGCTTACTATTAATTGCTAATTAGAGATGCTCAGAAGATAACAATGTCTAAACTGACTTCCTGATTCTAATTCAGTGGAATCATGCAGTTGCTGTTGATATTTTTATCTGTCACGGCACGGTAAGTTTGACGCGCTCTTCTCACACAAACCATCAGGCAGTGTCTTAACGAGTATTGAAAATGCCGTTATTCAAATATCTGGATGTTTTTGTCGGAAGGAGATTCATTGTCCCTGTGGAGTGCGCATAAGAACTTCTGCGTATGGATCCAACCTATTTTAGCTTTCATGCAGCGATAACTTGAAAGTCGTTTGCTAGCATCATTTGGCTTTGCTGTTAAAAGCAATTGCAGTCACTGGCGTAGCCCTTGCACCGATTGTGGGTTCACTACATCATCACATCATTTGTGTTTGAAAAAAGTGTTGCGCAGATGTGCGTGGATACTCGCGATTGCATTCGTCTTTATGTATCAACGTGAATGACTCGAGCGTTTATATGTGCGATCGCGTGGGCGTGTGTATGTTGCGTGTACTAGCTTCGATGATTACAATTTACAAAATTTGTTTTTGTTCTTCATGTCCTATATTTCCACGAAACCAGAACTACGCTGGATCAACGCGGTCTTAGTTTGTTCGAGAGGGAAATATTGTGAATCATCAAAGATTCAGAGTGAGACAGAACGGGGAGACAGCGTATGAACCACAAAATGCCTGAAGAACCATCCTAGCTCCAAACATATTTGTCTTCCTGAATTGTAGATGCGGACCTCTGTTCGCAAAAAATCAGTCGTTTTAATTTAACATTAATGCACGGTTAAATACTGTAGCTAATAGGGTAAGAAATGAAAGTTTACTCCTGATGTTCCAATATCTGAGACAGCGAGGGATCAATTCGTTCGTTTTCGGCCATCATTCTCCTTCTTTATTCAAGCATGATCACCACAAAAGAACTCAGGTGCAGTCATCGGTTATGATTCCGTACAACCTGGAAAGTGTGTGTCCAAAAGAATAAGAAGAAAGTATTTCGATGTTGAAAGTAACTTATTCAATCCACTAACCTCGTTGAAACTCGAGACATTTGTGTAAAGGCTTTTCCAACAACTTCGCTTAGAAGATTGCCTTTAACCCGTCTCTGTGCCTGCGATTTCAAGCCCTAATACATAACTTTTCGAGTCGTGGAACTTCGGCATTCCGCCAATGGGTCCCATTAGAAATATGGGACGGTGGGGGAGTTGTGAACATAGTTTTGTTTTCAGGGCATAACTACCACAAAGATTGGTCGATTTTCAATATTTGAACTGGAATTTGTAAATGACGCCGTAATACACCCACAGGCTAAAGCAATTAAAAATACTATGCTATATTTCACCCTAAGGAGGAAAATTTGGTAAACACCAAAATTTCTCACTAGGGTGAAAATTTGTTGGTAAAACCAGTCTTTGCACTTGAGGGCACAAATCCTTATTTCTTACACATTTGCGTTTCGGCTTCATCTCATCAGTCGTTCGATTGAAACACAAAGTGTGTTTTAGTTTTAAGGGATTTGCGTCAAGCCGGCGCTAATCTATTCCGACAAAAAGTTAGTGTCGGTTTCTGATGAGGCGAAGCCGAAACGAAAATGTGTAAGAATTTAAAATAATCATTATCTTGTTTGATATACGGCAGATTGCGTGAAATTGTGAACCATCGCAAAAAGTAGAAGAAATGGAATATTTTTGTGGTATTTTGTCGCTGGTTACCTGAGCACGAAGAACATGAGTTAATGCAACATTTGCTAATGAGAAAGTGACGTCATGACAGTAGAAACATTTAAAAGTAGTTTCCACATTTTTATCACTCATGGCTTAGCGGGAATTGACGGTGTTCACAACTCTTCATGGTTCACAACTCCCCACCGTCCCCTATTTATAACTCCAAGCGAGCAAGCCTGTTGCTATGTTGCTACTATGAGTGTGTTTATTTTAGCTACGACCTCATTCTAGTCACTTAGAGATTAAATCGTTGGAAGTTCTTAGATTGTATATTTGGGATCACGATACCTGACGATATCTAGCGAGATGCCTAAATGATCTAAGAATGGTATTGATGTATTGATGATCAGATAACGATGGTAATATTATCAGAGCAGAAAAGTTTATCTAATAAATCATCAGGCCAGACATGCAAATGTTGGGCTGCTGAATTGAGAGTAGTTATGCGGTTATGGGAATAGTCCATCAATTCTGTTCTAAAAGTGATACCGGAGCTGCCACAGATTATGTAATGGGCATTTGCATCACTGCCGATTATGACTGGAAGCTCATTTCTGTCAAAGTATGAGTATTTTTCTTATCGTAGAGATCCGAAATATGCATAAATAAAAAATCTTGTCACGCCTCGCTTCACTTTCTACCAGTCTTCTATTCTATTCTGCGTCTGTTCGCTCTGAAGACGAATATCGATCGTCCTCTTCCACTGTCCTCGTTTATCGTTATCTCCTCTCATTATTCTATTCTATTACTCTCTCATTCTCTCCAATTCTACCTCTCTCTTTCCTACTTGGTACTCGGAAACTGTGGTTCCGCGTCGACGAAATATCCACTGCCAAAATTCTCTGTCGTCAGGGTTGGGGTTTTGGGGCTTAAATAGTCAAAATTAGTGCGGTCTATTTTGCCGTTGCGGTTTTTCCGGAAACATGCATTTTTTATTATTTGATACTGTTTAGGACTTACGGCTGCTCATTACTCGAGAGTTGAATTGCGGTCCCATAAGGAGACTCGCACAAGACATGGAAAACCTCTTTTAGTCTTAGATATTTTTGACAGGGATCCGCAATTCTCTAAATAATATCATTTACATTTTTTTCGCGAATTATCGTAGCCTAATTAATGAGTGAAAGTATTTAGAGAGTTAGTGGACTTAGCCTATGTTAAACAAAAAAAATCACAAAGAAACAAAAATAATAATTGGAAATAACTACATACAATAAACAATCAATAACCAGTGACAAAAAACTTAAATATAATACTTTAATTGCTATAACAAAACACACATAAATGCCTCTTTATTCTATCAGACTTTCATTTTTCGAATGTCGGGTTATACTAGGGACCAAAGAAGAATATTTTTTAGGAGCTTCGGTTTATTAAAAAGAAAGGAAAATATTTGTCCCGATTTCGTCAATGTCCCCATTTTATCTAAAATTCACCAAGGGCCTGATAATAATGGGTTTTCGCTGTATTTGCGAGTATGCATGCACGGGGCATTTCACGTGGACTTTTCACGGAGTTAAGTAGCATTCCAGCTTTTTTTTCCTGTACAAAGTGGGATAAATTTATAGTTGCTGTATGTTCATGTTGAAGATTTATTGGTGCTACTCTAACCATTGTGGATCAGAGCACTACAAATTTTATCACCAGTGTTCATTGTGCAGTAACTAGAAGATATCAAATACGTCGGCTTATGATCGCCTATAGCGAACCCGAATTGGTTCTAGGGCCATGACCATCATTTGAATCCCACGATTTGCGCAGAAACAAACGACCACTGTGTCAGAGATGCACCTGACACAGCATGATACTTCCTGGGCGTATGGCATATCTCTTAGTGGACCACACACACTTGAACCCTTGAAGGCGCAAACCATTTTTTGTTTTCAAATTTTCTGAAAATTGTCTCACAGCTTTAATACGTTACTATGATAATTTTGAGATGATTTTCGCAAGTTTTGTTCCAAAACATTATTGCGCATTTAAGGGTTAAGCATTGACGATTTACGAGCAAACATGAAGTCATCACAGAGAAGTTCATCTTGCTTAAGGGCGTGGGGTAAAAGTATTTTTGGTGAAGAAAAAATCCGTTCTTCATCATCTTTTTCAAGATATAGAAAATGTCAGTTTATTCGGAAAAAATCCTATAGTAGAGTAACATTTGAACAATATTTCACCAATTTGTTTCACAAAATATTGAAAATTGTGCGACTGATCCCGGAGATGCTTCAAACAAGTGTGGCTTAGCGTAAAATATACTGGATCAATTGTTTTAAATTAGGTACAGAACTGTTGTTATTGAAAATTGCCATTGCTCTCAGTTTTTTTTTAAGCGGGGGATACAGGTCGCGTAAATTAAAACCGCGTAAATTTCAAAATTCACGTAAATCTCAAAATCCGCGTAAATGAAGACCGCGTAAATTTCAGAATCCGCGTTCATGGGAACCTCGTTAATGGATACCGCCCTAAATTCAAAAATTCGCGTAATTGAAAACCGCGTAAATTTCAAAAACTGCGTAAATGAAAACCGCGTAAATTTCAAAATCCGCGTAAATGAAAACCACGTAAGATTCAAAATCCGCGTAAAAAACCCGAGTGAGTGTATTATCAAATTTGCAGAGGATATGCTTGAGTATGGTATCCTTCGAATGCAGAATGTTAAAATTATGGTCATAACGGAATTAAACCCACCATGACTAGTGAAAAGGTTCCTGCAACAGAATGCACTTATCTATGACGTGACATGCATTTTCAAATACAATGATCGATGATTCACAGAGCGAGGTTAACAATAGTGTACTTTCATTGCGTTATCTACGATGAGCACGGTTATCTTGAGATTTGATTACACGTTTTAGATTGTGTTTAGTAGTAAAGCGTTCTGCAAAGGAATGTTTATATTTAGAACGTTATTAGTGCAGCGTTCCCTTATGTTTTTTAGACTTTCTCAAAGTCGAGATATAGTTGCCACTTGAATAATTTTACAAACATGCGAACGGTTGGCCGATAAGTGCAACCCTTAATATCATTCTCCCTCCCCCTATGCCACAATATGTAACATTTTGTCATACACCCTCTGCTCCTAAAAGTGTTACGCAATTTATGAATTGAATTTGAGAACAAATTTGTTTTCGTGTGTATGTTTAACATGTAAAGAATACATTCTGCAAATACAGTTTTTAGAAAAAAAAAATGAGCATGGCTAATTAGGATGATATTATATTGACACTGAACGAATTTCCACAAAATTGCTCGATCTTTGGAAGATACATTTTCTTTGAGGAACGATAATTAGCTTATTTGAATATTTTTGGCGAGACCTTGAAATTCATCAGCCCCTGGCTCTAACCCGGTGCGTGCCCATCTTTAAAGACGGCTCTGATCGAATGCGAATGCGAGCAATGCAATGCTGTGGCATCGTCGGAGCATCAAATGTCTGTTATGCAAAGCTTCCTAACCTAATCTATCTCTCGCCGAGCATTCCCGTTCCTGGCAACAGGAGACAAACGGTGGCGCACGTTGTACAAACACATGACTGACTGATAGCAGTTTGAAGAATTGTCCCCGGCAAAAGCTTCTCGCTGGTGCTGCTGCTGCTGCTGTTACTGGTGTCGCTCCCATACACATAATCCCGCCGACAGAGCCGCTGATGCTGATGCATTGTTCACTGCGATGCATTTAATCAGACTGCAACGGGTATAATGGCATGACGTACAGCTGTGGTCATTTGCAGCTGCGAGCGTCGCGTCTAGTGCGGAATGTGAGCTTATTTATACACATCAGAGTAGTACCGGATCGGCGCGTGTGGATCCGCTGTGAGCGTGTAAATGCAACAGGGTAGGTACGTAAAACTACTCAGTGAGTGGTAGTCCAAAGGGGTCGCTGTGGGATGCTCTGAAACGGAGGTGAGATAGTAGACGCGATTGGTACTACGAACGGCAAGGCTAGTCTATGAAATTGTTTTGTTTGTCACAGATGCGTACATGTACATACATGTCAGGGGAGTATTGTGAGATGACCGGGAACTTTTGGTATCTGTTTGGACGTCCATGATTTGTTTCAGACCACACGAATGAGCCCTGATGTGTTTAACGTTAGAATAATAGACTACTTCGCGATTTTCAAATTCTTTGAGTAGTTTCAGATTAGTTAAAGGTTGAACGGAAAATGGTACGAAAATCGAATTGAAAAAAAAAACATTTTTTTCTACTTCGTTATTTCAATCCTAAAAAATCAGCACCTGTATTGTAACCATATGCTAAATGAGCAAAGGAAGAATCGGCAAACGTCCCAACCTTAAATTATTTTCAAATTTGCAAGTGAATATATCAGTAAAATTACCTGAAATTATGCTTCCAACTTGTAATCGTGCTAGAAATACTAATGTAATTTACTAGTCATTCAGGCAAGCTGGGACCTTCCTTACACGTTGTAGATTCATGATCATTTTTTAAAAATTATAAATATACAACTTTGACTCATTTTTTTCTTTGTCAGTATTGTTCACTTTCCATCCCCGGCCCCTTAATCCGATTTTAAATATTCTTTTAGTTATAAGTGACCTTTTTCTCTTACTTAATGATAAAATAAATCGTCGCCCTAGTTTTAAGGAAATTTAAGCCGTGAAAATCCTCTAGTTATATTACTAGTTTACAGAAATTCTTATAGTGTTCACCTTAGTTTTAAGAAAAGTTTTAGAATTTTAAAGTTTTAAAGAAGTTGAAAGTCAAATACTCCGACATCTCAAAGCAAACGCACGCGTCATGTCAAATAAACTATCAGAAGAAAAAATAAATAAACTGGGACTCCTGGTAGACCCACAAATCTTTACTCAAAATCCGACATTTTTGTATGATATTTTTTTATAGAGCTGTCCTACTGAAACTGTAGAGTTAGGGTTTCAGAAGGACTCCCCGTCAGAATCACTCACAACAATTGCAGACGAGACAGTAAATGTCACCCATTAAAACACTGCGTAAGGTCAATTGGAGCGGGTCGTGATTCTGAATGTGATATTTATTGTACGGTTCAGAGGTGCGGGTGTCGGGAATTCGCAATTGCGTGTATCACCGCGAATTGTTCAAGCGTTTGTATGTCGCATGTATTAACGTGTATGTAATTTCGCACTGTCTTTTGAAAAGGCCCAAACTTTTTGACATTAAAAATGTCTTACTCCACTATCTGGGGCTAGGTGTCATTCTAAAATCTAAACTATCTCCCATGTAACGAAACTATGTAAGGTTTGCACGCTTATAACTCCGATATTACTAGATGGATTTTAATCATTCATACACCAACCGATTCAGAAACACCTAACTTAAATATTGGTAATAATTTAATATCTCCCCAATAAAAGTAGATTTTTGGAAATTGGTAAAATTAAAAAGTTCACAAAAAACGGGAAAAATACCATTCGTGAGGCAGATTTCTCAGACACAGCCGTCAAAAGAGGGCAGCTTAGTTGCTCAATGAAACACGAAAAGTCATAAATAGAAGCAACGCATGTCCGTTTAAATCAGTTGTTGCTCTTATCTCACACGAGCAACGTCGTCTCCGGGCGATGCAATAAGCGCTATCGATTTTCGGTAACGTTGGCATTTGCACACACTCGCACCTAAGTGACTAAACCATATACGGTTAGTTTATAAATAGAGGTGACGCGTACCCGTTTGAATCAGTTTTTGTTCTTATGTCGAACGGGTAAGATCATGGCTGCAGCGTCTGGGCACTACAATAAGCGGTAGACGCTATGCATTTTCGGCAGCGGTGGCCGTGTGCGGATTTGTCGGGTACCAGCATGGTGTCACGGAATGATTTGCAAAGTGGGTGGGCGGGGTGGTTTGGATTTAATTCAATAAGGTGTGTGCTGCTTAAGAGTGTTGCGTTTGAAAAAAATATATTTATTTTTATGCATGCGTGTGCGTTGTAACTTGTTAATCCATGTTTACGGCGCTTTGTAGCTGCGTAGGGTAAAGAGCCAATTGGTTTTCATGTTTCATATTTCGGTTATATGTTTTTTATCAGTAAGGCATCTGACAACGTGCTTCTGTAGTTATTGCACTGTTCAGCAGCGTAGTATTTTATATAGGAGAGTACACTCAGGTTTTTTACGCGGATTTTGAAATTTACGCGGTTTTCATTAACGCTTTTTTTTTAAATTTCCGCGGTTTTCATTTACACGGCCTGTATCCCCTGCGTGAAAAATCTGAGTGTAATTGCATCGGAAACAATCACATTCCCAGCAGAACTTTTTGTTTTCTAATTTCAAACACTTTTGTTTCGTACTGCACACAACGGAAAATTTTAAAACAGAACTTACCGTCCCAGCAGCAGTTGAAGCGGGTGTTCTTTTTCGATTCAAATTCAAGCCATGTCTTAAGCGTTACTGGACTTAAAATTGTTTTCCCAGTTTAACCAGTCAGAATATCTGTCCTACTCTATGTATTTAAAACACAGTTCTAATTGCGTTTTAAGGTATACAACAAATACGGTTGGGTATACTAATTTAAATTTTAAAATAAATCTGTTTTTTAAATTATGAAACAAACCGCTGTACTGAAGATATAATTATGTCAGTCCTATTACCACATAAAACACCTATATAACATTGAACGCTGCAGAATTGGTTTAATAATACAATGTTTACACTACAGAGTTATAACACGTTTTAATAATTAGCAACAAGAAAAATGTCACCAAGATAGCATAAAAACCCGTTTTAACTGGTAGTGCGAATGTTGCATAACAATGTAATTTATCAAATAATTTCATTTTTCCACCACTAATCGATCAAGAAATACTTACACTTAAGATTGTTCACTTAAGTTCATTAGTACATTATTGAAAATTTAAATGGAAAATGAAATTTCATATTTTATGGAGAATCTGTATATTTCCGTTGGCGGGCGTGGGTTTCCTCATCACAGCTCTCAATATGGAACTTTTCTTTTGAATATATTTTCTGGACAGACCAGCCTATTTTTACTAGATGGATCAGCCAAATAATGCCAATCACCTAGTGAGATACTTGATTAATTAATAGATTACCGTTAAAAGACCTTCAATAAATTATGTTTTAATGGGGAGGGTATATAGCAAATTGTAACATATGAAAACAGGCGAGTGAACAAGAACGTGTGTCGATATGTGTGATAGATAAAAAAGCTATATTTTTAATGTCACCGTGGTCGTGTCCTGTACACAACCCTTTAATTTTTTTTACCATTTTTTTCAAATGACAATAGTCTAAAAATGGCAAATCCCACAAAAAAATGAGTGGAGTGGTTTTCACAAAATTAGTCAAATTTTCGAATAAAAATATTGAAAAAATTATTCATTGACTCCTACACTGAAAAAAAAATCGATTTTAAAAATTTAAAATCGATTTACAAAAAAACATTTTTGATTTGGATGAAATTTTGTTCCAAGATAGATAATTATGTTCTCTACCTATAGTCAAAAATTCAAGCTGGGCACTTTCAAGGAAAAAAGTGAAAAAACTTTTCCTTGTCCAAACTAATTTTTTTCTTCAGTGTATTTTTATCGACAACCAAACGAATGAAAGTTATAATCATCTCAGAATCCAATTAAACCCAGTTTGTGAGAAGATATTGTCTAATTTAGCAACTAAGCATTTTTATTAAGGGGTTACCTACTGTTTCATTTTTCATAAAATCGATTTTTTTTATTACTTTATCTGAAAGTACAATTCCTTGGGAATGCTTTCCCAAATTTTTAAAGAGATCCGAGAAATAGATCGAAAGTAACAGCGCTTCCAAGCGCGCTTCGTCTACCAAGAGCAGTGGTAATTTGAAATGTTAAACTCGAAATGTCGTTTTACTAAAAATGGTTTTTCCGTGTTCACGATTGCCGAAAAACTATTCAATCAATTTTCTTAATTTTTTTCGATTGGTCGTAATTAATTTTTCTCGTACTTTAACGATACCTTTTGTATTCATTTTGTTTCATGGATAAGAATTTTTAATACAGTTTTAGAGCTTAAAGCAGCGAAAAACCTTCTAGAATGCAGGAAAAAATTAATATTTATTAAACTAATCGTTAAGGTACGAGGAATACTCATATACTAATGGAATTTTTTGAGTTTTGGGATTTTAGATGATCTATTGGTCTCCAATCGTGATCGCCGCAAACCTCCTAAATAAAAAAGTGATACGGGGAAAACGCCATAACCCCGCCAATCATCAATTTATTTTCATAAACTTATGCTTGTTTATTTTACTGAAAAAAGTACTACCAAAATATTGTAAGTTTGATGTAATGAATTCATTGCTTTATTTCTTTACGTAAATTCAAACTTTCTGACATTTTTATCACTAAAAGGAATGCAACCCCTTTATCAAGAGTCCCATTAAAAAGAGTTTATGTCGTTAAACAAATATTCCATTATTACTTTTTTATTTTCTTGTTTAGTACTGAGGAAGAATCAGAGAAAGAAATAACCACCACAACGTTATGTATTGAATCTTACATATTTTTTTTATTTATTTTTATATATAACATTTGTCTTAAAACTATCTTCATGCATGCACAAAACTGTGGAATTTTTAAGTTCCAGATATTGTTTTGGTGTTATTATACAGCTCTTCGAGTTCTTCTGACATTTTGTTGTACTGTTCAGTGAATATGTAGCAGAAAATTAATTTTGTGATATTTTTATCACTTTGTTCAACTGCGCAGTTATGTAACTCTCGGGGACTTGTTATTGTATTTCCATAGTCGCGAGCGAGACTGGCTCTTTTTGCCATTCGCTTGAGAGTGCCACCAATATCATCACAGGGTCCTTTTCCATGGAATGCTGCAACAAAATGCCATTCTGTGCTTAACTCATAATTTGGCTGGGATCTATCTGGGAAGCTTGCGAAGTTTTTCTTATTTTTGTATTGTGCTGCTGCTCCATCAGACATAAAATATATTTTAGAAAAGTTTTTTCAATTGTGTCATAAAATTGATCAGTTTTGAGAGGAACAAATGAACTGTTGTCTTCAAGTCTTCCAGTCTTCTCGTCTTCCAGTCTTCCGATCTTCCAATCTTTCAGTCTTCATTCAAGTTTGTTATGAATATATACCAAATTCGTTACTGATACTTTTTGCATGTATCAGGTAACTATCAGCTGGGAAAATGGATTCTGAGATGATTATGACTTTCATTGGTTTAGTTTTCGATAAAAATGAAAAAAAAATCAATTTGGACAAGGAAAAGTTTTTTTCAAATAACTTTTTTCCTTAAAAGTGCCCAACTTGAATTTTTGACTGTAGGCAACGAACATAATCCTATCTTGGAACAAAATTTCATCAAAACCAAAAATGGTTTTTTTTGTAAATCGACTTTAAATTTTCAAAATCGATTTTTTTCAGTGTAGGAGTCAATGAAGAATTTTTCAATATTTTTATTCGAAAAGTTGACTAATTTTGTGAAAATCACTCCTACAATATTTTTTGTAGGATTTGTCAAAAAATTCGTAAAAAAAATTTGGCCCTTTTCAAAAGACAGTCTAGATAATTTTTGGAAAACCAAAGTATGCAAAGTGGCTTTTTACGGCAAAGTTCTCATGTATGGAAAGTTTCAATAAAATCTGAGAGGGTGCTGCCAACATTTGTTCGAGTTGCCGGCTGTTCGGCCATCTATGGGAGCTGTCCATCAATGTCAGCTTCTTTCTCCGAACAGCCTAGATAAGCCGTGTAGTGTCGGTAGTGGTTGTTTCAACCGGCTAAGAATTACACTACGGACTACCTGTTCCGGTGGTAACACCAAACAGGGAACCCCAATTCCATAGTGTCATGCGACCCGTGCTATGGGTAAAATTGTTAAGGGGGTTTAAAATATTCTCAATGGCGAACGGAGCCTGGGAAGAGCCGGGCGAACTCCCCAGTAACTGGCTGTGGTCCACTAGGAGGTTGATAACTCTATTATCTTTCTCCGGACAAAACCAGCCTAGAGGCCGCGTGGCATCCGGCGGGTTGAAGTATGTCAGTTATGGAAATAACTGTCAAATTCATTCCCAAAGGTGGCCGCGTCACTTATGAGGAGGCAAAGAGCTTTAGACCAATCAGTCTGACCTCCTTCCTTCTCAAATCAGTGGAACGTTTAATCGACCGACTACATTCGGGATGGTAGCTTGGGCGAGCACCCGCTGCATGCAATGCAACATGCATATCAGCGGGGGAAGTCTACTACCACCCTGTTACACAATGTTGTCTACAACATTGAAAAAGCTTTTTCACAAAAGCAATCAAGGTGCTTTTGACAACGTGTCTTTCGAATCCATTTTGGAAGCAGCACGAGATCATGGAGTGCCTTCATATATCACGAACTGGATACAGGCAATGCTTAGCAACCGACATCTGTGCTCATCGTTAAGACAAGTAGAGATGAGGAAACTGAGTGTCTGCGGATGTCCTCAAGGTGGTGTGCTTTCACCACTTCTATGGAACCTTGTCGCCGATAGCTTGTTGAGAAAACTGAATGAGCTTGGGTTTCCGACGTATGGTTTCGCCGATGATTATCATATAATGATCAGGGGATGGTCTTGATGGCGATGACTGGTGCGTTCTCGACAACACCTACTGCTGCTCTCGAGGCACTCTTGAACATAAAACCACTACGTGTTTCTGAAACAAGAAGCACTTTCTTGTGCATACCGTCTTAAGGTTACTGGGCTCTGGAACAGTAACCAAATAGATCGTGTAACTAGCCACACAAGACTGTGGCCCCAAATGGTTACTTGGGATGAATATACACTTGATCCCAGTGACCTTACACTCACATGTAGTTTTCCTACTAAAACTTTCAATGTGAGAATTCCTCTTCGTGAGGAATGGCTGTCTGGCTGGATGGAGCGACAACTTGAAGAATACGTGGTTTGTTATACGGACGGTTCTTTGTTGGAGGGCCGAGCCGGTGCTGGTGTCTATTGTCATGAGATGAGATTAAACCAATCTCATTCGCTTGGTAGATACTGTACCGTATTCCAAGCAGAAATCTTTGCGATTCTGTGTGGCGTACAATCCGCACTTCAACAGGGAATTTGCGGTAAAAGAAACTATTTTTGCTCTGACAGTCAGGCTGCCCTGAAAGCACTTAGTTCGGCAGATTCGAGATCGAAATTAGTAATCGCCTGTCGAACTCAAATCGAAGAACTTAGCATTCTACCTTCTATGGGTACCCGGTCATTCCGGTATTACTGGAAATGAATGGGCGGACGAATTGGCTAGAGCTGGCGCTGCGACTGATTTCGTTGGTCCAGAACCAGTTCTACTACTGTCAATAAGTTGGATAAAGCACAAGATTCGCTCTTGGGCTGCATTCGAACATGCCAACCATTGGCGTAGCTTGCAAACTTGCGTTCAAACAAAGGCTTTTCTGCCGGATGTGAGTCTGAAAATGTCAAGAAATTTGTTGCATTTTTCCAAGGCACAACTGCAGTATTCTGGTCAGGGCACTGACTGGACATTGCAAACTCAATTATCACATGGCTACTATTCAGCGCGCTGAGTATTATTCATGTGATCTTTTGTGAATCCGATTACGGAACATCATATCATTTGATATGCAATTGCCCTGTATTAATGCAATTGCGCATCCGGATTTTTGGTTCTCCATACATAGGTGAACCTATGTACAGAGAGCTGAAATTTAAGGATATGCTTTTGTTCCTAACCCAGTGTGGTAAAGATCTATAGTTTTTTAGCCGTATTTGAATGACAATATCTCTTCGGGGGTGTTGTCGTTCTGTTATCTCAATATCCCCTCGAGGGTGTTGATATATCCGCTCACTGTTTGAGTAGAGGTTCTAAATCCCTCCGGGGGTTGGAAGTTTTATTCCTGCTGTTGTAGCACCTGCAGATCGTTCAGCATCACTCCGAGGGTGCAGAATGCTCTGTTTTAATTGTTATGTGTCGTTGTTTTCCTTACCCCTAACCTTACCACTTCCCCAATCCTTCCCATCAGGAAAATGATGAAAAGACGATTCTTGGCAAGGCACAAATCTCCGATCAACATGGGGAACGTGCCATTTGAGCCAGACGCTACTGATTGATGTACGGAAAGTTTCAATAAAATCTTAGAGGGTGCTGCCAACATTTGTTCGAGTTGGCGCGAAATTCGTCGCATTAGACGAAATTCTGGTTATTTATGGATTTTGGGACCATTTTATGGTGTTTTGATGGTTGTTAAATTTGGTGCGGATTATATTCATGGTATTTTTCGGGTTGTTTAGTGGATAAGAGTGTATTTCTTTTTATTGCTCCATGGACCTAGTCTTCTTAAACCTAATGTTAAAACTTTCACTTAATCATCGGGGCATTATCCTGGTTATGAAATTGCGCGCGCACCAGTGCGTGAATGATCATGAAGGACTCGATAGTTTGTATGTTAACGTGATTGTCACGTGTGCTAGCGTGTATGTAACTTCATGCATAAATTCGATTTTATAACTGTGTGTCCATTCCCATATTCGTATGTGTTCTTGGATGATCGCGTGGACAGTTAGTCTGATACTTAACTTCCAGTGCACGGTTCAGTTACTAGGAGAGAATTCCCCTATATCACTAGAATTCGCGGTCATGTTGCCATGGAATGTGTTGTCCAGTGAAAATGAGTGTCATTTTTGATTGATCCAACTGAAGGCATGAGTCTAGGCTACTAGGACCGACTGTAGAGACTTCCGGACGTAACTGATTCATGATCGCGCAGGCTGTGGGTTAATGCTTGAGACAGCGTTTGTAAATTTATAGGTGCTAAAACGTTCACTTAATTACCGGTGTGTTTATATGTTGGCGAGATCGCGGGCGTAAATATGTGTGGATGATCCCAATTACGTGATCGTGTTTGTAATCAGGTTTGTGTTACCACAAAGGCCACGAGCGTTTATACGTTTGGAATGGGAAAGATTGTGAGTGTGTATGAGAGATCATGCATTTGATTGTTTTAGTGCTTGTTAGTATGAATCTGATTTAAGGTATAGTAATAAATGGAAACATAGTATGCCGAATTAAAAAAAGATGCTGAGAGTGCAATTAGAAGTGTATAAATTGCTTGGTTTTTTTTTTTTAAATTTTGATATACATGGGTAGTGAAAAAGGAAACTTGTAATCGTGCTAGAAATACTAATGTAATTTACTAGTCATTCAGGAAAGCTGAGACCTTCCTTACACGTTGTCGATTCGCGACCATTTTTTAAAAATTATAAATATGCAAATTTGACTCATTTTTTTCTTTGTCAGTACTGTTCACTTTCCATCCCCGGCCCCTTAATCCGATTTTAATAAAAGTAGAACAAAGTTTAAAGTAGAAGAAAAGAACGCATGTAACAGGCAATCAAACTACTTGAATACATTAGTGATAGAAGAATTTTTGATCAGATCACCTCAGATATATTTAACCAAAAAAGTTATAGTGCCAAGCAAACTTAGTGAATATATTACAATCGGAAGTCAAGTTCTTTCATTTAAATATAAGCATATTCACAAGCATAAGAAATCGCTCGTGGTTGCTACTCCGTTATTGACCAGAACCAATCGAGATTGCAAAATGTTCATTGGAACAACATGCTTAAGAATAACATGATGAGTCACACTGTGCAATATATAATAATCCCTGCATACTGATCAACACCGACGCCGGCCACGTACGAATGCAGAGCTTCTGGGAAAGGAAGGAATATTAGTCAGATACATGTCGCTGATAGAAACCGAGGAATCCTCTGCATCTCCACATGTATTGCGGGAAGGGGAGAGTTGTTAGTAAGTGGGCCAATAGCATTAACGTGTAATAATTGCTCTGGGCAGTCGGTAGCCGAGAGTTTGAGAAATATATCATTTGACGCATTAACACGATTTGCCAAATAACTAACTTGAGCTCCGGATACTCGACTATGAGGAGAATTGCTTATATTTTAATAAATCGGTGACGTTCTCTTTTCGTAGTTTCTATCGTGTTGGTGCTGATTTTATCTGGCGATTAAAATGTGGAATCTTATACAAGAGCTATTTGGGTGCGTCTTAGTTTTTTCATATGTCAGGTACTATTCTTGTAGCTACTTGGAAGCTCAAACGTATAATGGTTTCGTAGTAAGAGGGGAATGTATTAAAATTAAACTGCAAAAACGATATGAAACTAGGAATGTAAACTGAGTTATTTCCGTAGCATTAGTATAACAGAATTCTGATTCTTAGCAAATAATAGAAAGCCTATTCTAAGGAATCACTTCCGCGCGCGATTTATTTATTGTCATCATCTCTACTGGTTATGCCGAGTAAATATTAAAGAAGTATAAAAACATGAGATAGTTGACAGTACTACAGTTCTAAGTGAAGATATAGAATAGAGCTTATTTAGACACTATGCCTACAGAAGCAACAGAAAAGTTCGAGTAGAAAAACAAACAAGAGTGGAAACGAGTTGGGGCCATAACTAAATAATAACGACCGTATTCGGGAAAGGGATAAAAAAAATCACGTGTTGATATGACTGAGGAAAATCGATAACTGGCCTTCGATCTCTCTCGCGAATGGTCAATTCTCAACCCTTATACATGACTGAAGTCATCACTCCACTCAGACACGTCCTCCCCACGCACTCCGTGGTTTAATTCCCTAATTTATTCGGAAACCAAGTACTTTCATATCCCTACAAAGTGAAACTAGTTGTGCTGATGTCGGACCAAAATCAAAAGAGCAACATGCATTTAGAGTGAACATAGAAAGTGTTGTTTCGGAAATGAAAATCATGAAAAAGTCGTGACATAGCTACGTTCAAACTGTTGTCAAGAATCGCGTTCTCATCCAATAATCATAAAATTTTAAGTATATACCACTCAATATATGAAAATATAATATAGGAAAAATATAAAATATCAATCATGAAAACATAACTTTTTGAGGTATTGTCCAGCTTCCAGCAACATACACAGGCTAATCGTTGGTCGTTAGTTTGGGCTGGTGCAAAGTATGAAAAAACACAAAATATAAAAAAGACCCAAACGCTCTATCGGTCTCCTCAACGTAATTGTCTGTCAGAGTTATTTATAACTGATGCACGAATATGCTAGATGATGTTTGTAATACCGTCAAAACACTACAGTTATTCTAATGTTTTTCTTGTCAATATTAATATTTGAAGCATATGTTCATATACAGCAAATATTAAAACAGCCAGAGTTGGATTTGAAGACGATTCAATATTATATGGTAATTAAATTATTCATTTAATCAATAATTTAACGAATCTTTTTGAATCTTTTTAGAGGAAGAAACTAGGACAACCGTTCCGACCGTTTCATTAAGTGGTATACAATAAATCGTTGGGAGTGACTTGGCTGAGAAGGTTAATGTCACTCCTTTGGTCCTTTGCGATGGGACAGAGATATTTATACCTTGCTCTGGCTAATAAGCCTAGGTTAAAGCGCCTTTACTCGCTCAAAAAAAGATGGCGTTAAGGTTTCTCAAAAGCATGTTTTGAATCACTGTGCAGTGAGAGCATTACAACATTTCAAAGGAGTCTCATACGAAAGAGCTGTGTCAAAGCTTTCATTTGATGAGAGTTTTAGCGATGTTGATTAATTTTCTGTTATTGTTGTTTCAAAGCGAGAGAATGTAAAGTTCAAGTTTACACTAAACATATCACTCACGCAAGTCATGCAATATGTAGCTTTTAAAACGCGTTTGTATTATAAGCGTGCGGTGTGTGGCGCAGCCTAATTAACAAGACATCACCATTGTCATTTGACAAAATACTACGAAAATATAAATAATTATTTAGCACACTGATATTTCTCCACTACTGTGTTACCAACTACTGATCCGCTCAACTTATTTAGGAAAGGAAGTTGGTTGAACGTGATGTTCCATCAAAATTTTAAATGCGGTAATTTGATCCACAAGCAATGATTGTTTGTCAACAACAATTTCCACTGCAACTAAATATGTATGCACTTGTTTTGCATATCACACTAAAAGCTTCTCGGCACATTCTCCACCACCGTTGCCGAATCGACAAAAATGAGTTACAACCATATCGGCATATAATGGAAAATACCTGCCACGTTTCCCTATCAGCATTAATATTCATATACATTTACAAAGCCAAACCAAACTCGATCCATATTGATGGTTCCCATCAGTGATTGTCGAGCGAGGCAAATTGCAGAACAGCCAGAATAATTCACATCCAAATGTAATCAATTGGTGGTGTTAATTTACTTCGGATTGTTATTGTCACCGAAATGGGTGCCTCTTTTTTTGCTATCCAACATTTTTGCGTCCAAATTTATTCGATGAATTTCTCATTACTGTGATGTGCGAACAAACAGCTTGATTTTTCATATTACCACTAGGGAACCTGCGTTTTTGATTGTGCTATATTTTGTATTTATATATCACTCAGCATACGCACATGTGACCTGAAGGTCGTAGTCCTACCTGGTAATGCACCGTATCGACATCGGAACATCTGTTGGTAGTAAAACTGTTCACCACCCCGCAGATATGGTGACGTGAACGAAGGAAATATATGTATTCGAAGGTAATATATAAAATGTATAGACACGATACTAGAGATTATAGTATTGTAAATTGGAATAACATAAACCTTACTTAATTCCATATTTTGCTTTCCATCATACTGCGCCAAACAACTACATAGGTTAGGAAGGTTATAGAGATCCTATTATTAATTCATTAATAATCATCTGTTGCGCCGTTTAGCTTTTCTCAATAGAAAGGTGTAGCAATTGCTCTGAAAATCCACGATAGTCCCTACTGCAATATAAAGCATTCTTTGTTGTGTATAGGTTGCTGATTTCTTTTCTTTTACTATAAATTTCAGCTTTCCGAAAGCACTTACGAATATCAAAACTAGTAAAATAACGATTGCAAACCAACTACCATTTCGCCGCGAACCTGCCACTAGCTACGCAACCGAGAGATAACGTTCTCAATTCTGAAAAAAAATCTGTTTTGCCAAAAATCGTCAACTTGCAAGATACCTGCCGCGCTGTTGATTGTTTGTTTTGGTCGGATATGAATTTTCGCAGTTTAACTCGAGTCGACACAACTTAGCCCGGCGGGAATGTAAATGTTTGCAAAACTCTGGCCAAACATAGATGGTGTGATTACCTAGCTATACGTTTACGCTTAGCCATGTGATGATGGCTTATTTTTCCTGCTTTGTAGATTGTTCCAAACGGAGGTGTTTTCTTAGGACCCACATCGTACGGTTTGCTTGGTCTAGCAGAAAACGTTTGACGCGAGTGCGTAAAATGAGTCAACTAGCTTTGTGTTACGAGCGTATGGCTTCGATTTAATGCAAATTTAAGAATACGTTAGCGTTGTTTTGAATTTAAATGAAAACCTGTTTGTAAATATATAGTATCTATACACTTAGGTTGTTTTATGCGTTTTTTTGCTTGGTGTTTTACGCGGTTTTTTACGCGGATTTTTTAAGCAACGCGGTCTTCATTTACGCGGATTTCTAAATTTACGAGGTTATCATTTACGTGGCCTGCATCTCCCGTGTAATAAAACTTGAGTGTATATGTAGGTTGAGTTATTCTATTTCGTTCCATAACTCTACAATAAGAGTTATTGAGCAGTTTTAAAAGACCCCTTGAAGATTTTTTTCAAATATAGGGTGGATGTACCAATAGTCGCATGCTTAAGGAAAACTTTTGATAGAAAATCGATTAATAGACCTATGGGCAATGTTAATACATTAAACGAAAGCTTTCAGTCCCTACTTCATAGGAAAAATATAAAGATGGTTTAGTAACCAATTTATGTATTCAAAACCGCTTGTACCACTATAGGAACACATGTACCAATAGTGGTGCAATCGCTAATTTCGGTTCCTATTGTTGCAAATCCCATTACTTTCTTATGGGACTTGCAACTATAGGTACACTACATCAACTATAGGTGCAAGGGAGCTCAAAATTCTAAGAAAATAATTTTTTTCAATAGTTATTTGAGCAAATTTCAAGGATAACAGTTTTATTGTTGCATAATTTTAGTGCGATGAATCGATAAAAAAATATTTGTTGATGGTTGGTATCTTAGTTAGGCGTATAACCCACTACTGCAACTATTGGTACACCTCAACTATAGGAGCACCCACCCTACCTAAGAATTGATATGCAATTGTTTGTTTTATAACATTCTTGTTGGAGCTGAATGTGTTTTAAGGATATTGCCACAGAACTTTCTCAAAACTTCAGTTTTTCACTTCAAACAATTTAATTTCTTAAGCTTAACAACTGGTTACGTAATATTCATAGATAAATCGCTTTCAAAATATTCTAAATCCGATCTTTGGTGGTGCTGCTACAGCATAAATGATGAGTCCGAATTCAAACTGAACAGACTTTATTTACGCTTTTTACAGTCTAACATAATTAGGCAAATGGCATTTTTTTGAATTTTCTGGCATTTGTTGACAATCAGCGACTTCGACAAAAGAACAAGCCTGGATTTCATTTGAAAAAAAAAACCAACAGACATGATTAGGTGTTGATTTTTTGTTTTTCGAATTCGCACCATCTGGGTGTCTAGTTAGACGATGTATCCAAACTAGTACCCAAATTAGCACTAGTTAGACACAAAAAAATCCAAACAGTTCATACGACATATGTGAAAATTCCAAACAGTTGCTAGATGGCGCTAGTTACTGACGAGATGAATTCTAAACAAAAAAATCAACACTTAATTTATGTTAGGTTTTGGCCCCTTAATGCGCAAATTGGTTTAATCCAATTTTCCATTTTGGGAATACACCAGACATGGCTGAAACGTTCCTAAGTTGAGCAATTTGTTCAACACCCTGAGTCGTCTTTACAATTTTCTCTAACTTTCGCTTGATAATTGCCCAATACTTTTGGATTATGGGCAGTTGGGTGGATTAATTTCCCTGGGGATCAAATCAACTTTATTGTCACGGTACATATTCGCATCTCTCGGCTGCAATGGTTAACCAGAGCTTCTTTGGGCCTTTGTACGTTGCATGGTTATCGTTTTCCATCTAGTTCTCCGGCTCCAGATGGTGTACCGTCTATTTTGGTTAAATCGTGCACCAGCGGGCTTCTTGAACGCCTTCCACGAGTCTTCGAGCTACCTCTCGCTATGGGGAATATTTCCTACTTGTTGAAAAGCATCGCACATGTTTCCGGTTCATGAAAAGGGAAACAAATCGAACATTGACGACTATCGAGAAATTTCGTGATTGTGTTCAGTATCCAAACTATTCGAAGTGGTTGTTTTGGACCCTAATCTCTATCACTGCAAACACAACATTACAGACGACCAATACGGTTTTATGCCCAAACGATCGGCAACGTCCAACCTGCTCTAGTTCACAACATATGTACTCGATGGATTCGCTGACGGATTGGAATGCTACATGGCTCTATTTGTGGTCTTCGAGAAAATCGCTCATGACTTAACGAAGCTGGACAAACTCAGTATCCATGGACAACTTCTGCACTGGTTTCATTCCTACCTCGATGGATGGCAACTCCAAATCAGCATTAAGGGCTGTCTATCAGTTCCGTTCCGTGCTGCATCCGGCATTCCGCAAGGAAGTCATCTCGGCCCAGTAATATTATTCCTCTATTTTAATTATGTGAATATCAAATTAAAAGGACTCCGCCTTTCATTCGCTGCTGACAAATACGAGATAAAGACGATGCCGAGTCTCTTTAGGGTGTACTGGAGAGCTTTAGCATGTGGTGTGATCTAAACAGAAAGGTTTATTAATCCAAGTAAAGTACGATTCAGACGATACATCAGCTTCCGTCAATGTCAACGGAACGTCGCCGTTCCGTCAGGATAAGTTTAATACTTTTCTCTTGTGCCCGTTCACACATGCCGTACGTCAAAACGTCCCGTGCCGTTGATGTTGTGTGTGAATGCCTCCATTTAACTGCATCTAACTTATCCTGACGGAACGGTGACGTTCCGTTGACGTTGACGGAAGCTGATGTATCGTCTGAATCGTACTTAAATGTTCAAACGTCAAGTTCACACGGAAACGCCATACGTTTCAGATTAACTGTCGTTTGTTCGACTCGAGCGTTCCAAGACAATCTCACGTCAAGGATCTCAGAGTCTTCATGGATTCGGCACTAATGTTCAAACTCCATACTTCATACATCGTGGATAAGGCATCAAGACAGCTTGGATTCATCATCCGAAAGCGGGGAAAATAAATAGATCAAATGTGGTAGGTGGTAGCGGCGGTTGTGTGTGTGATCTCGCTCTAGAGATAATGGTCCAGAATGTGAATTTAACAGGAATTTTGACTTTTTGCTAAAATTAAATTACTCAGTCTTACAATATGTTTGGCAAAGTTGTTGTACTTTACAAGGGCCTTCTTTTTGTTTAAGCAGATGCTAGGGTGGTTCTAATTTTAGCAATATTTAAAATTAAGCTTTTTAACGGTTCGAGTTAGAACTTTACTGTCTTCGATGAAGTTGTAGAGCAACACATTTTAGACAAATTTGCTGAAGACTTGCAAGCTCTAGCTTTTACACTTTCCATTGCACGAGAAATCTAAATGTAAGCTTTAAGGTGTTTCTTAAAAAAACGGTTTTATTTCTATAACTTTTGTAGTTTTTATTTTACTCCAAAGTACCTTTTGGACAACTTGAAGATTATTTTAGGGCGCATAATTTGCTTTAAAACACCAACTACTAAACTCTTTTCGTTTCAATGTTATGAGAACTTTTATATACAAAATGTAACTTTTTCAAATAGCATTATCAGGTTATGTGTTTCGGCTATGCAGTCTGCGGTTTACAAAAACACTGTTTTGTCTTCATCCGACGTTTCGGTCAGTTTGGGATCTTTTTCAAGGATTCGATAGTAAACCGTATTATTTTCGATTAGGGCACTTATCTTTGATTGGGGCACTTAACATTAAATACCGTTGCTGCCATATGAAATAGCATGTTTTGTAGTACAGATCACCAAAAAATGGCAAATTCGATATTTTTTTCTATCTTGCAATATTTACTCAATAAAGAGGTAATTTTAGTAAAAAGTATATATAACTTTCTAACGAGAGAAGCTAAAGGTTCGGTATATTAAGACAAATCGTTCTTCTTCAAAATATCTGAAAGTATTTCTAATGTGATCTTAATGAGAAATCAAAACTGCAAAAGTTATACAAAGAAAACCATTTTTTAAGAAACACTAATTTTTTTTGGTAAATTTCTTATAAAATGAAAAGAACACGACATAGAGTTTCAACGTGGATTGACAGTTTTTTTTAATTTTATGTTCTTAAATTTACTGGAAGACAGCGAAACTCTATCTCGAACCATTAAAAAGTTAATTTCCTGATTTTAAAAACCCACTATTTAAAATAATAGAAATAATTGTAAAGTGCAATATTTTATCAGGAAAACGAAACTATATATTTTATTTTGTCCACCGTGAAAGTAATTTAAACATATTACAAAGGGTTAATTAATGAAAAACCAATTTTTTAATATAACTTTTTCAGTTTTCATTTTTTCCACATCAAAACTATAGTTTTTTATCGTTCAAAAGATATAAGCACTTAATTTTTTTCGAGAGTTGTCCTACTGGAGCTGTAGAGCTAGGTTCACATACTACAATTTGCAGACGAGACAGGCAAATGGCGCCCACACAACACTGCTTTAGGCCAATTGTAACGGGCCGTGATTCTGAATGTGATATTCATTGTACGGTTCAGCTATGTGCGAGCGTAGTGACTTCGCGGTTGCGTGTATCATGGCGAAGCACTCAAGCATTTGTGTGTTAACGTGTTCGATCGCGTGTGCGTTTGTATGTTACGTGTGATAACGTGTATGTAACTCGAGCGTATACATTCTATTTAAAAAATCATGTGCCTTTCGCATATTAGCCTGTGTTCTTGGATGATCTAATACTTTATTTTTGGTGTACGGCTCAGATGCTAGAAGAAAGTGAGATCTTCCATATCACTAGAGTTCCCGGACACTTCGCCATGGAACGTGTTGTCTAGTGGATGTGAGCTTTATTTTTTGATTGGTCCTACTGAATGTATGGGCCTAAGCTATTAGGACAGAGGATAATGGTTTCCGGACGTGATCGCGACGGACGTTTGTAGGTTCGCGTTTGAAACTTCGTAAGTGCTAAAACGTTCATCTTATTACCGGAGTGTTATCAAGTTTGCGTGATCGTGGGCGTAGGTGCGCGTTGTTAATAGCGAAGGGCTTAAGCGTTCGTATGTTAAGGTGTTTGTCACGTGTGCTCGCGTGCATGTGACTTCGCGTGTACAAAACTGGATTTTGTAACCGTGTGGCCATTCCTATATACGCGTGCGTATAAGGTAAGAGGTAAGACTTCCGGACGTAACCGTTTTATGATCGCGCGAGTGGTGGGTTAATGTTTTTCTAACAATAACTTTGTACATGTTTTTCAATTCTGTACTATTTTACAGACAAAAATATATTTTTTCTTATCGATTGTGATTCTAAATGTCATTTCAAATGAAAATGCTCTTTACAGAAATCTTCGAAAATGTAGTCGTTGTCAAGATATTTTAAAGTTTGTTTCGACAAAAAGTAATAATACGCCCTTTTCATAAGTTATTCGTGTTTCTCCATCAACAATCGTACAATTTTCATAATAGTCATAATACATTCTACAATTTTCCTCTTTACACCATGACGGTATAACGAACCATTAAAAAACTACAGGAAAATAATAAAAAAATTATTTGATTACATAGAAAATGAATTCTCTAAAAATGTTGTTTTCAGCGCCAAGTTGATAATATTCGGATAATAGTTCAATTTGTACGTTATTTAAGTCGCACATTTGAGAATTACTCTTTATTCTGGAGAAACCATAGGAGGACATAGATTTTACCTGCCAATGTTTTCTGAAGCAAAATAGTTGATACCTGTATGAACCATGTATTAAAACTTACCTATATTTTACATTGAAATAGGTTAACACATTAAAGAGACTTAGTCAGTACGGTGTTTTGTTGTCAACAAGAGCAAATTATTATGGATATCAATAAAGTAAGGTGTTGTAAGCCATTTCCTAATAAACGGTGTTCATCGAAGCTTCGCAAAGTAACGCAAAAAATTATTGAAATTTTAAAATCCACAGAGTGTAAAATTCAATTGGATGAGTCTGTTTTTATATGTGATACTTGCAGGTTGCAGGCATGCAATTCTGACAATATAAAATATCTGCAGTTACCGAGCATCTACACTACAGAACCACAATCATCACCTTCAAGATATGATCCAGTAGACATACCATCGGTTACATCAATCTTCTCAGCATCTACTCAGGAAAGCGATGTGCAGGATTATTCCAGAATACATAACATTGAAATATTCAATAAAAGAGTGCTGGGAATCAACGTTTCACCAATAGCAATAAACAAGCTTCAACAAGTCAATTATTCCAATAGTAAATATTCGAATATTTCACATGGAATACGAAAACATTTATTCGGGTTTAATGTAGAAAATGATGAGCTGGAGTTATTAAAAACGAAAGCTGCTGACCTTGATGATAAAATTTCTCAACTGAAAGAGAGATTTGCAGATTCAGGATGTTCAAGAAACGATCAAGTGAGGTTATTGTTTTTTTTTCCAAAATCTTGGTCAAATCAAAAGATAATGGATGAATTTCATGCAAACAAACACATTGTATCGCAAGCTAGGTTGTTAGCAGAAGGAAAACATCACAACAACAACGAAAAGATGGTTCATACTTTGGATTCACAAACAAAAAACAGTTCTATGATAGCGACCAGATTAGCAGAGCCATGCCTGGGCTAAACGACTATGTTTCTGTGAAAAAGGATGGTAAGCTTCAACATGTACAAAAACGTCTGTTAATTTGTTCATTGAAAGAGGCTTTTAATAGGTTTAAGGAAATTAGTGAATTTACTATTGGATTTAGTTCATTTGCATCATTGAGACCGAAGAATTGCAAGCTATTAGGAAGTTTAGGTTCTCATAACATTTGTGTTTGTACGATTCCCGAGAATATTATTTTAATGCTCCATAGTCTACAAAAATATTCTTTCGAAAAAGATTACAAGTTGTATTTCGAAAAAATGTTGTGTAGTGCATCGTCAAGATCAAAAGATTGTTATCTTCGTGAATGTCCAAATCTTTCAATGTTTGAACACAATTTTTCGGAAGAATTGGAGGAACGTTGTGTTGGAGAAATAACTTTCGAACAATGGGTTGCTACCGATAGATGTAATCTAGAAACACTTTTGCAGTATGCTTCTCAGAGTAGTTATTGGAACAATGATCAAGATACAATTCATCCGTTTGTTATTTATTATATGGACTCTGGAATAATAAAAAAAATTAAGCTTTGTAATAATATCCGAAGTTCTAAAACATGATACAATCGCGGTGCAGGTATTCATTTCAAAGTTACTAACTTTTCTAAAACCAAAAATGCAATTAAAGAAGGCTATATTTATGTCTGATGGAGCTGCTTCTCAATACAAAAATAGAAAAAAATTTGTTAGTCTTTGTAAATATAAAACTAATTATAACATTGATGCTGAGTGGCACTTTTTTGCAACTTCTCATGGAAAAGGACCCTGTGACGCAATTGGCGGGACATTGAAACGAATGGCAAGAAATGCGAGCTTAGCAAGAGCACACGAACATCCAATCACAAGTGCAGAAGAGTTATATAAATGGGCTAACCAGCAAAGTAATGAACAATTAACAAAAATTTCGTTTTGTTATGTATCACAAGAAGAATACGAACAGGGAGCAGCTGAATGGAGTAGCCTGTATCAGAAGGCAAAAATGATTCCAGGTACACAGAAATATAACTCTTTTGTTCCTATTTCAGAAAATAAAATTGCCGCGAAACTGTTTTCGAATGACGAAACACCAAGTATTTTTAGCATATATAAACGAACAAAGTGTTAAGGTGTATATACACCCAAAACAAAAATCTCTTGCAATAATTGCAAGCGACAATCGCTTGCAAATAATGTTAGCATCGCTTGCAATTTTGCAGTTAAAGCCGCTTGCAATTGTTGCAAGCATATAAAATCACTTCATCTCTCTCTATACGTACATACGTTTCTTCAACACACTGTCAAAGGATTACCACCACATTCACGTGCCTATGCTGGTTGGTATAGCAACGCACGGCGAGTTTTTATTTTCTGTCTACTTTTTATTCATTCCTCACCAACATCATCAAACGCAGTTTTGTGGTTTATTCATTACACAAGAGACAGCATCAAATTGCGGATGTGACGATTGTACGAGTTTTAACGTGCTGTTCTCATGTATAAGGACATATCAGTGCTTATAGTTAGCGCTATGATGCGCAAGGACGTGAGTTCAAATCTGGCTGCGTGTTTTACTTTTATCATTAATCGTGAAATCGTCCAATAGTTTATATATGATTTTTATCCACTTATTACTATCTGATAGTATGGTTGGGTGGATGAAGAATTGCTTAACGATCTGTTTGTGCGGGGTTCATTTTTCAATGCCAACAGTCTTTTTTCTAACTCATATTGGTCACCAATACACATACATCGCTAATACATAGGCAAAATTCGCATTTTCTGTTTCTTGCATTGCATGCAAGAAAGCTTCTTGCAATTTTCGCACATTACCAGAACGCTAGCAATTTTCGCTCGTATTTATTGCATTAATGTAAGCGAATCTTACCGGGTACGTTTTGGGTGAATTCTTATAACATTCTGCGGATACTCCTTGCTAGTTGCCCTTCGGTACCACCTCATCACAACGACTCAAGCTACGCCTACTTTGTTTTGTCTATCAGATTAAGCCTTGAAACCACGCTGTATAACGCGAGCCCGCGTCATCCGGACGGAAGTAGGGGAGGCTCTGCGTGGACCACGAATGGCAGCACCATTTCACTATGTTTTCATCGAGTTCCTACTAGGTTGGATTGATCTATTGGAACAACTTCAAAATTTTCAGCCCATCTCTATCAGAGCCATCAATATAGTGTATCAACCGAGCACTACAGTGATATGAAAAGTTTAAAATATAGGGGAATTGTGGGAAAAACCGACACTGTGGGTAAACCGACACCCCACAACTTTGCCTAGAAATCAAATTTTTATTCATTTCATAATGATACATTATTATTAGTACGTTTATGTAGAGCATTTGAAAAAAAATTGGATTTACGTTAGTGCGCCGAATGTCAGAAAAATAAACAAAACATACGACAGCAGCGTTCATACTCGTCTGGATGTAAAATTTCGTTGGTAGATTTTAAGGTTTTAACCGAACAAAAGCTTTTCAAATCTCCCCATTTTTCAGTACCTATTATTATCGGCCTTTCCTATGATCAATTAGATGCATTGAAGACGAGTTTGAGAAATTCAATATTTTTAATTGCTTTTAGAAAAAAAATGCACTGTTGGGGTAAAATCGACACCCTTTGGTTAGGGTAAAACCGACACACTGTTAAGATGGTTGTGTTTACTTGCGATTCATTACAAAAGGCTGGGGATCTTTGTGACACTTCAATTACACTATTAGCACACTATAGTAATAGCTGAAATACACAGAAATACTTTTATTGTGTTTATTTCTTATAAGCCTCTTTAAAAATCAAAAATTGGAATTTTTGCTTATCTAATTCTATCGAAGCTTTTGCTATTTCTCCAAAAAGCTCATCAAACCGAATTTCTAGTGTTTTCTTGGTTTGTCATAGACGAACTTTATCACAATGAGACAATGATATTATGTATACCCCAATAGATCGTTGATAATCAGAGTCCGAAAAATCAAATCTGAAAAAGATAGTTTTACTAAGAAATGTGTGTGTGTCACTTATAAGTGAATGAATCCAATTAGCAGAACGTAGAACGCTTGCAAATCTTCTCTTACGAAATAAAATGACACTGGAAGTTGCAATGATGTGCGCAAGGATTATTTGGAAATACTCATATCAATAAATAATCCTATAGCATAAAATACTCTTATTTATAGTACTACGCTTTCGAGCTTTCTTCCCCTCACTACATGATAAAGCAATAAAAAGCACATATTTTGCATCATACATACTCACACTTTATTAATCACGCATATATCTAATTTTTAATAAAGATAAAGATTTTAATAAAGTGGAGAGAAAATAAATTAAAGGGGGTGTCGATCTTACCCCTATAGGGTGTCGGTTTTACCCGCAGTGCCTACAAAAAGTCACTTTGTTTTCCAAGTTTTACAACCAATAATTTTTAATGAAATTAATTTTTCGAAGCGCTGAAAAAATTAAGTCTTGTTAAGAATTTTCTGAAGAAGAATTGTGCATTAAAATTATAATTTTATTGGTTTTGTGGTAACTTAGAAAAAGTGTTAAGCTTATGGTGTCGGTTTTAACCATAATTCCCCTAGGTCTGCTATCGATTTATTTCCATTGTCATTAGAATTCAGCTATTTGTGGCGAACAGAAAATCTCCTTAAATGGTTGTACAATACTGATACGGAAATATTTGCTGAGCACGGCTGGTGGATTGCGTTTCAATTAGTTTGTGTCGTAAGGATTAGCAGATGCCATTGGTTTTAATCCCGACCAGACTAAAGATCGGTTGCGATTGGTTCCCGCCGATTCCGTGCAACGAAACGCAAATCCTAAACAGAAAGAATTGTGACTTTAGTCGAATACTGATATTCAAACCCATCGGATTGGTCGTATTTTCTGGATTTTTTTTTTCACGAAAAAAAACACCTTTTTATGAGTGAAAACCCCCTTAATTGAAAAATGTATATATGTATGTATGCAAAGTTTGAAAGAAATCGTTAAGTAGTTTTCGAATGGCAGGTAACACCGCAAATCATGTTTTGTTCAGACTTTCTACGAAAAGCTTCGTCACCGAGTCGTTTGTCGATAGTTTTGCTTAGGAAAGTTTGTACAAAGAAACCCATGCTGCCATCATAGTTTGCATAAATGAGTAAGGCACAATTGCTCCCTAGGTAGATTAAACAGTTTTTTTTGACAAACCTGATCGCTTATAGAATCAAAATCATTCGATGATTAATACGTTTTTTCGACATCTCTTGTGATTGCTTGACTGCGTTCGTCGTTGACAATGCAATAGTTTGTCGAGAAAATTCTCTGAAAGTCAGTGTTTTTATTTGGTTTGGTATCGCAACATTTTTAACTAAATTTGATACTGTAACTAAGTTCCCCACAGAATCAAAAATAATACTTCCTCGGTAATTCTGTACATATGGCAACACTGCAGGATCGTACCGAATCCGGATGAAATAATGAAACGTAAGAACAGGCACGAACATTTCCTTGTTACGCTGGCAGCGTAGCGCTGCAACGATGCTGCAGTTTGTGCATTTTAGCTCGAGTGCTATTGTTGTACCTATCTAGCGTTATCGCGACAGTTTCATCACTACTAGTCATGACGTCGGACTTGTCTCTTCACTGTTGTTTCTCTCACAAACAGAGCAGAGACGTAGTCTCCAGCTTTCAGGTCAATAATGGTTATGTATTTATGATAGAAATGGAATCGAAACTATGCATAATCGTTTTGTTTTCAGTTTTACGATTCGAGCAGATCAGAAGCAGCTACTAATCTAAAGAGTGAACATTCATGCATATTATGGTGAGCGATAGGATCTGTCTCCATTGTAGTTCTAGTCTTTACTAAATACACAAATACTAAATATAACATATACAATTTAATCAAAACGTTGCGCCAGAGTACTTCGGCTCGAATATATCTAATTTAAAATTGAGAATTATAAATAACAAAGTATGCACTTGCATATCACGCTAAATCAGCCACCCACGAACTTTAACAAAGGCGACAAAAAATCGGCTGTCGAGAGAATCCCACTGTTGATTCGTTGCCATTTTACGCTCACCGGCAAACATGCTAATTCGTTCCACCGAAGACTACACACATAAGATTCGATGGCATAGATTAATGTGCTCTGCTTCACCACTCTACGCACAACATGCTGGGAAAGGCCTTGAGTATAGAGTGCGAGCACGCTACAAACAAACGTGACTCTGGTTGGACCGAAAATCACACTGCCCCAATGGATAGGCAATACGTTTTTCACTCTGGCTGGTGGCGTAAACAAAGCATAAACAGTCCGTCTTCGGTATCCGAGAAACTTCAAATCATAGCGTATAGTGAGTCGAAACGAGATGTGAAATTGATTCACCAATGATAGATGGTGCGCCAGCTTCCTCCAAATATGTCCGCTACAGATTCCAGTCAAATCCAAATTAGCATTAAAATCTACAATGTTTGGTTTGATTTTTGACATTAACAGTTATGTGTCCAACAAAAAAAAAACACCTTTAACAGGCCAACGAGGGTACCCGGGTACCCACAAATTGAAATGCTCATAACTATGGCTTCCTTTAACCGATTTGGACACTTTTAGATATTTTGGATTTAGGAACTCGTCCACTTTTTGATTCTGTACAATAGAACCGGAATATTGGATCTGGTTTTTGGTGATCCGGATTTTCCGGAGTAATGTTCCAGTACTAGGGTATGACTTGTAAATTTTAATAATGTACTAGCAATATGAGTAGGGGAACATGGGGAGACTTGACCAAGCGCAAAATTCTTTTTTCGGCTATGGCGTCTTCTATTTGATTCTTAATTTTTTTTCAAAAATATTTTTATACTTGTTTCGATCCCTTGAGGTAATTTTAAAAGTTTGGAGTAAAAAATCCTTTCCTTGCAGAAAATATTACGTGATTAATAAATTTGCATTAAATGATGTAATTTTTTATCAAACTTTGTATGGACATATCTAATCGACTACTAATTACTATTAAAGGACTAATATACCATCTTAATCCTTGTGAAGCAGTGAAATGATTTTACATAAACTGGAACATTGGAATAGTTATTACTAGAATTCGCATGAAATTGAACGCAATAACTCATGTTGGGGAGACTTGACCAAGATTTTATGGGGAGACTTGACCAAGTGGCGATCAGCTGAAGAAAGATACAAAATTCCTAATATTTATTATGCTTTGGTATCTACTGTTAATGTTAATCACGCCATAAAAAAAATTCCACCCCAAACATAAGTCTTTATATTTTAAAATTTGTAAGCAAAATTAGCAATAGTAGAACTGATTTCGTGACGTGACGTGACGTACAGTTAATTCTTAAAAAGAAATGCATTTAAAAAAATTAAAAAATTATCAAATGCAACCCTTTTATATTTTTTACTGCTACCTAAGGATCTCGACAATAGGGAAAAAATAATTACAGTATGTTTTATGTCATTATTTTTTGTTATGATTTTTCAAAATTCTCTTGGTCAAGTCTCCCCACGCCTTGGTTAAGTCTCCCCGCAATGGGGAGACTTGACCAGAAAAAACGATCACAGAAAAACTTTTGTAACTTTTCAAAAATTAAATTAAAAATTCTGCAAAAAATCATGAAGACGCGCAATAACTTTGTGCATTATATCTGAATGATTTTTGGGGGATTGAAGGCTTTTTTAGAGATTTATGCAGTTTTAGCTGAAAACCTGGTCAAGTCTCCCCATGTTCCCCTATCAAAACTCTTCAAATTGTCTCGGAAGTCTGTTTTTTATTGTTTCGGGACCCTATGGCAATTTGAAAAATGGAATTGGAATGGAATGGCCACTCACGGCCCCAGGGAACCTGCTCCGGAATGTCCGTTCCGGGGTCAAATCACCAAATGGTTCCAAAACCACGAGATACAGCCTACTGATGCAATTCCAAGAATTTTGATACCCATATTGCTAGTATTCCATTGAGTTCGCAAATAGTACCCCAGCACTGGAACCTGCTTCCGGAAACCCGGATTCCCGGGAACCGAATGAAGTAACCCGATGCACTTTTACCAAGTCCAAAAGTGGATGAGTTACTGAATCCAAAACGGCCAAAAGTATCGAAATCGGTTGGATATTACCTTAGTTACGGTCATTTTAGTTTTGTGGGTACCCGGGTACCCACGTCGGCCTGTTACGTAGTAAAAAAATTCAGGAGCCCCTCCTCACTCCCACCCTTACTATAACAACAATATTATTAATCCAAAAGCTTGACTTAGTGAAGTTCGAAGATGTCACAAAGTTTCAATTTTCAGCTATGGATAAAACATAGGAATTTAATTAATTGAAACTTAAAAAGGTACCCGGGTACCGCGTCGGACACACAACGGTTAAAAATATCTTACTTCAATAACTGGGACTAGATGTCATTCTTAAATCCGAAAAATCTCCTATGTAACGAAACTTTGAAAGGGTGGCACGGCTATAAGTTCACTGGGGAAGGTCCATATAACTATTTCGTGTTGTTTGTCAAATGATCATGCGAATAATTAAAGGGGGCTTTTCTGACAACAAATTTAGTAAAAAATCTTTTTTTTTTTAAATCGGTGAAAGACCTTTCTAGTACAACTTCTCCGTTGGAACATTGATAGGAAATGAGTCCAAAGCCCCATTTATATGTGCTACAACTGATGCCATTTGATTTTCGGTTGAAAACGACGAGAGGCAATCCCTTTGCCTTTGCGGAAGCTAAATTGCGTATCTGACAATAAGCCATATGTTTCGACCCAATTATCGAGGCGGAAGATCAAGATTCGTGAACAATTTTCAGATGCAGCACTGCTATTTGTCGATACGATTTATGACTGGTATTTTCCTGGTTTTTGGATGGCAATGATCTTCATCAGACAATGTACCCGCCGTAAGGAACTTGCTGAATAAGTTCAACAAAAGCCTTTTCCCAGAGAAAGCGGTGTTTTGTTCGTGGTAGCTCTTCTGTGCCCGTTAACATTTTCGTTAAAATGGTTTCAGTTGCGTAAGCCACGGGTCGTGCCCCTCAGAGTACTCACCGATGTTTCTTCCGTTAATCCGATAACGTACCGGTGCCAATAATCGCGTTTTTTATTTTTATTAAACTATTTATTTACATTTCTTATGTTGCGTATTTTCTAAAAATTTCAGGTAATTTGGCAGCCAAAATATCCTTGTCCGCGGACGTACAGTTTTGTGCACTCTTTGGCCCACCACAGGGTCGCAAACCGTCTGTGGGTGTTCACGTCGGGTGCTCGTTTCGTCTGAGCTTGATTCAGCGGCGTTGAGAACTAAGCCAGCAAAAAACTTGTAGTCTTACTCCGGAGGAAGTTCTTAGTTTGATTCGATGTTTTTGGATGTCATTAACACGCAACTTCCCCAATTAATATTAAGTGTGAAGTCATAGGAAATGTTAATGGTACACAAAGACCTTGTACCGTTAACGGTCGTCAAATGGTGGGATAACAAAATTCTCACAAGTTTCCTATCTCATGCCTCCACGCGAGTCTAAGTCTATTGATGACATTTGGTCCTTAGACCGGCGACGACTGGGTGCTATCAGCCTTCTGCCGATAGTAGCAGAATGAGAGGGTGCGAACAGATCTAGTCGAGAAAACATTGCCGTAAAAATGAATAGTTGATCGGAAATTAGCCCAAATACGACTAATCTGACTAGTATCGATGATCGCGGGTCAATACATACTGAAAATTCGCCGCGTCTGTTTTTATGAACCTAATTTCAAACTCCGTTATAGGGATCTTTAATTTGGAAAAATTGCGCAAGTTTTTCATATGTATTGGCAGCGGGTGTCCTTACGAGTACACTCATATCATTCTTAAACTTTAATTATTCTTTTATGATTTTTAAATTAAAAAAAAAACAAATTAAATTCAACCAGCAAACTGACAGTTGTCCTACTAGATGACGTATCTGCAAATATCTCGTTCGCCTCATTGTTAACCGGGACAGCACCCCACACAGCATGATCTGGTACTTTGTCAATCTGCTAGCAGCCTGCCATCCCAAGCTTCATATGCAAACTATGGTAGATCTGATAAGGCAACCTATAGAGTCGTGCAAGTCGCATGGGTTTGGATGTGTTATTGTCATAAAAGGAAACAAACTAAAAAATGTTTTTTTCAATAGTTTCGGGCCAAAAAATTGAAAAAGGACTGAGATATTAACTCGCGGTACTAATCTGCATCAGAATATGCCTTAACCCGCACACCCCTAAAGATCCATACTGCTCACAAGCCCGTGCATCAGGTTAACAATCCTTCATATTTCTCTTCAGTGTTCGTTATTATCGCTCTATACTTGTATTCCAAAAAACAATCCGATATGGAAATAAGAAATACTTTCCATGATTTATAACATCTCGCGCTATCTTTGCCGTTATAATGTGTTATCACTCGGTAGTTTTCAAGCCAATAAATATATCGTTGAAAAGAAGTAACAAATTCCGTCTAAATACTGTTTCAATAAATAGTGATCCGGCCAATTACGCAGATAAGATTAGCTTACCTAGGCAATACTCCCACGGTCGGCTGTGTGGAGTTCAAATTGCTTTTGTTTAGGGAACATAGGATACTCTCGGTAGCCGGCTGCCGAGTTTAAAAAGAACCAAAAACTAAACAAGATCTTTTCTTTTTCGAGTCATCGTGCACTCGAAGATTAACTAAACAACTACCTAATAAAATATACTTTATAGGTCGCATCGCTTGCTTGGAGCGAATCCTAGACCTGATACCCTTCCAAACTACCAACTCCGCGACACCTATGGAAGAGTCTGATGAATCGTCGTCCTTCCGTTAAGTAGGTGGAGCATCAACACTTCCTGTCTACCTTATCCTTTATCCTTTCCCGTGAACGATGAAAATGGGGGCGGCCGGCAATGATGGCTATCATGCTGTTGAGGTTTTAATGTGGGTCGGATTGGTATGAATTCCTACTTACCATTTCCTAAGCAACTCTTATTAGATAATCAACAGTCATACATGATGAAGTCAGTGTGCAATCCGCCAAAATCATCGTCACAACGCAACGCAACGCACAAAGACCTTGTACCGTTAACGTTTGGAATTATAACAGGCGGATGGTCATTACCGTGGGGACCTTCCACGAGCAATTTAAATGTACCGAAATCGAGCACAGACATAAATCTAACATGCGCTTGGGCGTACTAGTGGAGGATGAATCTGTCATGTAATCCGTGAATTACCTATCGAAGGATACGATCGCTGCAATGGGTAGCTGTGCAAATAATTGCAACAATGCTAGTTCACGACCCGGGGCACAAGACGGCGAACAGTTAGACGAGCCCGGTCCAAAAGGATAAAGTTTGGAAGAGCAGATCCACCAAACGCCACCCGAAAGGAAGCTGATGGAGAATAAGATGTTTTCTTATACTGCACTCTTTTTGCTAGGTGCAATTGCCTGCAACGCATAATTTCCACTGACTGAAGCAAGTTGTTTGTGAAGGAGCCCACCCCATACTTCAACAGATCTTTACAATTGTGCCCAATGTCGGAGACTACGCAACCAATTTCTGCTTCCTTGGCAGGTACGTAGATACGATACTTTTTCATAAATCGCTCGCAGCGAACAATCTTGTTTCCATGGTTAAGGTCGCTTACAGATACCCTAAATTTATCTGGGAAATGTTCAAATCGACCTCTATTAAGCTTGAGGGGATGTTCGTAGAAGATGGTTTCATCAGAGGGAACGGGATATTCAGGATGCGCCATCTCGATGTATCCTATTTCAACATTGAACAACTCCGCCACTTCACCCTTTCCGGCGGAGTAAATAAACATTCCCACGGTAAAGATGGACAAGTCTGTCTATGCCAAGGGACATGCTGGTGAACTCGAGTGATTCGTAGTTATGCTGCCTAACCTCGACCCTCATCAGCAGAAGATAAAAGTTAAGCCCGTAAGATATTAAGCCTGTTCTAATGACCATGCCACTTCTAGTTTTCCGATCGGTATACTTCACATCTTTGCTCTCACTTTAGTAATATGGCTCTAATTTTCCCTACCCAGTAATCTTTAGCTAATTCAATGTCGTTAAAATGTAAAAAATAAATAAATAAACAATATTAGTGAATTTGGGGGACACAGAGCCCATACGTTATAAATCAAACATCACTGCACGACCAGAAAGTAACTGTTTGGGCCGGAGTGTGCTCCAAAACCATCATCAGTCCTTACTTTTTCAAAGAGGGAGAGACCATCGGCGGCGCACGCTACCGTTGGATTTTGGCGCACTTTGTCTATCCTCAAATGCAGAAAAAAGGTCTGAACAACTTCTATTTTCAACAAGACGGGAAACTCTGCCATACCGCCGCCGCTACAATCAAGTTCGTGCAGAGCAAATTCCCAAGACACGTTGTCTCAAAAAATGGTGATTTGGAATGGCCTCTCCGGATTTAACGGTACCAGACTTTTTTCAGTGGGGTTACTTGAAAAGTAAAGTTTATTCTAGCAAACCTAAGAACCTTGACGAACTCAAAGCTAATATACGGCATGAAATTGCTGTGATTAAGCCCGAAAGGCTGTGCTTTTTGTGTATCAAATGGAGGTGGTCATTTAATCGACGTTGTATTCTAAACCTGGTTTATAATAAATGGCATAAAATATCCTAAAAAACTTGCTTACTTGTAAAAATGGCGGAGTTGTTCAATGTTGAAAAAGGATACATCCAGCTGGCTCATCCTGTATATGTAACCGAACCAAAAAATAAGAATAACTGATACGCAGCTATGAAACACTCGAAACAGTAAGCAGTGAACACGCTTTCGCTGAGTCGTCGATGAATATGCCCGAAATCATATTCAAATACTATTTCCTAGAATCAGTCTTTTAAATAAAGCCTAAATTTGGATAAAAGCTAACGTTTATGCATTGTTTAACAAAAAAGAAGTGGTGATACTCAGAAGACACCCTGTAGAACCTTCTCCATTCCCGATAGATATTTTTGAAGTTCGTTTTTCCTAAAGTTTTCAAATAGTTTGTAGTAACGCTACTGAAGTCCGATTCTCCAATAAATTCTTTGAAGTTTGTAAGACTTTTAAGAATCCCGACAAATATCGCAGAAGTTTAATGGCTTTCCAGAAATTCATAAGATTTCCATTTTTTTCGTAGTGTTTTCCTTGAAGTTTAGAAAACATGGCTGGAGTTCGCTGTATAAAGTTAGAAGTTAGTAGATTCTCTGTAGTTCAAAAACCACCGATGTAGGTGGGGCTTCGAAGCAATTTCTGAACTGTGTAGATTTTCGTTGCATTCGGTACGAATTTCTTGAGATCTAAAAACTGCTTTGAGTTGCATAAAACTTATTTAAAGTTTGTAGTAAACGTCTTGTACCAAAAATTCGTAGAATAGTACCGCCGTCTTCATAATGGTCCAACAATCCAGGTGTGTTTATGCTACTTGATTTTGGGCCGCCATTCTTCACTTTCCTTGTGGTGGATGCATCTTCCTTGATTGCAGATAGTCAGCTAATGCAGTCTCCGAAGACGATAACCTACTGCAGTATATCTTCTGAACAAGCTGGTCTTTCTTGCGGTTTGCGTGATACTTGTCCAACCCATTGTAGTCGACAATTGTATATCAGCCTCCCATAATAAACAAGATTCTATACTTGAAACAGTATTCGGTTTTTGCGTCTTTCTTCCATTTCCATTGTGTTGAAGCATTGAGCGCAGAATATAGCTCTCAAACACAACGAGCACTCAATAGTCTGTCTCTTTCAAAAACTATACCTCATATACTGCCATGAGCAGCAGGGAGTGTCAGCTATTTGTGTGGAACAATTTTCGTTCGCGTTTGTAGGCTACGCTGTCTTATTCGCAATCGCACACGATTTTTTACTTCTCGGCTACCATTGTTATCCCATGCAGCCTTCCAAAATACATACATAAACTTTTTGATAATCTTGTATCCCATTTCCACCTCGGAACCACCACCGTTCGGACCGCTTCGTGCCCGACCAAAAACCATGTACTTTATATTAGCAGATTAAGATTTTTGTAGTATTTTTTAAAATCACACAAACGCCTATCCCGCTGCTATGCGATGTACGCCAAATTCAGTGAATCTAAGAAGCATGTGAAATATTCGTTCCGATTCTTTGAACATCATGGATCGCCTGAATCAAAGTACTCCGTGTATGTAAAATTCAATGTTCAAGCATTATCTGCCACAGTTTATTTCGTTTCATTGACTCGTACGCCGCATTGAAAGTCACAAATGACTTGGGAGCCGGCAGGTTGTATTTTAGGAATTTATCCAAGATTTGTCGCAGTGTAAACATCTGATCTGTCGTTGATCATCCTTCCCGAAACACGCTTTGGCATTTCTAACAAAAGATCCAACTAACGGGGGCAGTCTGTTAAAGAGACACGGTAAAGAAATCTTATAGGCAATATTGAGGATTATGATCCTTCTTGTATATTTGATATATGAGGTCATCGAACCAATCCTAAGGTATTACTTCTTCCAAGATCATATCGATCACGCAGTGGATTGCTTTGTACTGTCGGCCACTCTCCATTTTTCGATTTTTTTGGGAGGACCTTTCCAACAGCCTTGCCATTTTTTTGATGCTCATTTCGACAAGTGTGAGTTGATCTACGGCTAGACTATCATCCTCATTTCTTATTCTATTCGTCATTTCTCAACTTGCTTGACTATAACTCCTTCCACCTGGTAGCAACTCATGTACGGTCTCTAAACAGATTCCCGTCCCGGTTGTGGATCATGACCGGTACCGGGATGCTCTTCCTTCTCATGTTGTTGATCGATTCGTAAAAGTTTCGAACACTATGTCTGCAAAGTTGGTTCCGCGAGTACTTTCCCGTCGTGCCCACGTTTTTTAGGCCGGTAGCCAACAGCTCATCATGATGTTCTCAGTTCTGGCGTACAACCGCTGCAAACATTCGGCTTCTAGCCTTGTTTTTTTTGTCTGTCGCTTGTTGGCGCTCTACTTCGAACTGGCCATTCTATTGTTGTACTAACCACCTTATATACCTGCAGCCATACTGCATTCAGGGGCGACACTACGGAACTAGTTCGAATCGACTTTTTCATACAAGCTTGCATACAATAAACCTTTCGTTTCGAGATGCGCAATGTCACCCCAGATTATTCCCAGTTGGTCGATCGTTGATTCGTTCGAGTTTGGCGTATTTCTTGGCAAATTCCTCAGCCGGCAGTAACCGTATGTTCAGACAAATGGTTCTCTCACACCTGGAAGTGGTTATGCGCGTATCTTATACACCACAATATAATGCTCAGAGTCTGCGTCTCTTGGACGACCCTGACATCAGAGACATCGAAAAAATGTCACCTATCTATTAAATCTTGAAACATTTGGGAATACGTTTCGCTATTCGAGTGTTTATTTATTTATTTTGTATATTTATTATGGCTTTTGGCTTGGTTCGTCTTTTGAAAATAATATACATTTCAAAAATACAATTCAATTTATAATTCAAAGTAGATAAAAAAATTAATAATCGAAAATTATTTGTGTCGACTATCCTGGGCGCACTGCTTTACGCTTCTTGTGTTAATTTTCCTTCTTGGTAGTGAGCAATGGTCAGGTTTATCCTCTGCCGCTTACTAGTCATTCCGTCTGCCTTCTCCCTAGCTTGTGTTTGTGTTCACGTCGTAGTCGCTAGAGCTTCGATTTTCGTTGTTACATGTTTGGTGCTTTTTGTGTTTTCGAGTGCCTCTGGTATAGCTTTCTTCTTTCTTGTCTATTTCTTCTCTAGGTATCCCGATCAGAATGTAATAACAAGATTATACCAAAATGCTATTTTTATAGTAAGCTGTGTTATAGAACTGGTGTCGTTAGTAGTTGCTATGACAGATTGTAATAACAGCGCGAGATAGTATTTTGAAATGTTTTTGTTATGTGGTTTTAATCGGGATTTTAACTATTGGCTTGGGGATACCGTGGAATATTGTTAGTCCGGAATTTATTTTTTGAACCGGCTGTCTATGGCGTATCAGCAGATGAAAGGCTGACGTCCAAAAGGGGTTAAACCACAATTTGCCATTTTTACAGCATTTCCAAATTAAAATTGTTTATATCGTTAAAATTCACGATTTTATTATATGAACTACCTTTCAATTCAGAAGCATGTAGTTCGAGTAGGTAACCTCGTGGATACCTAGCGTCCAACAGGGGGTGCAGCACTTTAATTGCAATGACCGAACTAATTGACTCCATCATTAGTCAAATTGATAGCAAAAGAATTGTTGGTGCCCTTTTTCTGGACCTAAAAAAAGCATTCGATACTCTGGATCACTCAATCCTGCTTAAGAAGTTAGAATGCTATGGTATCAGGGGAGTAGCAAATCATATTATTCGTAGCTATCTGTCGTATAGGAACCAATTCGTATCTATTGGAGATTCGTGTAGCTCTTATAGACCAATAGAAATAGGAGTGCCCCAAGGCAGTAATATTGGGCCACTGTTATTTTTATTGTATATCAATGACCTAGGTAGACTCGGGTTAAAAGGGACTCCTCGTCTTTTCGCGGATGACACAGCGTTGTTCTACCCGAACAACAACTGCCTGGATATTGTACGCGACATTGAATCGGATTTAAAAACACTAACGACGTATTTAAACGAAAACCTTCTTTCCTTGAACCTATCAAAAACTAAATATATGCTGTTTCGTTCATCTAGAAGAGCTATAGGCGTGCATCCAGACCCAAGAATGGGACAGTCTGTAATTCAGGAAACTAACTGCTTCAAATATTTAGGACTTCACTTAGACCCCACACTCTCCTGGATTGAGCATATCACATCTATAGAGAGAAAAGTTGCATCGTTATGTGGGGCTATGCGTAAAGTATGCTCTTTTGTTCCCCAGCATGTACTTCTAAAATTTTATTATGCGCACATCCACTCATTGCTGAACTACCTTGTATCTGTGTGGGGCCGTGCCAGTATCTCGAATCTGAAAAAGCTACAAACGCTTCAAAACAGATGTCTTAAAATTATTTATAAAAAACCATTTATGTACCCTACTATTTTGTTATACAATAATAATGCCCATAACATTTTACCTTTGCTTGGGTTGACTAACTACCAAACAATAATATACATCCACAATGCTTTGCATAATACTATTGCTCATAACAATCTAGAATTTACAACAGGCATTCGAGCTCACAGCACTAGACAAGCCAATCATTTATTATACTCCAGAGTATCCACGAACCTTGGTCAAAGACGCATTTCTTTCATCGGACCTAAGTTATTCAACAAGCTTCCTACTGATTTAAAGCAAATAACATGTCGCACTCGTTTCCAAGCAAAATTGAAACTAATTTTAAAAAATAAAATAGGAGAATTTTTAATTTAAACTTCGTTCACCACCAATCGAGCTTATTCCTTTAGCTATAATTGGTTAACATTTTTTTTAATAAAAACAATTGATAAATGCATTTTTTATAGCAATTAGTAATAAATAAATTTAAATTATTATAAGCTTCCTGCAAAGCTACGATGGGACCCTTAAAAGGATTCTTTTCCGCTGGGTACTCGCCGTAGCTTCTTGTCAAATTTTGTGTTTTGTCGGTCTCGTAATGTTTTTTTTTGTTCTCAGCGTTTCCGCGATTCGTAACTTTGTTTTGTTGTGCTGACCTTTTTTTTTGTACGCTGAGAACTGATGTGTCCACTACCAGGGGGCTCCGTTTGTGAGCTTGTTGGTGTGGGGGTAAGAGGCGGGCTATTAAAAAAAAAAAAAACCAACAATTCATGCGTCCTTTCCTTATCTTTCGTTTTAGAGTTATGGTTTAGCAAAGTTGTTGCATGGCTTCTAGCGCTTTATTTGATTATTTCATATTAGTTCCGAACTCAGTCGCTGAGGAGGTGCTGTTATTAGCTTTTTAATAGAAAGAGATAGAAAGACGGTGTCTACGGCGAAGTTGTAAATCATGTAATTTTAAGTATATTTTCCGAAGATACTAACTTTGTAGTTCCTACAAAGTTAGTATCTTTTTCTCTTAATCCCTTATTGCTCGGTCAATTTTCAATATAGAGACATGATACTTTTACTAGAATTTTCGAAAAATTACGCTCAGCAATATACATTGGTGTAAGATAGAACATAGCCATACATAGCAAGTATGTGAGCGGCACTCACCTTCACGAACGATTGTTTACTTTACTTTTGCTTAAAACCTTGGAAAACGAACGAGAAAACTCGAATTTCCATTAGATACAATATATGGTTATCGTCTTTTGGGTGCCAGCCAATATTGAGGTTACGTCCATGGTTAACTTTGATTGCCAATAGCAAAAAATTTCAAATTTCTCAAATGACAGTTCACGACAGTTAGAACCATTAGGAAATGCAAAAATATCAATTTTGGAAAAATGCAGGTTGGCCCCTTTTAGACCAGTGGTTTTCAATCTTTTTTGTTCCATGTACCCCTTTTTGAATATTGATCTCCATAATGTACCCCTTTTTAAAATTGCTTACTATCGTTACCCTGTCAGAAAAAAAGTATTTTCAGTTGGATGAAACCTAAAATTTTCCAATTCGTAAAATATCCGAGGGGAAAGTTAGGATAACAAGTTAAAATTTATCCCGCACAATTCTCCCCCTGCAATAGTCTAATTCACCTCTGGGGGTGAATTCACCCCCGGTTGAAAAATACTGTTTTAGACGCCAGCCATTCAGATGTCGAAGGTTGTTTGGTGGTGTTGATTGTTGGTTGGATGAGTTTTTTTTAGTTGTTTTGGCTCTCGGGTTACCATAGTGTGCCGCCTGGTTACAGAACTGGCACGAGGGCATCTGCCCAGGGTACGTGCATAGGGGTATTTTTATGTAGTTAACACCTTGATATGATCTGCTCTCGAAAGTCAAGTGAGACGGTATACGTTGGATCAGTCGCATTCGCGCCACCCGAATGCCGTTCAGTTTCTTCAAGTGCCATTTGTGACAGATTTCACTTCGCCATACTTCAACAGGAAGCTTTTGATATAATCCGTAATAGTACTAGAGGTGCCAAATCATGTAGGCAAATTTCCGTTAGATCAAGGTCCATTTACACGAGGATCTTGGCTTTGATTTTTTTTCATTCGACGTCGTGTTGCATGTTGTTCTTCGCTACGAAGCTTCTGCCTCGACTAAGGAGTTCAATGTTATTAATACTACACACAGAAAAAAAATATTGGTAAAAATAAAAGCTTTTCACTCTTAGCAAAAAACAACCAACGCATACTCTTAGTTTGACAATAAAATTATTATTGGGATTACTATTCCTCATTAAATTGAAAGGAAAACTTTTATTTTGATTATTATTCTTCATTAATTTAAAAGTTTTACTTTCAACCCAATAGTTGGCGTTGGTTGTTTTTTGCTAAGAGCGGAACACTTTTACTTTTACCAATATTTTTTTCTGTGTATATGTCTCGTATGATGTAGCTGAATGTGTGAATCTTCTGTAAGCACTAGTTCCATTTTCACCTTGATCAACTGTTTCACCTCGCGCACTGCAGACCTAAAACGGGTCTGCGAAAAGTCAATCGCGATTGTGTTCTTCCGTAATGGCCGAAATTTATTTTGTTGTTCACTCATTTCACGCACAGTTGAGAGCAACTTGTTAGAGTGACACGGCGCGGTTAATATTTGTTGTTTGTATGCTGTTCGTAAGTGGTGCGCTTGTGGACCTCTGATCTGTACGAGATGAGTAAGAAGACTTGATTCGGGTTTATCGGGTGTGCTCCCGAAAACGTTTTCACGCCAAACAATTACTAGTACTACAGATTCTCATGCCTTTGGCTGTTACGAGATTGATCAACCTTAGGACGTAATCTTTGATGTTTGAAGGAAATCTTGCCATTCCTGCAACTGGAGCACAGAATTTTTCTCTTCCGACCTGGGCATTTAGTGCCCTGATGATGAGTTTTACGTCATGTTTTGGGCAACTCTCCGTAGGTCTTGTCTAAACGCGCATAGAACTCATGTTTCGCATCATCGGAGTTTGTCGGTTTTCAAAGCGCAGGCGGTGATCAAACTGAAGTCGACAAAATTGCCTTTAACCCACAACTGCTCCTACGATAATTTCTCATTCACTTGTACCGCACCATCAAGTTTCCTGAAGGGCTACAATCTCCTTTATTTTTGCAACTCTAAAGCAAACAGGGCAATTTCCGCAGATTCCAACGGAGTCCTGACGTTTAAAGTACCATGTTTTCAATCAATTTCCGTTAAACTTTGCTTTATCCTTTTCAGATTGTTCTATCCTGTATCTTCTTTTACATGTTTTAGGGCTGTTGGTTACAAATATGGTTTGAGGTCCTACCAGAACTGGGATACATAGGCTCATAATGAGGCTGCCACATTGGATATTGCTGACGAGATACAGCATTTTCCTTCAATCGTCCGTTCCAAAACAAACGCGGTTTTAAGAACAGATACTCTGGACGCGAAAAAAATAGTGAAGGGTGTAAGGAATACAATTGTATCACAAGAAAAGATTCGTAAAAAGTCACCCATTCAACCGATTGTTTTCAAAAAATAGAAAATAAAACCTATTATTGCTCTTTTCCATGTTCGATTTATTCGATTCATAGTAGTATCCTAATGCCGATGCCTTCCTCTTAGCATTGTTTATGAGGTCATTTGCAACTTTTGGGCCAACATTTTTCCTTGTGGAAATCCATTTTTTTGCTGATTTCTGCTTCTGATTTTACATCCTTTTTTGTTGGAGACGAACCACTGCGACCAGTACTGAGATCTATTGTGGTAATTTTACATTCTTAGGATGCTTCCAAAGTGTCCGCATCGTGATGGCCTAGCAATTCTGGATTGGCCTCAATTCAGGTGCGTTCAAGGGATTAAGATTCTGAACACTTTAGTCTTGCATTACTCCAGAACATTTTTGGAGGGATGCCATGGGGCTAAATGCGACAAGGTAAGTGTAGGACCATTGTGAGACTTCAAAAGAGGAAGTAGATGCTTTTGGAGGCTACACCTGCCCATTGACCGTTCCAGTTTTCACGAACGGAGTACTCCGCTTTCCACAAGAGCGAATTGCTTGTTAAATCATATATTTTTTGGTACATTTAGGCATCTTCTGCTTTTTAACTTCCTCAAGGACGTCAAACTTAGAACGAGTTGTGACGAAAAGGCCCAGGAAGCTACCGGAAATCTTCATTCACGTAAGTTTCGTCATCAAAGACGAGACAATGCAGTTTCGCACACTTTTATATGTACATTTCCAACTGTATTCTGCTGTTCATTGCGATTCGGCGCTTTATGGAATTTATACGTGTGTAGTCTTTCACGTTTTTGCGCAAACGTTTTGTTTAAATGCAGTTTTTCGATTCGTCGCTCATTGAACTTTTGGGATTCCTCTTGTATGCTTGGACTATCTGTTTTGACCACTTTTCGCATTCCTATCGACGGTCAAACGTTCGTTGTACCGTTTCGAATTATGACTAACCGTAGATTGTTGCTTGCTAATGGCACGATGAGAAAGATTCTGATTTTATAGGAATGTGTGCAAAATTTGTTTACACTGCTAATGTTCTTCCGACACGGTTACACAATTCCCAGTGAAACTTGCACAATGTAAACAATACGCACCGAACTATTTTTACTGAAAAGTACAATAGAAAATACATGATGGAAATAAAAGTTACAGGAACTTGAAAGAAGCTTGATTCCTTAAACCCGTTCATTGCAGAAATATTTAGTGCAGTACTAATACCTTACCATAGGAATGGCAAATATTAAAGGCCCATAATTGTTCTTATATGTCCAAATGTACTTGTGTGGGTGTGTAAGCAATGCCGCTGATACTGATAAAATAATTTTATTATAACTGATATAGTATTGATGGAAATAATTTTCCAGCATTCTGTCGAAATGCAAGGGTGGTAACACTTAACGCTAAATCGTTCATTAACCCTCAAAAAGGCAACCGGGTCTCAGAGGCCCGGCACGTTACAATTTTTTAGTTACAAAAAAATGTGTATGTAGTATAAGCTTGGGATTGGAAATTTTTATAAGTAGCTTTGAAATCTATAACAAAAATAAAGAATTGTGAAATTTTCATCTATGGAGTAATGGGCAGCAATGTTTGAATTTTTTACTTGCACAAAAAGGCAAGCCGGGCCTGGCAGGCCCGGTGTGCATGCAATATTTATTAGGAATACCACGGGTTTTATACATTAATATTTATATGAAAAAAACATTTTGATGAGTTCATCTTCATATTAGCAGGGATTTTTTTCATGTTTTGATTGATTTTATCTTTTTACCTTTTCTTATAAGAAAAAAATCTTGAAAGTTTGAGCGAATTCTATACATTTCTTGTAAAAATAGCATACGACAATGACGTGTGTCATATTTTTTTGGGTAAATACTTTTATTTCACCCACTGTGGTCTACTTGACAATTATTTGGATGCAACATAACCTAACTCTGTCGTTATTGTCTATTTTTTGTCTATTCTCTGTGTTATAGTTGTCGTAATTATTCAAATTGTAGGATCTAAAAGCAACAAAATATTTAAACGGCTATAAGATGATATGCCCATGTTTTCAATCGTCTCAAAGAATCTGAAATAATGGAAGAAATTCGAGCAAATTCAACAGCAGACGATTCCGAAACTGATTTGCAAAGCGAGGAAGAAGATGTGAATGATATTGCTTCCGACAATGAATCTGATGCAGACTCGGAAGAGAAATCTGAATATGTACTCCGGTTATGCATCAAAAGAAATTAATAGCAACCCAGAAGCATTTATTGGTCGTGTTCAAACGAAATAGAGCTCAGAACCAATCGACAGTCAACGTGATCTTCCGAGTACTCACCTTTTGGAAAAAATTTGATCTTTTTGCATCCATCGCCTTATACGCTGAAATCGGGATTTGCTTATTGTTTGTACTCAGCATCCTGTAATTCCGGAACCGGAAGTCGGATCAATTAGTAATTCAACAGCAGCCAATGGGAATGCTGTACCTTTCATTTGAAACCAAGTTTGTAAAAATCGGTAAAGAATTCGCTGAGAAATAGGTATGACATTATCTTAGGAACATGGTAAGTTCCCCCAAGGCATCAAGAACCGCCATAGCTGGCCAATGTGGTCGAAGTGCCTTCGGTGGGTCATTAATGATCTAGACATGCAAAGCCAAGTAATGTTGCACATATTTTAATATATATTGCATCATTTGGACATAATGGTAGTATCAGTTTCTATGGAAATTTGCTGTGTGATTGTACTCTTCAACACGTAACTCCAGAACCGAAAGTCGGATCAATAATAAAATTAATAGCGACCGATGGGAAGGCTGCACCTTTCATTTGAGACTAAATTTGTACAAATCGGTCCAGCTACCTCAGAGAAAAATCGGTGAGATTGTTTGCCACATACATACATCCATACATACAAACACACATACACACACATACAGATATTTTACGATCTCGACGAATTGAGTCGAATGGTATAAGAGATTTGGCCCTGCGGGTCTCGGTTAAAAAGTCGAAATTTCGACCGATTGCATAACCTTTCTATATGAGAACGGCAAAAAGGAGCTTGAATTTAGACGGGCCTGAGAGGCCCGGCTTGCCCTTTAATGTTAGGATTTTAGCTTGCCGTCACAAGGGTTAAATATTAAATACAAATTTTGCAAACCAATTGATGTTGGCAAGCTTTCCCAGAAGTCGGGGTTAACGACATTGAATTAATTGGCAACGCTTCTTGTCAGTCAGCTGATCGCATTAACCTGTAGCCACCAACCTTGGACATTAAAATAAACCTACAGTTCCGATGTGGTTCAGCTACGGACTGTGAAAACTGAAAGTTAATTCAAAACTGGATCCGCACTCATAATTAGGTCATCCATTCAACCCACATGCAAATAACCAGCTTCCCAGGGGATTCAACCAGTAGGTAGCAATAATTATTAGTATCAATTTTCGCAGTATGTATGTACAACATTGTCGATTCACCTTTCTTCCTCGCTTCTAGCTGAGACGATGAAGATCCCCCTTTTCAGCACAGCAGCATTCCGATGCAGCAGAAGCACCTACAAGGCTACCAGCAGCTACGTTAGCCAACCGACCGCAGAAACAGGTTTCAATGAAAGAGACACAAAAATCAATAAACTCCACCGAATCTTCTCTTCTTTTCTGTGCGAAACTTTTACCACAGGTTATCATTCGATTCGAGGTTGATTTTTCAGTATAACCACTACTATAGTTTCACGCCCACCAAATTGCGGGGGTAAATGTTAACCTATCACTTTCTCGAAGCGCAATTTGCATTGTCCAAGCGACCCGGAACGGCATACGATGAAATCGAAAACACTTCACCTATTTTTCTAGATCATCCAGTATCACAACACCCGTACTTCCTCTTACTCTGCTCTTCTATCTATCGGTATGCACCAGTTACAATCTCGGACCAGCGAAGGGGGTTTTCCGTCGTCCCGCACATCTCGACGGCCGATGAGCTCGAATGTGAAACGAAATAATCAACCATTGAACGTAATCACGTACTTGGGCGAAGATGCTGCATCACTTTTAATCGAAAATTTGCTTCCTTTCTCTTGTCTATAGTTTATTCGCACACACTTCACATCAAACCACACTTGTCACGAACTGCTCGTGTTGTTTTCTGATCAGATCCGTGTTTCATTGAAACCTATAATAATAATAATGGTCTGTCAAAAAAGAAGCTCGCGCTCCTCTCTCTTTTTTGTTCGCGCGATGGCCCTAACGCTGCACCAACACCGAGAAGCGTTGCAACAGTGAAACACACTAGCACTACTGAGCAACTAGAAAAAAAGAAGCAACTTTTATGCATGCGATGATATTTGATGCTTCTTGAATTGCTGCGGTGTTGTTTTGATTCATCCTTCCCGTTCGAATCGCTATAAAGTCCGCGTGGAGAGTCCGGAGAGCAGCGGTGTGTGCACGCGTAGAAGCTGCGAGAGCTTGGCCATTGTCGACAGTGAAGCGAGAGAGAGAGAGCCGATTTGCACAAAGCGATAGCCGTGAATGTGGGAAAGCTAGCTGTCAAAATCTATGCTTCTGCTGTGCTGTTTACGGTCTGTTTACATGGTTCACTTTGTTTTGCTCTCTTCTAATTCAACTGGTATATTGATTGTAGAGAGAACTGTTATACTGCGAGTACAGTTTGAAAAACAGTGTTCGCAGAGACTCAGTCACAGAGCAATATTGACGCTTTTTCTAATAGAATAATAATTATTAATATTTTTAGATAGATGCTAAAAGAGTTCATGAAACCATAATAATTGGAAGCAGAATGTATTTAGTCATTTACGGAAGAAACGAGAGCGAATCAACTTGTCACTAGTCCTCGAGTATCAGGAAATGAAACTGATACTGATTTAATTCAAATTCCCATCACTCTGAAACATCTTGTCCAATGTTGGTTATTAGGAAACGAACAATATCTGTTTTCAACTTCCAGAATCGCTTGTATGTAAAACAATCAATGTTGCCTTCTCCTAGCTGATATAAGTGACTGTTTCTTTTTCTTTTGTTTCCGAACGGTTATAGGACTGACAATTGTGTCCGATGATGTTGGCACGATATTCTAATATCAATTCTAATTTCTATTCCTATTCCAGTTCTTTCAATTCTTATTCATTCCATTTTTTCTGTTCTTATTCTTTTCCCTACTGATCGCAGTCACCTATTACTATTCCAGTCCTATACCCCTTCATATTATTTTTTATATTTTAACGACATTCAATTAGCTAGAGATTACTGAGTAGGGAAAGTTATGAAAACTAGAGCTAAAGTACAAACTAGAGCTAAAGTACTCAAGTGAGAGCAAGGATGTGAAGTAAACAAATCGGAAAAATAGAAGTGGCAGGGTTATTAGAACAGGTTTAATATCGTACGGGCTTAACTTTTGTCTTCTGCTGATGAGGGTCGAGCTTAGGCAGCATAACTCCCTTGGCATAGGCAGCAGTCCCTTGGTATAGACAGACTAATTTTCCATTCCTATTCCAATTCCAGTTACTATTCCTATTTCTATATTATTCCTATTCCTATTTATATTCATATTACTATTCTTATTGCTATTATAATATATATTCCTATTCCTATTTCTATTCCTGCTTCTATTCCATTTTCTATTCCTATTCCTATTCCTATTCCTATTCCTATTCCTATTCCTATTCCTATTCCTATTCCTATTCCTATTCCTATTCCTATTCCTATTCCTATTCCTATTCCTATTCCTATTCCTATTCCTATTCCTATTCCTATTCCTATTCCTATTCCTATTCCTATTCCTATTCCTATTCCTATTCCTATTCCTATTCCTATTCCTATTCCTATTCCTATTCCTATTCCTATTCCTATTCCTATTCCTATTCCTATTCCTATTCCTATTCCTATTCCTATTCCTATTCCTATTCCTATTCCTATTCCTATTCCTATTCCTATTCCTATTCCTATTCCTATTCCTATTCCTATTCCTATTCCTATTCCTATTCCTATTCCTATTCCTATTCCTATTCCTATTCCTATTCCTATTCCTATTCCTATTCCTATTCCTATTCCTATTCCTATTCCTATTCCTATTCCTATTCCTATTCCTATTCCTATTCCTATTCCTATTCCTATTCCTATTCCTATTCCTATTCCTATTCCTATTCCTATTCCTATTCCTATTCCTATTCCTATTCCTATTCCTATTCCTATTCCTATTCCTATTCCTATTCCTATTCCTATTCCTATTCCTATTCCTATTCCTATTCCTATTCCTATTCCTATTCCTATTCCTATTCCTATTCCTATTCCTATTCCTATTCCTATTCCTATTCCTATTCCTATTCCTATTCCTATTCCTATTCCTATTCCTATTCCTATTCCTATTCCTATTCCTATTCCTATTCCTATTCCTATTCCTATTCCTATTCCTATTCCTATTCCTATTCCTATTCCTATTCCTATTCCTATTCCTATTCCTATTCCTATTCCTATTCCTATTCCTATTCCTATTCCTATTCCTATTCCTATTCCTATTCCTATTCCTATTCCTATTCCTATTCCTATTCCTATTCCTATTCCTATTCCTATTCCTATTCCTATTCCTATTCCTATTCCTATTCCTATTCCTATTCCTATTCCTATTCCTATTCCTATTCCTATTCCTATTCCTATTCCTATTCCTATTCCTATTCCTATTCCTATTCCTATTCCTATTCCTATTCCTATTCCTATTCCTATTCCTATTCCTATTCCTATTCCTATTCCTATTCCTATTCCTATTCCTATTCCTATTCCTATTCCTATTCCTATTCCTATTCCTATTCCTATTCCTATTCCTATTCCTATTCCTATTCCTATTCCTATTCCTATTCCTATTCCTATTCCTATTCCTATTCCTATTCCTATTCCTATTCCTATTCCTATTCCTATTCCTATTCCTATTCCTATTCTTATTCCTAATCCTATTCCTATTCCTATTCCTAATCCTATTCCTATTCCTATTCCTATTCCTATTCCTATTCCTATTCCTATTCCTATTCCTATTCCTATTCCTATTCCTATTCCTATTCCTATTCCTATTCCTATTCCTATTCCTATTCCTATTCCTATTCCTATTCCTATTCCTATTCCTATTCCTATTCCTATTCCTATTCCTATTCCTATTCCTATTCCTATTCCTATTCCTGTTCCTATTCCTATTCCTATTCCTATTCCTATATCTATTCCTATTCCTATTCCTATTCCTATTCCTATTCCTGTTCCTGTTCCTATTCCTATTCCTATTCCTATTCCTATTCCTGTTCCCATTCCTATTCCTTTTGATATTTCTATTATATTGCAATTCCCATTTCGATTTTCCTATCCCTCTCCAGTGCCTCCTTAAAAACTCACCACAATTCTAGATCACTAAATCACTACAAATTCAGTTACAGTTTTTGCAACTTACCTGCTTTCATCCCACCATAACTTTAGTTTCCCATGCGCGGCAAACGAAAACGAAAATGAAACCACGAAACCGGTCATGTCATGCGTCAGTAAATCTGGAGCAGACCGTTTGTTTAACTTTTTATCCCTCAAACCCTAGCTCACTGGGAGGGAAACGAATGCACCACGACACCGGCAGCGCAACCAGAATCCCACCAGCGAGCGGCGCGCGGCGGTGATGGTTTTCGATGTTTTTGTTTTGGGAAATTTTTCTCCTTTCCCTTACCATATCAGCTGCCGCCAGCAGTTATTCTCGACGTCATGCTGCTTCGGTGGTATCGGTGCTCCCCGTCTCCGTAATTATAGGGGTTTAATTGAAAAAAAAAAAAAGAAAATGAAAAACTTCCGGTGCGCATACCGTTTAAATCGAAAGCGATGTCGGTGCTTGACGGGGAACTACAGGAAAGCAAGTACCTAAATCGAGGGGATCACTCCAATGAAGCAGAATTTGCCCGGCTCGTAAAGCTCGTTGCTGCTCAATCAGCGTCGATCGTCTCACCGATTGTTCGATCGTGCTTTAGATTAATCGTACTTTAACAATTCATCAAGTAGTCGGCGATGCTCTGGAGTGCTTACGTAACACTATCGAGATGACTTTCACAATCGCTCGGTATGAAGTTGAAGCAAAAGTTTAAGTACCTTCCGATCGGACTATTGAGGGTATCGAGTGCACATTGAGTGTACATATTGTTTCCTGCTGTTTCGTTGTGCATCGGCGCCTTTTTCAGTGTCTATTCGACCTACGCAAGATAGGAATGCTAGACGTGTGTGGTGCGTTTTCAGTAATTAGCTTATTTTTACGCGTCAGACGAAATCATTCAGACGATGGTGTTAGGTACACTCATTTCGCTGGTTAATCAGTTGTAGTAGTAAAGTATTACAACTATGAAAGTAGTACTATCGGCATTCCATGTTTCAAACAGTTCCGTTCATCGTTGTTGTGGCTATTTGCCTCATTATTAGACATACACTTGAAAAATTTGAGGGAGCTGCTTTGTGTTGGGATATTTTCTCAGTTGTATTTGAACTCTGATTATACACTAAGAATTGCCGTTAAGTGCAAGAAAATTATTTTGCAGAGATTTTACGATGGAAAGGTCCGAGAAAATAAATCTATTTTTATTTCGACTAATCAAAAAAGCAGATCCTTTATGCCTTTCTCACAGGGAAAGTTTACGAAATTGCTCTATCAAAACTACTTGTGAACACCGCAACAATTAGTTTTTAACGAAAAGCGGTTTTTGAAAGCCGGTGAAAAAAATTTATGGGCCGCTCACAAAAATAAAAATTCATAAAATTTGTAACGTTATGTGTGTTTTTTTGTAAATCTATAGAATTTCTAAGCTTGGTACATTCATTTCTTAGTGGGAGTGTGACCTCCGTCGCGAAATACTTTGCGGTCAGTTTTCTATGTACTACGATTCCTTCCTATCCGTGCATGAACGTACGACGAATGGTTCATGAAATAGCGCTCCACCTCCTCCAACAAAAATAGCGTGATCTTAATAATTTGGGTGTCTGACCATTAGGCCAAAGACCACATGACCGATGGCCATTCGGCGAAATGGACAGTAGAGCGAATGGACATTGGGGCCGTACCTTCGACATATCTTGATCTCGATCGAGTATAGAAGAAAAGATTCCAAGCTCTCAGCTGCATCCAATTTTCGAGGGATTGGAAATCCAGAGCCGTCGTAAGACCACTCGGGGCTCTTAAGTATCTACTATTGAACAGACATAAACAGATTAAGAGTAACATTCGATGAATATGATTAAGCTTCGCATCGCAGAGGTGTATCAGCCTATCGTATTTTTCTTCGGATTCCAAAATTGAAACGGCAATTGAAAAGATAAGAAAAAAATTGAAGGCTAAAAATATGCGTAGCGTTTCTCTTAAGGGGTCTTCTCATAGAATTGTGCAAAAAGTACCTAATGTTTGATAATTTTTTTGAAGAAGTAAAATAACATGATCGCTATTCTGCAAAATGTTTATTTAGGTTTCATTTATAAAATAAAAATTTTCGAGTGTAAGGTGTAATAAATGGCGTCCGGCCTCATCTGCGGGCTCGATACAGGTCGCAATTCGTCGTCTAAAAGCAACAAACCAAAATGATCTTTAAGATTCCATTCCATAGAGGCGCCCCCACCTAAAAAACATGAAAAAATTCGATATAGAAGTAAAATGGTGGCCACAAAAAATGAGAACAATTTGTTATTCTCTATTTAGATTTTTGTTGGCTCATATTTTCATCAGATTTTTTGAGTTTCTCGCTCTTAATACCATCCACGAAAAAATACACCACAAGTCGTTCTACGAACGACACAGAATAACCAAATTTTGTTGAAATAAGCTTTAACGTGTAATGTTCATATTCTGTAAATTTGGTGAAATTTCGTAGTTTAGTATGGTAAATTTGATGAAATTTCTTTCTATAAATTGACGTAATCAGAAGATTTAACCAAGTAAACATTAGAAAATTCAGCTCGTACATCAGAAGAATTCGAAACTATCGCACCGTACACTTAGAAACGACTTGAGGCAGTGAACGCTACGGTTTCGAGAATGCCCCACATTTACCGTCACAGATAAATTTAATTCCGTCGAAAAATACAAAAAAAAACAATAATTCAATATTGACCCGGATTTTTTTTGGTCTGGCAAGATTTATATCACATCCGAGATCCAGGGCTTTCGAAAACGTCGCCAGCTTTTGCTCACGGTTTCTACATAGTGCAATAAGCTTGTACGAAAGCTAAAAAACTAGGAGTGGGTAATGTCCGGGACATAACCGCGGTGTTAACGTAGGACTAAACTTGGGTATATCATATGACATTCATGGATAATTTGAACCAATGCACTTTTTGAATGAATGTTTACTGGAAATTTCATGTCGAATGAGATTGCCACATTCACTGATTTTCTAGGACTTGCAAAAACCTTCGGGTTTGCAGATCAATTTGATACACATTTGCTTATATGAATCACTGGTACATGTACAGAAGAATTGACAGGCGCAAACTCAATCCAAGTTATTAAATGGAACTTTCTAATTCAATTCTTTCTCCATTATGTTTTCATCCTAATAAGAACGGTTTGCAGATAACTATTTTTGGTGATACCAGACGAGAATCCTTTCTAACGATTCGAACCTTGCCCGAATTCGCTTCTGCTGCGTACATACACGAACATTCCCCTTTCGCAGCTCACATCGAATGAGCATTGTATATCGCAATGCGATCTCTTTTATAAACTTCTTAGTGCAGATGGAAGTCCGTCCTTTTGTGCGACAAATGGAAATATTTTCATCATTCTTTTTGGTGTGGCTTTCGCTTAGTAGCAGGGTTGCCACATTCACTAATGTTCTTGAAAGATTTGCAAAAACCACCAATCAAAGCAGGCTAATTAATGCTTTTACAAAATCTATCAAAATTTACGGTAAAATCTACGGAATCTACTACACAATTGTTTTGATTATTTCCCAACGAATCGCGCATAAATCCGTTTGTTCCGTACAGCACAGCGCAAATAATTGACGTTGGAAAACAAATCGGCAACTTCAGCTGCCAAACACTTAGAAACGATCGAAGCATTTTTCCGTCAATGTCACTTTTCTGACTCAAATTTTTGTAGGTATTTTCTTGCTTCCGTCCAATTAATCAGTTTATTAGTTTTATCGTACATTTTTCGGATATTATTATAGAAAATAACTAACCCGATAAGAGGGAAGTTATTTTCCAAAGCACGAAATGGAAATTTCAATTGTAATTCTTCTGAGAACGATTTTGTGGTCCTAATAAGAACCGTTTGTTGTGAATATTATTTCGCCGTTTCCCGCTCGGCATGATGATTATTTGCTTGGTATAGGTAGCGCACAGATTGATATCTTCCAACAAACTAACCAGGCAGGCCTGGTTTCTTAGAGGGCCATTACGGCTGAGCTCCGGAAGAGTAGATCGGTTTTGAAATACTGTGCAATCTCACGGACCAGGCACTGGAAGAGCAGCTTGTGAATTAGTAACTCTGTCCACTTCTGAGAGCGATGAATTTCACGCAGGGCGACGACAGTTCTTGATTGGCAGCGATAAGGCAGTAGCTATGATTTGCTTGGTAGTCCAAATGCAGCTTCTCGTTGAGCAGCACACGTACGTGCGTTCTGCTCTGTGGCTTAGACACGTCTGGCTTTAAGAAAAACTGTGACACCCATATTTATAGGTTCTAGCATTAATGTTGATTCGCATTAAAAGTAGTTTTTGAACTTTTTAAACAAGTTTTACATAGCAAACAAGGTATCAATAGCAAGCGTTGAACGTTTTCCTTTCGATTTATGCAACAATAATAGTAATTCCTTTAGTAGGAGAAAAGTTATTAAGGTTCAAAGTGTACGTAACGCATCCGTTTTGAAAATTTTGAAATGACACCCAGTATAGTAAAGAAAGACGTAAGTCCTACGTCAAAATATCTTAAACTAGAAGACATTTTACTTCGGACTGAGCTAATTGATGTGCATGTGCCGAGGGTTCGTGTATCTGTTCCATTTGACCATGTTGTAAAATAGGGCTGACATAACACTATGACAATTTACGAAATCCAAATAACAATATGCAAATCAAATTTATCTTGGTTACGATTTCAACACAGATGACTTTAAACGAATGTTTTTTTAACAAAAAATGATCTTTATTTTTTTATCTTTTTAAGCTACAAAAGTGTTATTCAACATATTGAACGTGATCAGTATCACGATCCTGATGTGATGAAACTGAACACAATACAGCTGCGAAAAAGCCCCATTTTGTTTTTCAATAAACATTCCACTTCGCTAAAAGAAGGCTTTGAAGTCAGTCATTATTGTGTTAGCGAGTCTCCTTCAGATGATTTAGAATGGTTCAGGATGGGGGCGGGCATGGAGTAGTTGGTAAATCGATTGCCTTGTACGCAGCTCGATCTCCAACTCTGCACATAGGGTTGGAAATTTTACCAAAGAGATTTTCTTAACCCGAATAATGAAGCGAATGACCCTGAAACTTTTATAATAAAAAAAATCAGGACAATTCATTTTCGAGCCTCGCTTTTCTTGCTCAGATACGGAATAATGGTTCTTTGGTTGGTCGAGTGTCTCCGTTTGACATTAATCCGGTTTAACCAAAACTGAAATCAGCAGCTCCAGAATGTTCTACTTGTGTTCTGTACATATATGAATTCAAGAATGCTAATCAAAATGTTTTTCCGAACAAATATAAAGATTAGGTAGTTCCTCTCTTTTGAAGCTTTCATAGTGCCAGAAGTGCAGACACCTAGTACGATTTATGTGCATATACTCATCGCGGGGCCCCTAAAATCCCGGGGCACCTGGCCTGGGCTCATTGCGCTCATGCGTAAAGATGGTACTGTGGAAATCTATCGTTGAATTTCTATATCTTCATCATTTAGGTCGTGCTTTATGGAAAAGAGGTGTTCAACTTCCATCGGTTTGAAGTGAAATTTTAAATTTTCGCCAGATTCCCTAGAAGCTCTAGCAATTTCTGCAATATGCTCCTAAAACCAAATTTTTAGCTTTCTCTTGGTTTGTCGAATATAAACTTTATCGCATTGAGAATATGATATTTTGTACATCCCAGATTTGCTCAGTGTTTCTATTGGATCTATTGTAGAACCTAGTTCACTCAGGTTTTTTACGCGGTTTTTCTTTGTGCGGTTATTTACGAGTTTTTTTTACGCGGATTTTCGATTTAAAGCGTTTTTTTGCGCGGATTTTCCAATCACGCGGTTTTTACACAGATTTTCCAATTAGCGCGGTTTTTTTCTACGCGGTACGTATCCCCGCGTAAAAAAAACTGGATGTATTGAGTTTAGTTGTTATTCTCAACTACTGAAAACAAGATTCATATCATTTTCTTTTCAGTGGACAAGCCATATTATCGGGTGATTCGTAGTTATACTGCCTAAGCTCGACCCTCATTAACAGAAGACAAAGATTAAGCCCGCACGATATTAAGCCTGTTCTAATGACCCTGCTACTTCTAATTTTCCGATCTGTTTACTTCACATACTTGCTCTCACTTGAGTACTATGGCTCTAATTTTCATAACTTTCCCTACCCTAATCTCTAGCTAATTGAATGTCGTTAAAATGTAAAAAAGAAAATGTGACTAATATAGTCGTAATAAAAAAAAAAGTAAAAATTGTTGAAAACTTCTGCACTCCTTTTTAAACTTTTCGTTGTCGGTGTTAAGGTTTTAAGAGCTTGTTTGTTGGATATTCAAATTTTTTGTCAATTATTGATTTGATGGTTCGTTCTGTATACCCTTTTAACTTACCTATTTCGAATGTATTCTATATCTGTAATTTTTGCTTTTTCCCAAAATGATAAACTAAGCATTCTATGGACTATGTGATGACAATAATGAAATGATTTATTTATTTGTTCATTTATTTATTTGTTTATTTGTTTATTTATTTATTTATTTATTTATTTATTTATTTATTTATTTATTTATTTATTTATTTATTTATTTATTTATTTATTTATTTATTTATTTATTTATTTATTTATTTATTTATTTATTTATTTATTTATTTATTTATTTATTTATTTATTTATTTATTTATTTATTTATTTATTCATTTATTTATTTATTTTTATGTTTATTTATTTATTAATTTATTTAATCAAACAGATGTGTAACACAAAGAATGATTTTGAAAAGTTTACTTACATGCTACTTATTATTTCTGTGGTTTTAAGAAAATTTATTTTTTTTCATTGCGTGGTAAGGTTAATTTTTTCATAATTTAATCATAATGTCGCATAATTCGATTGACCGACCTTTTTTGCATAATTTTTTCTATAAGGTATTTCTAAGTATAATTTACGAGTCCTTAAATGATGGCTCGGAGCACAAATTTTTTTCTTTCGAAAGTAATGATGCAGATTGCACGTGTTGAAAAAAATGTCGTTAAAACGATAACTTATCGCAAATATGCGGCGTGTTTGCGTGCAGCGTGCCTCATATGATACAAGAGGAAAATTGAACCTACGCAGTGCATATAAGAAAAATTGTTCTGGAACTGATTTAATATGTTCTTCACGCAGGATAGTGCATGGACTCCGTACTACGCTTCAATACTCCAGAATTGGTCTGACGTATGTATTGTGTAATGAATTAGTTATGTAACGGTCTTTAAAACTTTAGGTTTTGACTATTATAGTAGACGCTACGGCTTTTTGGCAGCGGTTGCATTGACCCGCATACGGTTAAGCCATGTACGATTTTTTTGGGTGCCAGTACCTCCTGCATCCATTTTCTCACTGTGTGCAAAGTTTATCATGCGCTAAGCGGCCGCCGAAACTTTATATATAGCGACGAGTATATAAATGTGAAAGATGCATGTCGCGTGCACAGTGGGTGGGTAGGGTGGTTTTGGGTTGAGCACAACACTGCAGGGCCTATGTCAGCTGCTGGTGAGTTTGCGTTGGGACAAAATACATTTATTTTCATGTGAAGGTGAACCAACACCTGGAATTTCCTGACCTGTCGCACCGGCAGTTGGGAAAAATGTTGAACATTCACCATTCAACCGTCTCCAGAGTGTTGAAGCGGTTCCAGGAGCGGTTGACGTTGGACCACGGCAAAGGAGCTGGAAGAAACCCGGGACCGGAGAACAAAAAGACGGAGGGAAAGGTGAAGCGGATGATTAAAGCAAATCCCAACGTCTCAAGCCGTGATTTGGCTAAAAAGATGTCGCAGAGCTACGTCCAGAATGCAAAGAAGATAGCTGGACTACATACATACAAGGTACAGAACTTCCCAAACCGCGATGAGCGGCTACAATCGACGGCTAAAACTCGGACACGGAAGCTCTACGAGAAGATGCTGACAAAATATGGCTGCTGTGTGATGGACGACGAAACGTATATAAAAGCCGATTTTAAGCAAATTCCGGGGTTGGAGCTTTTCACCGGCAAGAGCAAATTCCATGTGGACGACAAATTTAAGAAGAAGAAAATGTCGAAGTTCGCCTCCAAATATCTCATTTGGTAGGCCATCTGCTCTTGCGGACTGAGGAGTGAGCCTTTCGTGACAAAGGGCACAGCAAATGGCGAGATCTACAAATCTGAGTGCCTCGAGAAGCGCCTTTGCCGTTCTTGCAGCAGCACGACGAAGCTCCGCTATTTTGGCTAGATTTGGCATCGTGCCACTATTCTAAAAGTGTCCTGTAGTGGTATGAGGCCAATTCTGTCCATTTTGTTCCAAAGGACATGAATCCGCCAAACTGTCCGGAGTTGCGCCCGGTGGAGCAGTACTGGGCAATGATGAAGCGGGAACTTCGGAAGAGCAAGAAGACAGTCAAAGACGAGAAGGATATGTTAAGAAAATGGAAAAAAATTGAGAAACTGGTACCGGATGACACTGTAAAGACTTTGATGGAGGGCATCAAGCGAAAATGCGTTCAATTTTACACTCAAGGCTCCATCGATTAATTTTTCTTTTAATTTTTGAAGTAAATATATGTATAAAACTACCCTAAAATTTTGGTTTGATTTTAAACATTATAAGAAAATTAGCATGACATTTTCGGTGTCGCAATAATTTCATGTTCGCCCTTTAAGCCTAGTGTAAAAAGTATGGGAAGGGTGAAGAAATAGACCCAAAGGTATCTGACAACATGCTTCTGTAGGTATTTCGAAAGAACGGGCGAACGCAACTGGGTTTTTGCTTACAGAAAGGTGGGAATTAGTTGAAGATTTTTGTAGGCAAGCAGATTCTAGAAACTGCGGGATCTCCAAGAATTAAGATGATAGGGCTTCAGCAGGGCGCCGTGTATGGAGAAAGAAGCTCCGGTCGACGTTTGTCGAAGAACATTTTCGTATCGCCCCATAGCCATGCCCCCCAGAAAGCTAATGATACACTCGAGATAAGGGTCGATCGAGACTGTCGTTTCAATTAAAAGGTTCTGAGGGGACGGTGCGTTGATTACTGACTCCGCTCATAGAGTTATCTATCCTCTATAATCGGAACAAAATATGGATTCTGTCCCGTATGCGAGTCGACCACGCAAGACTCATCCACGCTTACACTGTATCTTTTTCCGATCAATCGTATTTCGAAACCTGGAGGATACGATCTACGCAAACAACAAGGGATCTACGCTTCTATTTATAATAAGCCACCAGGATAATACCAAACTCACGGAACTCTAATGAAGTTTTGCAAAACTGTTAAAGGTACGCCTACCATGTATATCTACGGAGATTGAACGTGATCCCTACGTCACCTGAACAGGAATCGGGCAGACTCTTGGCATCGTTTCACCACGGGTTCTCACCCTATTATGGAACTTGGCGATAGTCTGTCCTCACCATCCATCAGCGCAAGCATCATCGAACTCGCCTAACAGAAAAATAATCTATTGCTCAATTGATAACCAAATGTTCATGAGAACAATTTATAACTTTCGAATTCTTTTAATTAAAATTTGTTTACAATTATTTTTTTATGTTCAGGCGAATGACCAAATCAAATAATATAAACAAATATACTTAGATTTGGTCTAAATCACTAATGATTTTTCAATGTTGAATCGACCACAAAACTACTTTGGACGGTTCTTGATATCATATAAGCAGGAATTGAAAATTTTTCATGGTGTATTTGTGATTGATATTGGGTCTTTAAAATGCATAATGCGTCAAGAGTTGATTGATTGATTAATTGAAATAATCGATTCGTTTTAAAGTGAAGCAGAGAGTGTGGTGTTGTATCAGGTTTCAGAGTTTCGTTACTGTTAAGGAATCATTAATAAAATATGTTTTATCAGGGCGGGTCTATAGCAAATTGTAACACATGGGAGCAGCAGAGTCAGCTAGAACGTGGCGTAGCATTTATTGAAGACTATATAGAGTCCAGTCCTGAGTCGATAGTTTTGATATCAATTGACGAATCATATTGCACGGTATTGTAAAAAGCTGAAGTTTTAATGTCACAGTAGTCGTATTCTGTAGACTACCCTTTAACTTGATCTTAAACGGATTCTTCTCGAATATAAGCAAGACCTCTATCTAACAAAATAACTCTATAGCACGCTAGAAGTGGTATTGAAAAAAATCATAAAACTATCAAGACCTTCTTCATTTGTAATTGATTCAATGAAAAACATTCGTATTTTATCTTGAAAAATGTTGTAAATTTTAAACATTGTAGCTCTCAGTAGCAACCTAATTGAATGTAGGTTTGTATGGGCGAGATTTAGAGAAAATGTAGTTACAAGATTGTGATATTACTTGTTGGAAGTCTTTTGAAATTCGCGAAACCCGAATTTTTTCCTTTAGACTTTAGATTTTTCAAATATATAATTTACTTTGCGGTTCTTTTCTAACTTATTTATTATTCATAATTTTATGGTTTTCGGATTGCTCAGAAAACTAGCACAATTTATTGCATTCTAGTTGTTCGGTTAAAAAAAATCATATTGGCGTTGTTAATATAAGAATAAGGGCCAATTCATAAATTACATAACGCAAAAATGACCCAAAATTGAAAACCCCTCCCTCCTTGTAGCAAATATATGAATGATCCCTAATTTCCCACTATATTTGAAATTCAATTGAAGTACTTCTAACATATTAAGAACACTGCTGCTAAGCTGAAACCCAAAAATTTAAATTGAAAAAATAGGATAACACTTTTTAATTTGCAAAGAAAGATCAAATCATAAAAAACAGCTTCCAGAGATAACATAACAGCATTCGGCACTCATCGCGTCGTACCGATCCAATCAATCAATCAATCAATCAATCAATCAACCAGTCAATCAAAGATAATGCAATTTCTTTGCTTTCTTCTAGGGTACCACTAAGCACTAAAAGAAGCATCCGTTTTATCGGTAAATGCGCTAAGTAATGTCCATCTCGAGAAAACAGTATGATCGCTCTTCCTTCGTTCGGTATAACTTGTCAGTGATGCGACTGACGATTCTCACCGATTTCGAGTTAGCCTATAAGACTGCAATGTACCCCCACACAAAAGATCCACATTTAGTGCAACTGCATGTTTCAAGAAACTACTCGGTACTGTTTTCCCGGCAAGCTGATGCCGCTGAAATTAACTTCACCGCCCGAACCCGGTATGGAACAACGTTCGGGAAAAGCTTTCCGCTTTGGTGCATCTCAGATACCTATAGTTGTTCTGCTTCTTCCACAAAGCCCTCTGACTTTAGAAATAACCATCACTATTCGCAGATGGGCAAATTTGTTATTGTTGTTGATGTGGTGCCGAGCAGCAGCAAATCGTTTTCAAGCGGAACGTTTCAATCAACGTCAATTAGGGAATCATCTTGCGCATTTGTATATGTACTAGACTCTACGTACTGGTACTATAAGCATGTGTCTGAATTGACTGTACTCCGGGGTTTGTTATGTCTGTCAGCTCTACGGCCACTAGGTAGTAGATTTAATGGTCGACGTATAATGCGAGCGAAACTTTGAATCATTGAAGTCACTTTCATATCATTTCTCTTCGAAGAGCGATTATACTTGGCACAGTGCGTTGAAGTGACGTAAAATGTCAAAGGATATATCGCCGAGCTTTTGGAAGCTCTATACTCGCCCGGTTGTGAACCTTTTGGGGGGAAGTTCTCTCACCGGTATGTGTCATAAAAACCGATTTAATCCACCTAGCAGTGAGATGAGACATTTCTTACACATTCACACACTATTGGATTAGTTTGCAGAACTCACGAGAAGTAAGCACCCAACTAGAGGTGGGATGAAAACAGTTTCTAGTCTTGCACGAATACAATCTCGAATAAACTGAATAAATTATAGAAATCAACAAAACGACCGAAATAAAAAAAGTAAAGCAAAAAAATGAAATAATAGGTTTTTAAATTCATAAAATGAGTAGAAAAATTAATGTAAATCAAAATTATAACATACACGAATCAAATAAGATTAGGTTATTAAATAAAAATTAAGATTATATTTAGAAATAGTTATAAGATTAATAGAATAAATTGACTCATACTAACAAATTGAATAAAATAAAACGAATGACTGAACATTAAATGCATAAAATTAAAGATATGAATAAAAAGCATCTAATGAATCAATTGAATCAAATGAATTAAATGAATCAAATGAATCAAATGAATTAAATGAATCAAATGAATCAAATGAATCAAATGAATCAAATGAATCAAATGAATCAAATGAATCAAATGAATCAAATGAATCAAATGAATCAAATGAATCAAATGAATCAAATGAATCAAATGAATCAAATGAATCAAATGAATCAAATGAATCAAATGAATCAAATGAATCAAATGAATCAAATGAATCAAATGAAACAAATGAAACAAATCAATCAAATGAATCAAATGAATCAAATGATTTAAATGAATCAAATGATTCAAATGATTCAAATGAATCAAATGAATCAAATGAAACAAATGAATCAAATGAATCAAATGAATCAAATGAATCAAATGAATCAAATGAATCAAATGAATCAAATGAATCAAATGAATCGAATGAATAAAATGAATCAAATGAATCAAATGAATCAAATGAATCAAATGAACCAAATGAATCAAATGAATCATATGAATCAAATGAATCAAATGAATCAAATGAATCAAATGAATCAAATGAATCAAATCAATTAAATGAATCGAATGAATCAAATGAATCAAATGAATCAAATGAATCAAATGAATCAAATGAATCAAATGAATCAAATGAATCAAATGAATCAAATGAATCAAATGAATCAAATGAATCAAATGAATCAAATGAATCAAATGAAACAAATAAATCAAATAAATCAAATGAATCAAATGAATCAAATGAATCTAATGAATCTAATGAATCTAATGAATCAAATGAATCAAATGAATCAAATGAATCAAATGAATCAAATGAATCAAATGAATCAAATGAATCAAATGAATCAAATGAATCAAATGAATCAAATGAATCAAATGAATCAAATGAATCAAATGAATCAAATGAATCAAATGAATCAAATGAATCAAATGAATCAAATGAATCAAATGAATCAAATGAATCAAATGAATCAAATGAATCAAATGAATCAAATGAATCAAATGAATCAAATGAATCAAATGAATCAAATGAATCAAATGAATCACATGAATCAAATGAATCAAATAAATCAAATAAATCAAATGAATTAAATGAATCAAACTGATTTAATTCATCCAGTGAATACAATGAATCAAATTAATGAAATGGATCAAATGAATAAAAAGAATGGATGAACAAAATGAATAAAGTAAAAAATAAATGAAATGCATAAATAAAACAAACGAATCAAATAAACAAAATGAGCTGAAGTGATAAAATGAATAAAAAGAAGAAAATGAGCAGAATTTAATGCATCGATTAAGATGAAAAATTGAACAATGGTAAAAGGTTATAAATTAATATAAAGAAATAAATTGAATCAAATAAATTATTTGGATGGAATGATTAAAACTGAAAAAGTAGTCAGATTATTAAAATGAAGAAACTGAACAAAATGAATAAACTGGAAAAAATGAATAAAATGCATACAATGAAAACAATGAATAAAATAAGTTAAATGAATGATATGAGTAAAATGCACAAAAAGAGTAAACTGATCAGAGTGAATCCAAAGAATGAAACGAATAAAATAAGTAAAATGAACGCAGATGAACAAAACGAATAAAAAGATGCGGAATGAAATAATTAATTAAAAAGAAATGGTCATATATTTGAAGCTAAAAATATTTTTGAATAAAAAAAATGAATAAACCGGATTGTGCGAATTTGAGAACCATTGCATCAGAAAGTTTTGAAATGTTTTTGAAAATCTCATCTTCTGAGAAGAGGCTAATAAATATGCAATGGACTTTCTAGAGCTTCCATCTTTTTCTGGTTTTATTCTTTTGTTTTCATGCTTTTTTACTTGACGGCTTCGTTTTAAGATTATCTGGTTTTTCTACTTTATTGTTGGACCTTAATTAGTTTTCAGGAACCTGGAACGTTCAATTTGCTTTGGAATTCGAAGTTTACTTTTTGGTCACATATTCCCGAAAAAAAGATTTATGTACAGAATAGAATTTACAGATCCAGTATTTTAACGCGCAATTGAATATAGTAAAATGAGACAAGGTCACATGTGCTTTCAAGTCCCTTGAACAGAGAACGACAGGGAGAATGCGATTCGTAAATGAGACAGGTAGATATTTCAAAGTTTTTATTTGCATTGAAGTAAATATTGTGAAATGTCTAGGTTATGTCGATAGTACAAAAGCCGTGCATTCAGTTGATTGCAGACTGCTTTCCATTCATCCTTATAGCTTTCATATTGTTTCGTTCAAAATTCTCGTGCAGGAAATATGGATCAAAAAGTCCTATGCAGACCAATACTGTGAAAAAGAAATGGTTCAAACTACTCAGTATATCCAGATATAGACGACGATAAGTTAGAAGACACGTTGTAGTTGCATCCCCCCTCGAGAGTGGGTACTTTGGGAGACTTCTTTTCCTGGATCTAATTTGTGGATATTTTTGGTCTTTGATCCGTTATTTTTCATGAAAGTTCGTACCAATACAACGAATGTGCAGCTGATACAACTCATGGTTCATTCGCCTGCGCCACGTTCCGTCTTCCATCTGCACGCCACCATAGATGGTACGCAAAACCCTTCGTTCGAAAACTCCAAGGGCGCGTTGGTCCTCCACGAGCATAGTCCAGGTCTCGTGGCCGTAGAGGACTACCGATCTAATCAGCGTCTTGTAGATAATCAACTTCGTGCGCCGGCGAATTTTGTCCGACCGGAGCGTCATCCGGAGTCCAAAGTAGGCACGATTTCCCGCCAAGATCCGTCTCTGAATTTCTCTGCTGTTATCATTGTCGTCGGTTACCAGTGAACCCAAACACATGAATTCGTCGACCATCTCGATTTCCTCACCGTCAATCCGAACTCGGATGGGAGGTTCACATTGTCGTCTTTAGAACCTCTCATGTATTTTGTCTTCGAAACGTTGGTGGCAAGTCCAATCCTTCTGGCTTCAGCTTTCAGTCTTTGAACATATATTTCATTCAAAATTCAATAGAGATACGAATAGTTTAAATATTTCACGTGGAATGTCTCTTTTGAAAATTTTCATCGTCAAACTTTCATATTACCCAGTTAAGCCAAATATTTTTCTGATATAGCCATGAATTTCCTTAATTATAGTGTAGATACAGGCTTTGAATAGAATTGAATTAAAGTTGAGTTGATGTAGCAGCAGACAAGACATAGTTTTGATTTCTCAAACCTTCGCAATTACAATTAATAAATATTTCAGATTGGCAGAAGATCTTATCACACAACTTAGAAATGGATACAGAAATAGATAGATGCGTTAGAAGAGAGACAGAGAGAACAAGAGAGAGAGAGAGAGAGAGAGAGAGAGAGAGAGAGAGAGAGAGAGAGAGAGAGAGAGAGAGAGAGAGAGAGAGAGAGAGAGAGAGAGAGGGTGGGAGAGAGAAATGGAGGAGGGGGGGGCGTGTGAGGAATGGCAAATGATGGTTAATGCAGTGACATTTTTATAGGTATATTATTTTGATATATTGATTCTTACATTCTTATCATAAATAATGTAAGTAGTAATTTTTGCGCCATAACCAGTATAACCTAAATCTTGCAAAAGAGATAAATTTTCGCTAAATTTTTGGGCTTCAAACATACAGTTGCTTTCGGTGACGCTACAAGTATAATTATATTAGAAATCTTTTATCTCACTACTAGGTGAATTGATTGTTGATCTGTGTATTGATATATCATCCAATTACCTCATGATTGAACGCAATGCCTAATCCAAGGAATAAATACTAGAACTCACTGTTTCTTTATCAACACATTATTTTGTCTTTGACGTGAACTTATATATTGATTTTTGAGAAATAGTTAATTTATTATAAAGGTAATTCACAAAATGTTCTCAACATCGAATTCCTTGAATCACGTAGATGTGTTTTCATACCCCGATATTCAAAATCGGTTTAGTTTTGCCCCTAAAACACCAGTAAAGCAATACTCTGTATGAAACAATCTCATTTTTAGTTAGGGGAAATTGGTAAGCGTGGACTAAAAATACAAAATGTTCAATATCTCCGGTGCTCGTGCACGGATTTAGACAATCTATAGCTTGTTAGAAAGGTATTTTTACAAGCTTTCTATTTATATGCGGATCGTGGGACGAAATTGTATGGTTTGAAAGTTATTTGCAAAAAAACTGCCGTGTTTTGACAAAATCACCCATATCTCAGAAAGTAAACAACATATCGAAAATCAAAAATAATAGTGTCAAATGGCAACGTTAGGCCTTTCATTTGAAACTAATTTCATTAAGATCGGTTCAGCCATTGCTGAGATAATTACATGACATTTTGTACATACATACATACACACATACACACATACACACATACACACACACACATACAGACATTGTCTCAATTTGTCGAGCTGAGTCGATTGGTATATGAGACTCGGCCCTCCGGGCCTCGGAAAAAGTTTTCAAAGTTTGAGCGAATCCTATACATTTCTTTTGTAAGAAATGTAAAAATATGAAACTTTGAGCTACATATGTTCGAAATCATCACCTGAAGGATTTTAATACTCGCACTACTTCCCATGGCAGTTATCCAATCATGTAATGTTTTACAAACTGCAATATTTTTATTGCGCCAAAGGAATTCGAAAAATAGCTTTTTCAGGTTTCTAAATAGTCAACCTTCCATGAAGTTATATATTCAATATTATAATCTCAGAAGTCTGAGAAGTTTTCATGGAATTTCCACGACTTTCAGTTAATTACTATAAACTTCAAGAAAGTCAAACAATTCCAGAAAATTCAGGGAGACGGCAAATTCTGAAAATTACTCAGTATTTAGTAATTTTCTGAATATACGAATACTAAATGCAGGGAGCTTCTATACAAAAGCTTCATCGTTTTTCGGTTTTTTATACGAAGGAATGATCTATGCACTTTCGGAAAATTCTATGAAGGCATACATTCTGAAAAAAGGACAGTTTCTCATTAATGTGCGGATTTATTTATTGATACATATTATTGTTGTAATACTTCATAAAATAATAAGAATGCCATGCAATATATTGAAATATAACTCGATAGTTTGTACGTGTCGATAGTATGAACGCTAAACAAAGCATGGTGTGCGTATTATCGATGTATCCTCGTATCTACAATTGACGTATCATACAACAATAAACTATCAAATCCAGCTTCCTACCCCGCTCTGGTGAACTAATCTGAGCATCAAACCGACAGAGAATTGCAATTCGCATCCGTACAAATTACGACTAACAGTATTGTTTCCCACGAGAGCGTTGTGCATATTGGTATAAAGGAAAAACAGTTTTTGCTCTCGAAAGTCCGAAATTCGGCACTGCATAAGCGCATGAACGAACAAGTTGAATATTTTTCTAACTGGTTTCCCAAACCAACCAACGAAGATCGAGAGCAAAATATCATCAATAAGCAAATCGAGGTTAATCAACTTGATTCCTATTCCATCAATATGTGTGTATGTACGTTATTCCGACCAACCGGGGGATAGAAACAATGCTACCGCTGCAATATCTTTACCTACATGTGCCACACTAGGCCGTGGATAGCTATGTGGGTTCGGGTAAACCATGTTGTTATTCGCGCATAGGAGCGTACATATGCTAAAGGGGTTAACGGGCTTGGGATACATCCTTACGCTACTTTGACCATCACAATATTTTATTCAGTTGTCAATTCAATTGTGCATAAAAAGAATCGTGTCGTACGATTCTTATCTTTGAAGCGCATTTTAAACCTTTTTCCCGCATATCAATGCAATGTACGTACAATTTTTGCACGATTTCGAAGGCGAGTAAATATTTTTTGCCTTATTTAGCGTTTACTGGAGTGGTAGGTACTTTTTTGAAGAGTGTATGGATGCTCAACTCTTTTGCAGCTGCGGGTTGTGGGAAAAGAACTAGAACGACAAAAACATGCTTTTAATAGTGAGACCTATAAACGATCAAGCTTTCAGTCGTTTGTAGGTGAGATATCCACCTTATTATTGTTTTGATGTTGGAGTGCCACGGAATTTAGCAATAAATATGTACATTGGAGCTCCGAGTGACATGGTGTTTCCCTGTAACTCAGAGGCGTATTCATTAAAGGGTCTGAATGTGTTATAAGGGCAGTAGCAATCATTAGTTCGAATAAATCAGTTTCTTGAATATTATTGTGAAAATCTACTCTCCTGACTAACATATAAATTGCAAAAATGAGCCTTCCGTCAGGTGTAATGACATTTAAAATATCAGTGAATCAAAGCACACCTTGAATATGATTTTTGTGATCTCAGCCGTGCGGATTCCGATATAAAGATTTATTTATGCATGGATCTCAAGAAGATTTAGTACACTTACATAGTTACATGAGTTCTAATACTTTGAATCACTCTGAAAAATAACAGCCTTTCAACAATATTTGTTAAATTGAGTTTGTGATACAATCTTTGATTTTTATATGAAATACTCAGAATATAAATTAACACACTGAACCTAAAATTGACCCTTTGTGTATAATGGACGTTTTTTCAATAATCACTCATTAGTAATATTTGTTAAGAAGGTGTGTTTTAGACATACAAATTACAATGCATTGTGGTCGGAAGCTGATATTCCCGATTTTTGGACAGCAACCAGTATTACTTGTCTCCTGTCAAGAGGAATAATGTTCTGCTTATGAAACTTGATATATAAATTCAATAAGCGACTCTTCGATTGATAAGGCAGAGAAGTTGAGTTTGATTCTGTCTGGCCTAAAAGCATTTTTTGTGTGTGATGTTTGTACCTGAGAATTCGTGGAATATGATGAGTGAAATGTGTGGTTCCCTGGCGATACATCGCGCGCAATTGTGTGCATGGAAATGGAGTCTCGAAATACTTTCCTTGCAAGGTCTATGTTTCTATGTTCTATGGTCTATGTTATGTTTCTCTCCATAAACCAGCAATGTAAGATTTAAAAAGTGGTGGACTCAACAAAACTTGGGAGCTAAGAACAACAACAAAACTTCAGCTACATTAACGCAAAAATATTAGTTTGGAATTCGCCATATTAGTTATATTTAAAAACAAATTTCATTTTAACAGTACAACACGTTTCTGAAATCTTAATTGACACAATCAGTGTAATTTGTTTACATATCCATTTTGAATCTTTTTTTCATTTCTGAAAAATAATCAAAACACTTGGATAGTAAAATATTTTAGATGGTCTTTCTAATCATCGTTTTGTTTGCTTTCGTTTAAATTTTTAACCTGAACGATTCGTTCCGTTCTAGGCCATCTCTTCTCGCTTCAAAATAATATTGACTCAAAACTATCAGATGTATCTTCTAAGGACCAAGGACGATGGTGATCGTGGCCGGGTATGTTTCTAGAGTCGCTATTCATTTTCTTCGTGTGTGGGATCTGCACTGAGGTTCTTTGTTGAACATTTCTGAAACTGTTCTCTCTTCCGCCATTAGCACTATATGCCCATTTCTTTGAGTTCTACCGTTCTTTAACGACCTTGTGACGTCAGCATATTCGTACAGTTAGTACAGCTCGTAGTTTTTTTTTATGTCTGTGCCATTCTCCACTGTACCACTGAGTACTGAGCGCTGAATTCTCCTCTCGAACATCGAGCCCTTGATAGTTTGTATCTTTCAACGACCACGCTTCATGGTCGTACAGAATAACAGGGAGTATTGGTGATTTGTATGGAGCAAGTTATGCGGTGATCCGTTAGCTGAAAATGCAAACCGTTGAAAGTCCTATTAGCAGCTGCAACAAATCCCCTTACCTCACGACTAACACTACTATCACCAGTCACTAGTCTTCCAAAATTTATAACATCGTTCGGGGTGCCTCATTCTACACCAGCTACTATGAACTTTATCTTGTCAGAGTTCATAGTTAGTCCGATTTTGTCAGCTACCCTTTTAAACGACACAAACCCCTCGTATGCTACTCCACGATTGACTCCAATGTTGTCGATGTCGGTATGTGAGATCTTGTGACGAAAGTTCCTTTGATTAACACATCTTCGTATCGCACCATTGAACAGAGAATTAGAAAGTGACGTCCAATTAACGTTACATAAGAGTCGGATGTCTCTTCTCTTCTGACGCATTTATTTAGCTCATCCAGTGCCATCAGTTAATCAGTGTTATCAGAAAGCCATGTTCAAGTATTTTTTGCCATCACATTTTGTTTTGTCGCACTGAATCGTACGCTGCCTTGAAATCAGGAAACAGATGAGGAAAGCTATATCTCCGAAATTTAGTCAGGAGATGTTTTCTAAAGATAAAATTTTAAAATCGAGAGCCATGACTTTTTTGTATTTACTATCATAAAGACGTCATTGATTAGTATCCGTGTGAAAGGTGCTATAATGAAATTCCAACAATGTTTAATTTAAAGTTTTGAAGTAGAATACGCCATTATTGGTCTGTACATTTCGACCAAGCGACAATTCGTTCTTTGACGGTGGAAGTTAGCTGTTTTCGTTTGATGGCCCGCTCCTTATGCATTGAATATTACGAGCACAGAACACACAAGCGGTGAAGGGAGTAGTGGGCGAGGGACGGATTTTCGCTCGATGACCAGCCCCTTTGGCTTCGAATGTAAAATGAATTGAGTGCAAAACTGGATGTTTGATACGAGTAGGGTATTATTCGTGTGTTACACTCGTGCTGGCTATATAACACACATCGTTTGCTGAGGATGTGTCACTACACCAACTGTGTCGGTGCCAGAACACCCAGGGTAGAGTGTTGTCTAACATCCAGGTCGTTCTGTTGCCAAAAACGCCTCCGTAATCTAAACCGCCTATCTGACCGAAACATCTAAAAACCATCCTTTTCAGGGCGAATAGTGTATTCGCACAAAGAGTTCATTTGATTTTCTGCCCTTCAACAACTAACGTACATTTTGAGTATTTGACAAGCTTTTTTGCAGTGTCACCTGAAATAGTCCATCGTCTAATGGTCCGTAAAATGAATATCTGCCTTTTCACAGTGCTTTAAAACATCGTTTTTGTGCTCAAAATTAAGAGCGTTTAAACCGTTAACTAGTGAAATATATATTTTTTTTCGGAGAAGTTGTTGGTTTTATGATTGCGCATCTACAGTATTATATCGTTCAGTGTTAATTCACCTATAAGTGATATACGAGGTTTATGTTTTGAATTAATTAAGATAGGTTTTTTGAGTCTTCGGCAAAGTTGTGGCAAATATTACTGTAAAAGAAATTGCTGAAGACATGACACATCTAACTTCAATAGTTTTCAAGTTATGGAACATGTTATATAGAAGACCCCTTTAAATTAGTTTTTAGTTAAGGAACAAACAAGAGCAAACAGCATCATAAGATACTGAAAGTACTAGCTTTTAGCATTCATATAATGGCTGAATTGTTTGTTGAACCGAATCTCCCCGAGTGTTATGTGCAGAACAAAATGCCAACAAAATGCCAAAATTACGGAGGCATTCTAGGAAATCGCGTTGGTCTGTACTCCAAAATAAGATGTATCTTTTCGAACTTTATTGGTATAGGAATTGGTACCCGCTTTTAAGCCGATATCTTGACAGAAGCTAGACTGGGCTGCTGTGATTGGAAGGAAGTGGAGAGTAGTCCATTCAGTAAAAGTCAATCCGAATTGAATTTGACGAATCCGATCGAGTAAAGCATGCGTGCATGACAATTTGAGGTCAGTGTTGAGGAACTCCATGAAACGTTAATCAATTTTGAGCGCGAGGAAGTGTAACAATATAATATGATATAAATTCGTCACATAAAATCGATAATGAATATGTTTTACTATATTTCCGCAGATTTCTGAAGAAGTAATGAAATTATGATTGGATGTTTGTCGACTGGTTACGGAATATTGACAGGTATTTACGGCTTTCTCAGTCTGAATAATCTAGACCGTAAATACCTGTGAATATTCCGTAACCAGTCGACAATCTACAATTAAATCGTTTACTTAGATTATTCAGACTGAGAAAGCCGTAAATACCTGTGAAATAATAAAAATTCTGTAGAAATCCGTTGATCTACGGGTTGGCCACCCTGGTTAGGAATGAGTAAGTACTTTGTCTTCCGCTCTTTGAAATGATTCAAAGATACTGAAAATGTGAAAATTTTACACAACGAGAGTGTTACATGTTATTTTGTTACCCTTAAAAGGACTTCTTTGTAATGACTCATCATGCAATGCACTTTTTGTCATCGTGGAATTTATTTTTTTCGCGTTAAAATTCTCTAGTGGGACAATTATGACTAGAATATCGATTTAAAACTAGCCAAAACAAAACATGTCTGTCCCAGTACGGTACGCGCATTAGTAAGTCTGTTAAACAACATTTGCAACAGTTCGTTTTCCATTGTGTTGCGGTATCGGTATAATTACAAAAATGAATGCATTAAAACTTAGGGGCGACCGGGGCTAGTTGACGCTGTTTTCAGTTATCATTTTTACCGCTTTGGTTTTGGTAGATCTTGCAAAATAGAACACGTTACATGAAAGGGCAGACTGTTGGCAACATCTCTAAATTAAATGAAAATGATTGATACGTTGTCTTTATTTCTAGAGACAAACATATGTGACGCGGAAAGCCGCCAACTTACCCCAGCCCCGGGGTAAGTTGGCGGTATGCCAGAAAATTTGCAATCAAATGGAGGTTCGATTACATCAGTGGTCCTTATGAAATGTGGCGATTGTCTTTTCAATAAAACTGTATATTATTCGACACTTTTCAATATATTTCAGTCTCAATACCCCGTCATTTTGATTTCGATGTGTACTCCATACTCAAAAGTAAATTTTCGAAATTATTCAGGCGATTGTCTGAAATAATTGTCCTCTGCATTCACGAGAGACACAAGAAAAAGTTTCTCTTACTTTGGAGTGAATTCCAGAAATGAAAATATTTGATGACTATTTTTGCACTGTTAATATTACCGCCAACTTGCCCCGTGTGCGTCACCGCCAACTTACCCCAACAGCATATTTTATGAAAAAGGAGTTTAATAATTACTTTTGTGTATAGAAAGGTGTAATATCTATACGGATAGTGAATGCTCTTTTCAAGCACAATCGAAACATATAATCATTCGAGGGATAGATTAAAAATCACCTTACATAACACAAAATGTTTAAAATTAAGAAAAAATACCAAATTTTCTCAAAAATACAATATCGCTCACAGATTCTACTAAGCTAAATGTTTTGCAACAAGAACACATTGGATAATGCGTTTCACATTACTTGAAGTTCACAACGAGAGACAGCGCTTTATGTCTATTAGAAATGAAGAAAAGGGGATTCCGCCAACTTACTCCAACCGCCAACTAGCCACGGGCTCCCCTATAGCATGTGTAATGGATAATGAAGTAGTAGTACTCTGATACGACATTAAAGCTGACTCAGGAGAACAAACTCACTAGATCAAACTGTCGATAGGTCAGTGCAGACGCATTCGATGACTTAGACGAAACATAAACAATTTGCAAATTTAGAAAATATTTGAAATGTATATATAGTTGACCGCCCGTGAGTTTCCGGTGATTGAAATTGCATATTGAACCGATTGGAAGTAGAATATTTGACATGTATATGTTAAAAAACATAACATCTATTTTATATAAAACCACATGTCGATTTTATCTCTCACGAAATGACCAGAGAATTTTAACCTCAGGTAATCCCAGCGACCTCTGCTGGCAATGAATCCAGACCCACTAAACCGAGAAACAATCAGGACCACCGTCGTCGTCTTTTAAATACCAATTTATTAAATTGGGAGAGTTATAGTATTGCTTAAAATGTACTTGTTTGTCCGAATATATAACAAAAATCTAGCGCACCAACAATTTGGGTGAAAAGAAACAATATTTCAAAGAACCGTTGTTTCTATTACTGCAGCAACGAATGCAAGCACCAATAACTCAAGTATACAATTTGGTGGTACCATACCAAAACTTGGTATAAATCGATTACTATACCTCATTGAGGTGTTTGGCAGGTATTAAAGAAGCATTCTTCAATACCTGCAAAATACCTCGATGAGGTATGATACTCTATTTTAGTAGGGGACGGTGGAGAGTTGTGAACACCGTCAATTCCCGCTAAGCTATAAATGATAAAAATGTGGTAACTACTGTTAAATATTTCTACTGTCATGACGTCACTTTCTCATTAGCAAATGTTGCATTAACTCATTTTCGTCATGTTCAGGTAACTAGCGACTAAATATACCAAACAAAAAGTTTTTTCACTCAATTGTAATTGTGGTATAAGGAGTCCCTTTATGTAGCTGATTTCTAAGTAAATTAGTGCAAAACATTCCTTGGGCAATTGGCTTTCATCGAGAAAAAATTGGAAGAAACCTTTAGTGTGTCGATGGAGATACGCGTTTTTCGAAGATATGTAAAGTGGGGAGTTGTGAACCACCATTAATGGGGAGTTGTGAACCACTGGGTTATAGTTTAAAAAAAGAACAGTATCATAATTCGAAAATCAGGGATGAATCATACATATTTCGGTATAAAAATGTTTAATTTTATGCGAAGAACAGGATTCTTCCACAGTTTTAATTTCCCCGTGCCACAACCGCGAATTCAGGTGACTTGGCGCGAATCATGTTGTCACCGACTCATTGCGAATCAGATCACTTTTCCATCTCATCTTTAGTTTAAAAATATCTTAAAATTTATCTTCTATAGCCCTAATAACAATAAATCCCAAAAATATTCCATCTCTTCTACTTTTTGCGATGGTTCACAACTACCTACATAACTAAAAAAATGCCAATTCCACGTATTTCACGCATTCTGTCATATCTCAAACAAGACAATGATTATTTTGAATTGCTTCAGCCTGTTGATGTACTAAGGCAGTGGTTTTCAACCTTTTTCGTTCCATGTACCCCTTTTCGAATATTGAGCCCCATGATGTACCCCTTTCTGAAAATTGTTTACCATCATTACCCTGTAGAGTTGCTACCCCTCCGGGTTAGACCCGGAGACTCCAGTTTTTGGAGAGGATCTCATGGCATCCGGATTTTGCATCTATTTCTCCAAGTATTGTGATACGATGAATAATTTTAACTCAATATGTTAAAATAAGTTTCTCCGGTGTTAATGTTGACTGCTCCAGAAGCGGACTTTAACTGTTGGCCAGGTGCTACTTTGTTGGAACCTTCCTAGCGACTGTGATAACGAATAACCGAATATTTTGTGCCCAGCAAAAATTTCGAAAGACACCGCAGTGTGCTTCACTGATGCTACCGCTTTCCTGCCTGTTTCACGGTACTCAGCTGTGGCAGAGAGCAATGGTTGTTTGGCTGCTCCTCCACAGCGTGAGCGGCCGGTGCTTCTGAAATTTTTTTTCGTTAGCCTTGGAAGTGAAATTTTACACCTATCTTAAGTGGACAATATGGTTTACAAACGCGATAAATTTACAGCTAATAAGAAAAGCTCAAAGTAGTGGTGTGCATCATGCTTTGCCAAAACAAAACAACAAACGGTTAATGTGAGTCAATATTGGTGATTTATACTTCGACGAGTTACAGAACGAATGAAAAAGTTTATAATTGTCTAATTTAAACTCAGCAGATAGGTTCAAAGTGATTCTATAAAAACCCATTCCAGGTCAGTAAAAATTTCCGGGTGAAAACCTTACCAAAGGTGGTAACCCTATTACTCTGTAAAAAGATTTTTAATTGGATAAATGGCACAATTTTACAATAAGAAACCTGTTCCAGGGCACTCTCAGTAAGCATCTCAATTCTTCACATACTGACACAAATACCCGACGGGAATGTTTGGATAACAAGTTAAAATTTGCCCGGAAAATTCACCCCTTACAATCATCCAATTCACCCCCCGTGTCCTTAACAAATACCACGTCTAGCATTGAAAATCGATCAATATTTATGTTAGTTATTCCCCTGAAAACGAAACTATGTTCACAACTCCCCACCGTCCCCTATTATTTATGTATTCCAGTGATTTTTACAAACACCAAACCTCCGTACAGTGATATTTGTTTTGAATCGTTTCATAATATTAAGTATATTGCTAGTTTTATAATATTAAGTATATTGCTAGCTCTATGAACATGTGTGTTGTAATGTTCAACAAATTTTAATCTTTTGTCTATGAAAACTCCTAGATCTCTTATTTTATCGCATTTCTGAATGATGTTAAAACCTAATGAAATTGGCATGGTAGTCGTGATTTGTTTTCTGCTAGAAGTTTTGAGATTACATTTTTAAACATTTAATTCCAGTAAACATTCACAACACCATGCATAAAAGGTTTGTGTTTCATTGTGAAAAAACATTATAGTCATTATTTCTAATTTCTAAAAAAAGCTTCAAATCATCAGCATATATGAGAATTTTAATGTTTTTTTTTAAATAAGAGAGATATCGTTGATATATAAAATTAAAAGAAGAGTCCCTAAGTGTGAACCTTGAGCAACCTTCTATGTAATTTTAATTATATCAGCTTTCATCTCATAGAATTTTACTATTTTCTGGCGATCTGTTAAATACGACTTAATCCAATTGAGGAGTCTTATCTCGATTCCCAATTTTTCAAGTTGTAAAATTAACATGGAAATGTCAAGTTAATCGAAAGCTTTGCTGGAGTCATTGTAAAGAGCTTCTATATGATTTTCTTTATCCATGGCATTTAACGAGTAATCAATAAATTCTAGAAGGTTTATACTTGTTAAACGGCCTTTCAAAAACCCATGTTGTGCATTTGTTATTTTATGTTGGATTTTGTTTTTTTTAATTCGTTTATTTGGCACGGCTCAAGGCATTAGCTTCACGGAGCCGTGGATCTTTTATATATTTACATGATGTAAACAATAAAAATAATAAACAATTAATGCTAAGCTCGATCCCGTATGCGCGACTTGCCATTTCGCGCTGAGATCCGTTTTCGTGTCGGGGAAATCCTTGCATTCACGTCAACTATATCACGGAGGTCATTTGTATCTTTGTCGTCTTCGCACATGTCCGGGTCATCATCGGGGTTACTGCCTTGATGTTCGCGATCAGGTGTTGTTCCTAACTTCTTTCCATTTCGGGTCACGACCGCGAACCCTCCGTCATTGCTAGTAGCTCCCTCGTTGCTAGAATTAGCTGTTGAGTTTGTGGTACTTGACGCGGTTTTCGCAGTTATCATTATTGCTTGAACAGCAGCCACAAATTTGGCAACCGTTTGTGGCTCAGGGAATGATATTGGAGACTGAGTGTTGGTATTTCTTTCTGTAGATGAGCTTTTCTTAGCGGTTTCTGGGCAGGGTTGTCCGTAATGTGCCGTTTGTTCACAGAACTGGCACGTGTTAGTTTGTCCTTGATATGTACATAGAGTTCGCTGTATAATGATATCACCCCCTTCTGTTGTGTACTGCAGGGTAAGGTAGGAGGGAATGGGTTGTTTACCCGCATTATCACCACAAAAACATCATTTGAAATACCTGGAAAATAATTGCTCCACGTATCCTCCGTGATTGATTCCATTTCTCCGAAATACGACATAAATCTTTTAATGGCCACTTTGTAAGTACGTGGTACCAAATCATGTAATTTAACTTCCACGTTTCCGTTATCCATGTACACAGGGATCATGATTTTTGCGGTGTCACAATCCAGAACGTGTTTCAAGTTGTTTTGCGAAATGAATCTATTTGCCTGGGCGAATTTGTTGAACGTTATCAGCACCGCGTGTCTGACGTGCTCCAACTGGATGAAACTGACGTCTGAAAACCGAAACTGCATTTTCTCCTTCAGCAAATGTTCCACATCACCAATACTCGGTCTAATGCGGAAAGAGCGGAAGTCAATGGCCACCGTGTTAGCCCGAAGAATCACATTTTGTTGTCGAGACTCAGTCATCTTGATAAAATAATAGTAACGGTTCCCTTTGTTCTTCAGACAAAGCACACAAGAAAAAAGCAGCTGCTTGCGCTGGCTTGGGTAGCAGCAGAGAATACACTGGTATTGTGACTGATGCCTTTGGTGGTTGAGAATAGACTCTGTTTGATTTAGTTATAAATGTTTTTATTTATGATGGATTCGAAAAGTTTTGGAAAGTAAGACAATGGCAATTCCACGATAATTGCGAATATCAGATTTTTACCCGATTTATAAATAGGTATTAAAAAGATTTTTTCCAGTCTGTTGGGAAAATACCAGATTTAAGTGACTTATTAAACAGCCAGAATAAAGGTGACGTGAGCGCAGTTACTAAATTCTTTATGAAAGCAGGTGGAATTTCATCAGGTCCTGAGCCTTTAGTGGCATCTAGATCATTGAGACCAAACAGGATATCTTGAACATTAGCTAGTGGTGGAAATCTAGTATTATGTTTTTTCTCCACGTATTTTGATTCCCATGTTAATTTTAACCCGGTTGACCGATTTGGCGCACATTTGGAGTAGAATTTAATAGAAATAGCTTTGAGATGCCGAGGATCATTTTTCGATCATCCTACTATACAGCTTTTTATACTTGTTCAATAACATGGGTTTATTAATTCAATGGCGCATTGCGGCACGGTGAGATTATCAAGAGTTGTACATTGAATGATGATTTGTTTCTCTCAGCCAGCATTATCGTCTATTGATTTTTTGTGCAATTCCAGTTGGTTTTTTTGTTGACATTGGTCAATTGTTGAATTTCATGTAAGATGACAGAAATTAAGCTTAAAAGCAAACCAATTACACTTAGGTCTAGACTCTTTCGAAAATTGACCTTTTCAGATTTTACACTGTGAGTAGGTGTACATATTAAAATATTTTAACTATCTTAGGGATCCCGACCCACTCTTAGGGTCCATAACATCATCTAGATTTTTTCTTTTATCTCTCTTTTCTTTCTCACCAGAAAAGTAATGAGACGATATGGCAAGAGAAAATCTCCGAATAACATGGGGAGCGTGCCTAGCGAGCCAATATATTCTGATTTCTGAACTGTACACTGGAAAAAAATAGAAAAATTATTATTTTTTGTGAAATCGAAACAAAAATTACATTAAATAGAAAGTACTTTCATCCGTATGTTAAATCGAGGCATACCTGCCTTTGAAAATGAATTTTCTCTTGCTCAAACCACAATAGAAAGGTATATTTCAGACACTCACCGAAGCATTATTGGTTTACCCAATGTCCCAATTCGCTGGAGCGCTACGGGTCACCTCACGAGGCGGTCTGCATTTGCACGAAAACATCAACAAAGGTGAAAACAACTTTCCACTGGTATTTGCGGTGAACAAAGGAATGTAACTTTCCTTATCGTTGTTACCTCCAACCGAAGAAGTGTCGATAAACATTTTCGCTTTCGAATAACCAGGTTGAACGTAGTCTTATCAAGTTGAAATGTTCTGTTCGGGTTCTCCTGTGAATATTCCTGGTTTTCTTTCTAAATGTGGCACCATCTTCATACCAACCATGCTCTAATCTGTTTTTCTCGAATCGTTGCTTGATACCTTACCAAAGCTTCAGGTTTACGACGAACTGGTTGGAGAAAACTCATCACTTAGACTGTAGTGTCGCTTTTGGTAGTTTTCAGAAATTTCGCAACGCTTTCTATAGAATTAAACTGTACCAAAATTATTGAGTAGATTGAGAAATTGAGTAAACAAATATAACAGATCCATCACCAAATTTTCGTATGGATGAAAAGAGCTCTTGCCTTAGATTACACAAATAGTATATACAGTAGTATGTATCCATCTGGACGTCACTTAGAAAAAATATTGCAACAATAGGTTCAGTGGCTTGTTAGTTGAATTGCTAGTTTTCCGTCAAACTACAAAATTAACAACTGTTCAAAAAATGACGCGAGACAGTATAAACAAAACTGATTTTTTAAAGAAAGAAAATCAATCCACACCGAAAGTTTACTATATGCAATGTTCGAGGAAAAACGATTTTGGCGTCCAAATGATCAGTTAATTGAGGATCACGCACGGAACTCATGTGAGAGCAGGATTCTGAAAAATTTGTACAGGTGAAGCATGGCTATTAGCAATATTGCCGACGACTGAACTTCAAGTGTACGTGCGGTCCTTGGATAGTGCTGAAAATAACTTACATCATTGACATTGGGACCGACAAAGACTAAAGTTATGAAAAACTTCCATGCCAAAAAGAAATTCATCCATCTAGAAAAGTTACATGAAACATGCCTTTTTTTCCTTTTTATTACGAAAGGAAAAAGCTTGAGTCACGGCCACTGGTGTACGTTTGCGACATTCACCTTTATTATTTCTATTTTCCCGTCGATGAAACCCTATTAAGAGCAAATATGCAAAGGGAAGGCATTTTAAAGTAATTGTTTTCTAACAGCACCACCGTCGTTCATCTGCAATAACGCTGACCTCATCCACCATAGACCTACAGACAGAAACGATTGGCGCCTATGCGTGGGAGGCAATTAACTTTGAAACTCTTCAATTCTCCACACGCCAGTACCAGATCTGGCTTGCAATCGCTGAATTCCATCATCCACTTGCAAAACAATGCACACTCTGCCGGGCTCATCGCAGGTTGGCTATTTCTTTCAATCTTCTGCAGCCAGAGCCTTAGTCCGCCAAAGGGCGGGCGGTGTAACCGGTGCATACGGTGTCGGCTTGGGTCTAGTTTCATCTGCTCAGCATGCAATACCCGCTCGGTGTAAACCGAGCCCAGCAATTTACTGTGAGAACATTATGTAATTTCGAAACAAGCACAACACAGAAGAACTGTCCCTAACGTTTCTCGTGTTGTTTTTCTTTCTTTAAATCATACCGCGCTTTTCTCCTATTTTGCTTCATCTAGACAAAGCTTGGCATTTTCCCGCGGACAATTCCTGAACCCGGTCTATCCGTTCGTATGTTTTTGTAGCCCCTATCTGATGCTTTACTATATGTATAATTAGAAGGTAGACGACCTGACCGGAGCAGGTCAGTATAAGCTCGTAAAATTTCATTAGTGACAGAAGCTCGCATGAGCTCGTTTTGAGTGGTTACACGCTATAGTCATATGGTAGATGGTTCTATATTCATGTCGTTACTCAGGGTGCCATGTTATTTGCTTTATTTTTTTTTGTTTGGGGTATGTACTAACGAAAGTGCTGAGAAAAATCTGATAAATTGGTAATTCCCTTTTCCACCTTACAATATGATCCAATGTATAGTACAGACTAATTGGATGCAATTTCACTTCCATAACTAATATGATAAAATTAGACTGATGGTTAAAGAAGCTTGGACGAATTAGGATACTGTTACCCTACACACAAGTGCGCTCGAGGTGAATCGTTAAGTTTGATGTAATAAACACAGTCTAACGCTCTCACGGGTTCCTATAAAGCACACTCGCATCAGTAAAGAAGAAATTCCCGGCAATCAAATAACAAGAGCAAAACCATTACGATCTTGCGATTGTCACACTCGAATGTGCGTTATGAGTTCCAAGATGTAGGTGTCCAGCTGTTCATATACACTATACAGTTTTCAGAGCGGTAAACTATAAACAGATCAGCTCTTCGAAAATTTCCGAACCGTGGTAGTTGATAATGAGTTTATAATAACCTTACTTGGACTAATAAACCTATAATTAAGGTCCGACGTAAGGAAATGTATGTACACCACCTACTATTATGAAACAATCAGTTTTGAGCCTTAAGACTAGTTTGTATTTTAACTGAACTCCTTATAGAAGTTTTAGAATCTTTTTGTTAAACGGGTGCGTTTCGGCTTCGCCTCATCAGAAACCGACACTAACTTTTTGTCGGAATAGATTAGCGCCGGCTTGACGCAAATCCCTTAAAACTAAAACACTTTGTGTTTCAATTGAACGACTGATCAAACGTGATGTCCCGTCCGAGTAGAAGTTCTGTTTATGCCGATTAGACATAGTGAAGCCGAAAAAATATAGCATGGTTTAGAATCTTATTTTGAATATAATCGCAAATGGCCTTCTAAATATTTAGCAGTAGTTCACCTAGTAATATGCAAAGACTATGCTCATTAAAACGAACCAGTCCTATTCGCAAATTTGATAAAAATGAGTTAGAAATATCTTGAGCGTTTTTTCAAAAAGAGTGCAATGAGTTACTCTCTTTGTTTACTTTCTCTTCTGTTAATAATTCGGTCACTTTAACATTTATCCCTCAACTCTTTGCATAATATGCTAGTTAAAACCACCGTCTTTCGATCTGTACTGTTAAATAAGTGAAAAGTGTTATAGTGACGCCGTAAAAATCGAAAGAGAAAGTAAACATAGAGAGTAACTCATTGCAGATATGACGTTTTGAAAAAACGCTCAAGATTTCACCTACCTTGAGCAGCAAATGACACGTTAGCATCCGATCGTAGCGTTTCAATGTAGAAATATGCAATATTTTTTTAATACGGTAATGAGCTTTTTGAATGAAGCAATTTGAAACCATTGGTTAGAGTAGTGTTTGACATCTTAGTTTCTGAGCGAACCCCTAGTCAAGCGTGATGTAGCACAAGAAAAGGAATTTATTTTTAAGCTCATGAGAGCTACCGAAATCGAAAAATTTGGTTTGGCTTAGCAAGCCAATACATGATGCATTATGCTATATGGTCAAGAATACAGTTAGTGTCTCTGTTTTCGGAGCTAGTATCAATCCTGCGCTAGGTTAGTCTTGTCACTAAGTTAGTGTCGGATTCTGATGAGACGAAGTCGAAATGCAAATAACATAACAAATTTAGTTATAGGTTTTGTGCCCTTAACGCGTAAATGTGGCCGTGCTAGTGCCTAACAATATCGTCGGAGGCAGTATGCGTAGGGTGACCATATGAGGCGAGTAAAAAACCACGACAGTCGAAATGGGACTCCCTCCCCCGTTACCTATCAATCTACAAAGATCTTGGGTCGGGCAGGCAGAGCTTCGGCAGTAAAAAAGTTCTGTGGGTCTAGGAGGAGCTGTGTGTAGATTCTATTGTTCTAGCATTCGTTGGCGGCTGAGTTGCAACTCCGGTTGTTGGTGATTTAATTAATGTTCTTGGGTTTGCTCGCAGTTCATGTTGTTTTATTAAAGGCTTTCGCACATGGTTTGGCATGTAGGGATCTGTCCTTCATATGTGCACAGCGTGATTTGAGATTTGCTTACACCTTCTATTTCGTATTGAATGTTCAGTTATGAAGGCATAGGTTACGTATTGGCATAGGTTATAGCATTGGATGTACCTGGAAAAAGTTTCTCCAGGTTTCAAACTTTCACCGTTACGTTTTTCGACATCAATAGTGAATTTTTTGGTTGTACGCGGGGATAGATCGTGCGGACGCACACCAGTCTTATCATCGTCAATCTAAACGGGTATCTTGACTCTAACATTGTCATGTGCAACGACGTATTGCATGTTGTTTCCCACAACCAAGCTTTTCGCCATGGCCAAAGTTAACGGTGTAATATTTTCCACACTGGATTGGGCCAATTGTTATTTTTCGATTGCTTTGCTGGCGCGGTACATATAGATAGCAGATTGTATGTAGAAACGTTCGTTTGATTTACTGCACTGTTAACAAGCATCGCGATTATAGGTTCCGATCCGATTGAGATGGAAAAGTAGACTGATTAGGAACTGGTATTGATTCTAAAGTGGTTCCATAATTACCAGCTCGAGAGAGCGCTCAATAAGGTTATTCCACGACAGTTGTTTTTGTTTTGCCATTTTCCTGTTTATGAAATGGATTTCCAGTAAAGCGAAAAACTGCCACTTGCAAGAGAACTCTAAAAGAAGCAGAATCTCCAAAACTTCGATGTGTCTTCTTAGAGGTAGGTACTAAAGGAAATTTTTCGGATCCCGGAATCATTGTTTCATCGACATTGATAGCGGCCAGAGTTTGGTCCACAACTGGAATCGGTTCGATTTGTTCAATTGCCAAATGTTGTTGCAAACAGACTACAGCTCATTCATATGGTACGTACATACGAACGCCTCTTTCTCTTTTCAATTTCCATGTAAAAAAGTAAGTTGGAAAAAGAAATAACGAGGTACTATCGAGAGATTAAAAAAGGCATCGGATGGTACAATTGAGAGATTCGAGTGTATTAAGTTTTGTTTGTCGTACTCTGGAGAGTGAATAAAGCGAAAACTCAATAATTATAAATTATACAACGGGTGTTCAATAAAAAATGAGAATGATTTCAATACCTTTCTGTAATTAAAGAAAAGAGCGTAAATTCTTTTCTCTCCAAGAGAATTGCTCTCTGGACTCCCTATAAATGGGAGACATGTTTCTTTTCGCTCGGGTGCTGTCAGTTCAATCGAAGATGGCGTCGAAACAGCAAGTACTCCGCGAGCGTGTTGTGCGGTTTTGCGAAACACTTGGCCATCGTGGAAAAAAGTTTACCGTAGACCACTTTGGAGACGAAAACGTGCCCGTGAGTACAGTTTACCAGATCCTGGCATCCCTGAGCGTGGAGCGGAAGGCCGGTAGCGGCCGCCGGCGAAGATAATGACGAAGAAGAAGAAGGAAGCGTTGAAAAATCTGTTCGACAACATGGACGAAACGAGTTTGCGTGATGCCGGCCTTGATGCACCGAGCCCCCAAGATGGAGGACATCATCTGTGGGAAGAAGACTCGGTCCCCCGATGACACGGACGAGCAGATAGCGATCGTGAAATCGCAGTGCCGGTGGATGATTCTTCTACCGTTCTTAAAGGAGCATCATACGGTTGGGAAGCACGCTTTCTGGCCGGATAAGACGTCTTCATATTACGCCAAGGAGACGCTGAGCAGAAAAAGATACCGTACGTGCCGAAAGATAGAAACCCGACTAATTTGCCACAGTGGCGTCCCATTGGGGTTTGCTTTAGTGTATAAAAATAATTGGCGAGTCAAGGATACGAAGCAGTAAACCACCAGGATCCGGAATTGTATCCGGAAGAAGGACGTCAGTGCCGACCAGTGCTCTTGTGAGAGCATCGCGATTAGGTTGCGTCGTACGGCTGACCCGGGCCCCTTCTCCAATATTCATTGACGATATTTTGAAGAATAAACATTATGTTTTTAATAAAAAATTCTGAATTCGATGAAGTTTTTTTTGTTTTTCAACTACATGACTGAAAAAACTCTCATTTTTATTGAACATCTGTTATTAGGCTTACAGGGGAAAAACCAGGACAAATCAAGCTTTTGCCTCAACTTTCCAGGACACCAGGACAGTCAGTGAAAAACCAGGACATGTCCTGGGAAACCAGGACGTATGGTCACCCTAAGTATGCGTTATCGCTGGGATGATCCCCATCTGCATCATCCTGGCGGAGGACGTGGAATGCTACCCGCGTAGAAATGCACGTAACGCAAGGAGACTGGTCTGAGCGGACTCGTTGGCTAAATGGCAGCATGAGTGATCTCGACACCTGGCTGGTTGGCTCAGTTTCGGGAGCACTTCTTTCGCCGGGGAATTTTCCGTCTGAGTAAGCTAAGTCAACCGTCGGGAACCGTAGACCAAAGAGGTTGCGAACAAGTCGGGAGCTCAACGAGTAAATGGCGCTGAATTGTACGAGAAGGGAGTTGCGGTGCTAACTGGCACAAGGGAGCCGAGTCGTGGTGCTGAATGGCATAAAAGAGCCGAAGGGCTCGGTGAATTAGACAATCTGAAGTTTGCGCCCAGATTGTCTTCGTAGAGGATTACTACTAAATAGTTGAATTAGAGTGGGTGCTATGCACATAAAAACCCCTCTCAGAAATAATGCCGTAAGGTAGTGCCGGGAGGGAATCAGGTTCTGGGCAAGAGCAATTGTTTTTTAGCGGGTCGGATAATGTAGCTCAATCCCGTTCCCCGCAACATTTGGGTTTTCGTACATTTTTCCCGTCTCAGGGTATTCTTGAAGATTTTTTGATGCTCTCTAAAAAAAAACACACACACACACACACACACACAAAGCTCTACGTCAGGAGATGGTGATTGTGTGTAAGGACCTTGAAGAAATCACGACGGAAGACGAGCTGAGAGGCGCACTGAAGCCACAGTGTAACCTAGGTGAGGTTCACATGACGATTCGGCTTAAGAAGGAATACGGAGGAACGCAGACAGCGATGATTCGTTTACCGATAACCGCTGCCGATAAGGCACTGGAGGTAGGTAAAGTTACGGTAGGATGGTCGAGATGCCCAATGATAGCTGCCCTGCGAGTGAATAAACAAGCGGAGAAATGCTTCAAGTCTTTGGGCTTTGGACATTTGGCAGGGGCTTACAATGGTCCGGATAGATCCGGGATGTGCTGGAAATGCGGGCAGACGGGTCATTCTGCGTGAGGCTGCACACATAGACCGAAGTGCTTGCTTTGTACCCCAGCGACCATCAGACGGGTGGCCTTGAATTATCTGCCTATAAGAAGGCGATTGCAGGCCAACGGTAATGGAGATAACCCAGATAAATCTGAATTACTGTAACACCGCACAGCATCTGTTGTGGCAGTCTACGACAGAAACAATGTGTGATGTCGCTTGGATTTCAGAGCCGTATCAAGTCCTCTTTGATAACGGTAACTGGGTGGCGGATAGATCGAGAATAGCTGCGATACAGGTTATGGGAATATTCAAGAAGTGATAGAACGCTCATACGATGGCTTCGTGATCGCCAAAATCAACGACGTCTTCGTGTACAGCTGTTATGCTCCTCCAAGGTGGACAGTAGAGCATTTTAGCCTAATGCTGGAGCAGTTAACCGAGCCGGTAGTCATTGGTGGTGACTTCAACACCTAGGCTGTGGAGTGGGGTAGTAGAGTAACCAACCCAAGAGGGTGTATTCTGCAGGAAGCTCTAGCGAAGTTAGACGTACGATTGTACAATGAAGGTTCTGTTAGCACGTTTAGGAGAGACGGGAGGGAGTCCATCATCGACGTCACATTCTGTAGTCCTTCACTGACGGCGGACATGGATTGGAGAGTATGCGAAACGTATACGCCTAGTGACACCAGGCGATTCGCTACCGTATCGGTCAACGGAACCCTGCTCCACTACGGAGAAGGATGACCGGTGAGTGAAAGTGGAAGACGAAAACCTTCAACAAAGACCTCTTCGTTGAGGCACTTCAGCCGAACGGCGGGACCGAAAACGTGGATGCGACTAACCTAACAAGGATTGTGGTGGCTCGTGACGAAAACTGGAACCACGCAATAAACGGCGTTCAGCTTACTGGTGGAACGAGACGTTTAGTACGCTACGCGCTGCTTGTCTCAGAGCCAGAAGGCAGGCTCAAAGAGAAATGTCGGGGCCAGATAGGGAAGAGCGTAAGGCAGCTTTTTGGGAAGCTAGGGGCGCTGTTAAAACGGGAGATCAGGCTTAGCAAGTCAGATTGCCACAAAGAGCTATACCGAGAAGTAAACGCCAATCCCTGGGGTGACGCAAACCGAGTCGTGATGGCGAAAATGAAGGGCCCGACGACGCCAGCCGAAATATGCCCGAGCAAACTGAAGATAATCGTCGAGGGTCTTTTCCCGAAGCACGATCTAACTATATGGCCACCGATACCGTACGGCGAAGAAGAAGAAACAAACACGGATCGGAAATTGACTAACAACGAGCTAGCAGAAGCATCAAAGTGCCTGACATCAAAGAAAGCCCCTGGTCCGGATGGAATACCAAACGTGCTACTGAAAGCTGCGATCGTGGCATATCCGGACATGTTCAGCATAGTGCTGCAGAAGTGCCTAAATGACGACAACTTCCCCGAAATGTGGAAGGTCCAGAAGCGGGTGTTGCTGCCAAAGCCGGGGAAGTCACCGGGCGATCCGGCCTCGTATAGGTCCATATTCTTGCTGGATACACTCGGAAAACACTTGGAAAGGATCATCTTTAACAGGATGACGAAATTCACGGAAGGTGAGCGCGGAATGTCCAAGATCCAGTTCGGTTTCCGCAAAGGAGCATCGACAGTGGATGCAATTAGGACAGTGCTCGAGAGTGCTGAGAAGTCATCTAAACAGAAGCGAAGATAAGAACGATACTGCGCTGTGGTCATGATAGATGTGAAGAACGCGTTCAACAGTGCCAGCTGGGAAGCCATCGCTGCACAGAATGAGGGTTCCCGACTATCTATGCCGGATCCTGAAGAGCTACTTCCAGAGGAGTGTGGTATTGTACGAGACGAGCGAAGGGCAGAAGACAATGCGAGTCACAGCGGGCGTTCGTCAGGGCTATTCTCGGTTTAATTCGTTGGAACGGGATGTGCGATGGAGTCCTAGCACTGCGGCTGCCCAGGACAGTGAAAATCGTGGGTTTCGTGGACGACGTGTCACTAACGGTGATGGGTGAGACACTTGAAGGAGGTGTCGGTAACGGAGACAATAGACGTGATCGAAAGCTGGATGAACGGGGTCAAGCTGCACATATCCCACCACAAGACGGAGGTGTTTTTGGTCAGCAACTGCAAAGCGGTTCAGCGGATGCAGATCGTCGTCAGAGGGCACGTGATCGCATCAAAGTCTGCCTTGAAGCAATTGAGAGTGATAATCGATGACTGGTTGAGCTTCAACAACTACATCGACTACGCCTGCGAAAAGTCGGCGAAGGCAACGAACGCAATAGCGAAAATCATGCCAAACGTCGGCAGCCCGAGAAACGGCACGAGACTTCTGCTATCTACTGTTTCGTCATCGATACTCAGATATGGGGTTCCTACCTGGGGTGCTGCGCTGGAAACCAAGCGAAACCGTGAAAAGCTGAACAGGACATTCTGGCTGATAGCCATACGAGTCGCGAGTGCCTACAGAACGGTATCATCGAAGGCAGTATGCGTTATCCCCGGGATGATCCTCATGTGCATCACCCTGGCGGAGGACGTGGAATGCTACCAGTGGAGAAATGGACGTAACGTAAGGAGACTGGTCCGAGCGGACTCGTTGGCTAAATGGCAGGAGGAGTGGGACAACGCAGAGAAAGGAAGGTGGACCCACCGACTCACCTCAAATTTGTCAGTTTGGGTGCATAGGAAACATGGAGAGGTGAACTTCCATTTGACGAAGTTTTTTGTCAGTGCACAGATGCTTCCGAAGGTACTTGCATCGGTTTGGACATGCTTCATCACCTCTTTGCCAAAAGTGTGCAAACGTGCAGGAGACACCGGAACACGTGGTATTTGAATGCCCTATGTTCGAAGAAGTTCCTAGGAGTATGCCTGGTGTGACAGTGGACAATATCGTCGAAGAGATGTGCAACGACGATCATATCTGGGACGATGTCAACAGAGTGGTTACGAGTATATTCTCCAGGTTGCAGAGGAAGTGGCGAAAGGACCAACAAAGTACCGTCACTAGCTAGAACGCTGCTGGGAAACCACAAATCGGATTTCGGGAGAAACTCCGAAACCGGGGAACTCTCTGATGGTGTAGACTAAGTCCATCGCCGGGGACCAGTTGGAGATCACCAAGCCTCGTGGCATAGCACCAGGTTTGTTGATCTCCGAGGTGATCTCGATAAAGCTGGAAGCTAAATGGCTCAAGGAAGCGGGCATCGGCGTCAGGGGAAATTTCTCCATCGGGGAACTATCGGTAGGGTGAGTCCACCGTTGGGGACTATCCATGTAGATTGTGATAAGGCCGGGAGCTGAATGACTCACGAAAACTTGAGCTAAATGACTCAAGGAATCAGCACCTAAACGGTTCACGAGGACGAGAGCTAAACGGCGACGTAATAGATGAAGACAAGAAGCGAGAGAAGAGTCGAGAGTTGAATTAAAGCTCATAAGTCGAGCCACTCCATGAACCAAGTGAGGCTCCGAGATAGAGCAGAAGTAAGCGGTAAGACGCAAGCACAACGATCCCCCCACGAAGTAATACCTTGTCGTAGTTCACGAGAGTTAGACACGAACATGAGTCGTGAGTTCCAGACAGTGTCAATACGCTACAGCGCAGGCTTTTGAAGCTTTTTAAACCTTACTATAAAAAAACACACACACACTCGCACAAGAAGAAAAAGTCGAAAACCTCGAAGAGACTGAGAATGCACAAGATAATCTTGAACGCGAATTAACGACTGATCGCTTCGAGAGTCACCGTACAAATGACCTACGTAGCTTTAACGTCAGCTGTATTTAACGTTAGCTATAGCATGTGGCGTAATGAGAACAGCTAAAATATAAGTAAAACTTGAAAGAATTTTTTTCGCTACTTAACCACAGACTAACAGACATAACACTATAAGGGAATTCCTTCAAAAAACATCGATCCGACAATTTTCCCAGAACACTAGCTCCACCTTTTATTCACAGTCCCAATCACTCATTTACTGGTGGGTTACCCCTCAGGTTTGGGAACAATTTTCCACTAGTGGTCTATCCCCCATATGCTTGTTCATATGTCAGTGGCGCCATAATTTCAAATGTGGCTACAGTCCCAACTACAAATATATTTAAAAGGACCGTTAAAGTGGGCGAAGCTTTGTTTTTGAGTGTTATGTCTGTTAGTCTGTGACTTAACCTTCCGGCAGGAGAGCGGGCCATTTGGCATAAAGTAATTTGGCATTAACTCATTTGGCATAAGGTCATTTGGCATAATGGACATTTGGTATACCGGTTATTTGGCATAATGGCCATTTGGCACAATTTGGAGAATTGATCACACTGAAGGTCATTTGGCATAATGGACATTTGACATAACGGTTATTTGGCATAATGGTAATTTGGCATAATTTGGAGAATTGATCACACTGAAGGTCATTTGGCATAATGGACATTTGACATAACGGTTATTTGGCATAATGGTAATTTGGCATAATTTGGAGAATTGATCACACTGAAGGTCATTTGGAATAATGGACATTTGGCATACCGGTTGTTTGGCATAATGGTCATTTGGCATAAATTTGAGAATTGATCACACTGATGGTCATTTGGCATAGGGATCAAACAAAAAGTCATTTGGCATAACATACGAATGTGTAGTGTATCAGGTGAATTACCCATAAGGTTTAAGCTGCACTAAGCAATAATAATAATAATGTGTTGTTATCTATTACCGAATATTGATTATATTTCGAGTGCATTTTTTACATTTTATAACTGAGTTTGCCTTCTTTTAAATATGAGCAGTTCTTTTGAGTTTCAGTTTTGAAATTTTTGTGGTTGTTCATTGCAATTATGGAGTCTTTGCTATGACATACGATTTAGTAAAGTATAGTGTAGAACTGCGATCCACCCAACGTATGTTTTGTTTTAGCTATTAGTATTACGATCGCCAATGAGTTTTGGTTTTTCATACAATGTTACAATAATTAATATTATCCTTATTATTTTTCTTTATATCATGAGCTGTTCCCGCAGTCGGAAGCGGCGGCCCCACGCAAGCAAACCTGTGATCCACTCGTTTGCCCGGATTACTCAAACATAGGGGCTATTTGTCGACAGCGATGTCGGACAGCACGCGACTTGAAGCGATGTGGCGTAGCCACATTAGTCATAAATGTTGTTTTATTAATTGGTAAAGAAGAATAATCTAATTCATTTTGGTTCAAATTCAATTTTAGTACTATTGGTAAACCAACTCATTTAAAGTCATTTGAATGTTTAGGTAGTTGCCGTTATGCTCAAACATGTGATCAACATGTCAGCTGCTTGCAACTGCTTAACTAACTTTCCCTCGAACAACGAACGTTAGATCTTCAGCAGTAGAACGGCTTATAATTATGCCGAATTACCTGCCTTCTCGAACAGTTTTAATTTATGTGTTTCCCCTGTAGTTGAAAAAATAGCAAATGACCTCCAGTGTGATCACTTCTCAAAATTATGCCAAATGTCAGATATGCCAAATGTCCGTTATGCTAAATGTCCGTTATGCCAAATGACCTTCAGTGTGATCAATTCTCAAAATTATGCCAAATTTTCGTCATGCCAACAGACCGTTGTACCAAATGACCTGCAGTGTGATCAATTCTCAAAATTATGCTAAATGACCATTATGCCAAATGATCGTTATGCCAAATGTCCGTTATTCCAAATGACCTGCAGTGTGATCAATTGTCAAAATTATGCCAAATGACCATTATGCCAAATAACCGTTATACCAAATGTCCGTTATGCCAAATGACCTTATGCCAAATGACTTTATGACAATTGACCCAGACCCTTCCGGCAGTCGCGCTAGTGCACTGAGTGTACGCTGCTCTGAAAATCTAGCGAAATCGTCTTAGCGACCTCCGGAGGGTTAATTGGTTCATTTAGTGAAGTCGTGTTGTTGTATTTTTTGTTTGAAGTTGAGTTATCAGAAAATAGATGAATAGATTTGCTTTGAGAGCTTCTACTTCAAATAAAAAAATTAATGTGGCGTTAGCAGTAGAGACTTCTTGCATTTTAAGAATGTTTTGGGTAAGTAGCATCGAAAATTAATTCTGCCCAAGTACACGGTGGTTGACACAGAATAGGACACTTTGAACGGTGTTTGTAAGGAACAGACGTGGGTGGGAGGAGTAACGAAATCTCTATTTTGCTATATTGGAACGATTGTGGCATGTGCTGTTTATGTTTGCAGTGAAGTTCCAAGGTTCGCGAATCTGGCTATACTGCCCATTAAAGCATAAGAGTCCCATATTGAAAAACGCTGTTTAAAATTTCCATTTTCATTGAGCTTTATGGATGGGACAACCATGTTTTGGTATTTCTTCGATATTTTCTAATCAAACCTGGTAATCCTATTTGTGCATGGTGATTCAGTGGTGATACAGAATACAATCCAACAGATGACTCATTTTCAAATAAATTCCGTATAGGTCTCTTATGCTTTTATGGGCAGTATAGTTCCGCTCTGTGCTTCGTATTAATCACAATTCTAGTTCAGGTTTAGAAATAACAAGAAACATTATAAACACTGTGACACCTAATTGTCTTCTTGACGAAGGGGCTTTAAGGGCTGATTTCCGTTACAGTAACGTAAAACAATACCGATTCCACAAGCAAAATATTTCAATAAAACCTAGCGTCATTTGCATTGTTTACATCGGAATGTTGTCTTTCGAGCGTTCATTGCAGCCTCTGAAGAGTAGTTTCTAAGGGCATCAGCGAGGTTATCGACGAATTGAAACAAAAACGTGAACGCAACAGAACACTACTTAGCTGATAAGAACCGACCGAGGAATTACTCCAAGGATCAACTGCAGCTCAGTTTTATTTTGCTAGTTAATCATTTCAGTGCTACTGTTTCCTGTCGTAAGAAGGCTGTCTGGTGAGTAGATATATGTAATTTTCTGGTGCAGCTGTGAACAATTAGAGCAAAATTCAAGCTAATCTAAAGAAAAAGGTACTTTTAGTCGACAAGAAATGAGAGAAAAATTCTATAGAAAGCAATCTAATTTAAGATGTGCGACACGGAATAGTGCAGTTCGGTTGCTGCTGCATAAAATTATTACGGTTCTCTTATTCCCGCCATGACCTCCGAGAAAGTCTCCCTGCCCCCTCCCGTTACAAGAGGTCGGTAGCTGTGGATTTGGACAGAGGATCGGTTTCAGCTTCACGCTCGGTGCCACCTCTATTTAAAACGGCAGCAACCAAGTGAGACCGAATAATTGCCGTAAATTTCTTATCTTGTTTCGTGTATTTTGGCTCGGTGTGTGTCTGTGCTTTTATAGTGCATTGAGCTAGGACGACCGGGTCCAATGTAACAAAAGAATGAAATTGGGTCATCCGAAGAGTTGTCTATGTGGGGACCCTGTACAAATTTATGGTATGTAGTAACACGGTGAATGTGTTGTTTGGATAGACCTTCAAGTCTCAATAGAATAAATTAAGCACATATTTCCTTTGAGAAATAATGCTCTGAATGGACTAAGTTTTGCTATATGCAAAAATGAAAATATAAAAAATTGAATGGTTCGGTGAAGATATATGACTATGAAATGAAAAAGAGACGAGAGTATACTAATTTCAACTGAACGCAATATTTTGACTGAAATTCGTACTAAACCAGCGTAGCATGGAGTTGGTTCTTTACAACCCAGCATAAATTTCGCTTCAAAACATAAATTTTCCTATCAATCAACATGTTTTATAACATTAACGACCATTATCAGGTAAAAATCCAATCAACCAATTCATTGTGGGCTTATCTTGTGCATTTTATGAAATGTATCAGCGCATCCAATTACTGTGCAGCCGCGAAAATTTATTAATAGGGAACGACTAATTTCAATTCAACTTTGATTGCCTGCTGCGGACAAAATCAGAAATAAATGTTGAATCCCCCACCAGTATACTGGGGTAAATTTTACTGTTGCATAAAATAAGTGGAACTACTATTCTGATCGGGTTGTTTCTGATTATAAACCATAGCAAAAACATTTGAAGTAAACCAACCGCTTCCACTTGCCCTGGCCGGCTAGCAGAACACATAAAATAAATGTATAGCAATTCAACACCAGTCGCTATACAATTGCAATTTAAAGCCATCATCGCGCTGGTTTACCCGTTATTGTACTCATTGACACAAATTCTGCACCCGCTTTGCCGCGGTTTGGTGTGGGGAAATCATTGCACCAAGAGTTAGGGACTGTCTGGGCATTACACGCGTAATGCAAGTCATGTGCACGTAAACTAATTTCCAGTGCGCAAAATTTACTTTGATCAGTCACGTGCGTAATGGAACGGTATCATCGGCCATCAACTGCAGGACCACCGTGCGGTTCTCGCGGAGTCAGATCCAAACCCCACAGAGTATGAGAGAAGCCAAGGATGAAGAGGGGTACGCTGACAGGTGCAATCCAATTACGGAAAGCATTAATTTGCAAATAACAGGGATGAGCTGTCTAGCCTAGATCAGCCAGCGGTTCGGGTCTACTTCCCTGGCAGGGCAATTAGGAGACTTTTCCTCGACGCAGTCCAGCGTCAATTAGTCACGTTGAGTGTTTTGGATATGCTCATTGAGGAATGGTTATTATTTATAAATTCAGGAATTTCTATTTTAATATCATTGTGAATTTAATGTTTCCATTGCAATATAATCCGATATAATCGATATTGTACACATATTATCGGTTCTTCAACCTCGATGGTGATTGTTGTGGTACTACTTTGGAGTGGTGTCTTTACCTATGTTAGATAGTTGTAGATACAATTGTCGAAACGCTTTCTTTTGAGAGGAAAAAGATGCACTGTGCTGAAGTTATTTCATTTGTATTTATTGCTATAAAAGGTACTAAAATTCTGTTTCTTTCATTCTGCTACTTTATAAATCGTGTATTTTGTAGAACAAATTGGAATAAAAAATCTATATCTTTTAATATTACCAAACTTGAACCAAAGCTCAGAGTTTTCTTTTGCTCAGTCACCCATGTTTCTTTCAATTTTGGTAATCATAATCAGAATTATCAATTTTACTTTAACAGACAACATATTCGTAACGACTCGAGAACTGGAAAGAACTTGCTTCAGTGGATGCTTCGATGCAATCACGTGCGCTCAGACGTCGATCTGCATCCGCTGAACCACTGCAAAGCTGCCCAACAACAACACCTTTGTCTTGTGGTGAGCTATTTGCCGTTTGACCCAGTTCATCCAGTTCTCGACCGCGTGTATTGTCTTCGTCACCGATACCTCCGCTTCTTCAAGCGTTTCACCCATCAGCGTTAGTGACACGTCGTCCGCGAAACCCACGATTTGCACTGTCCTGGGCAGCCGCACTGTCAAGACCCCATCGTACATCCCGTTCCAAAGAGTTGGACTGCAAATGGAGCCCTCAGGAACACCCGCTGTGACTCGCATTGACTTCTACCCTTCGGTCGTCTCGTACAACAGCACTCTTCTGTGCTAGTAGCTCTTCGGGATCTGGCTTGGTCATTCTGTGCAGTGCTGTGCCAATGGCTTCCCAGCTGGAGCTTTTGGACGCATTCTTCACATCTATCGTTACCATCTCCTTTACGCTGCTGTTTAGATGCCTTCGTAGCACCCTTAGGCATTGTTCGAATTGCCTCCAATGTCGAAACTCATTTGCGGAATCCAATCTGCATCTTGAATAGTCCGCGCTCACCCTCCGTGGATTTCGTCAACCTGTTAAGCATAATTATTTCCAGGAGTTTCCCGTGTGTATCCAGATGCATCGCCCGGTGACTTCCCTGGCTTTGGCAACAACACCAGCTTCTGTATCTTCCATATTTCGAAGAAGTTAAAATCATCCAAACACTTCTATAGCGCTATCCTGAATCTCTCCAGATATGCCAGGATCGAAGCTTTCAGTGCCACGTTTGATATTTCATCCGGACCGGGAGTTTTCTTTGAGTTTATTCGCTTCGTGTTTTTGTGAGCTCGTGCTAGTCACTTGTCGATCGTGCGTGTTTGCTCTCTTCAACCGTACTGTATCGGTGGCCAAGTAGTTGGATCATGCTTCGGGAACAAACCCCGATTATCTTGAACTTACTTGGGCCCTTCTCTTGGCCATTTTGACTCGTTTCGCGGCTATCCAGGGATTGAAGTCTACTTCTCGGCACAGCTCCTTGTGACAATCTGACTTGCAATGCTTGATGTCCTCATTCTAAGCGGCCCCAACTTCCCGAGACGTCATGCTGCGCTCCTCTCTAACTGGCTTCCTTTCTGCTCTCTAGTTTTTGAGACAAGCAGGGCGCAGCGTAGTGAGAATCACATTCCACCAGTAAACTGGACGCCGTCTATTGCGTGACTCCAGTTTTCGCGCCATTGTGGCCTCACAAGCAGACTTCTATTGGCCGATACGGTAGCGAATCGTTTGGTCGCCGCTATGGGTATATTTATTGCACACTCGCCATCAGTCAAAGACTCTGAATGTGACGTCGATGATAGACTACATTCCGTCTACTCCGAAATGTACTAACAAACCTTCATTGCACAATCGTACTTCCAACATCGCTAGAGCTTCCTGAAGGATACACTCTCTTGTGTTAGTTACTCTACTGCCCCACTGCACTACACAGGCATTGAAGTCACCACAAATGACTACCGACTTTCGGCTGATCAACAGCTCGGTTAATTGATCCAACATTAGGCTGAACTGCTCCAATATCTACCATTGAAGTGCGTAGCATTCACGAAGTCTTTTGCTCGCGAGTTTTCTGCAGTTAACTCGCAACCCCGCTTGATCCATAAAATGACTCGACCTTTCATCCGTTTAGTTATCGACATTCTTCTTGTTTTCCGTCATTCCCTCCATCCATTGCGCTATACAGATTCTCTGCGTATTTGACCCATTTAGCCCTGAACTCCACTCGGATTTTGTCCTGCGGTAAGTTACTGCAAGTCACTTACCTCTGATTTCTGTGAGATGCTTAGCTCCTGTTTTCGTGAGCTATTTAGCTCTCGTCTCTGTGGACCATTTAACTCCTGACACCATGAGCTATTTAGCTGCGATTTCCGTGAACCATTTAGTTCCTAGCTGTGTCGCGATGTACTCGGATAGCCCTCGGTGGTAAACTCACCTTAATCCGACTGAGAGTTCCAGGTGGCGGAATATCTCTCGTTACCAATACCCGTTTCGTAAACCAATTAGATCCCTGTTTTGTCACGATACATGTGAGCCATTTAGCACCCCGCATCGTCGCGATCTATTCGATGTAGTCCTCAGCGGTATACCTAGCTTCCACAACGAGCCAACCAGTAGGTGTCGAGGTCTGTCGCCAATTTTTACAAGGATTAATTTTTCAAATTAATCTACAAATCCGAAGGTTTTTGCAAATCCTTCCAAGAAAATCAGTGAATGTGGCAACTCTACAACTAAGCGAAAGCTACACCAAAACGAATGATGAAAATATTTTCATTTATCGCACAAAAGGAAGGCCTTTCATCTGCATCGAAAAGTTAATAAATAGGAACGCCTTAATGCAAAGCGTGCTCATCCGGTGCGAGCTGCGAAAGGGGAATGATCATATGTGTGCACGCAGTAAAACAATCGTCGGCAAGGTTTGAATTGTTTCAAAAGATTCTTGTCTTGTATCAACATAGTTATCTACAAACCGTCCTTATTAGGACGAATGAAAAATGGTAAAAGAATTTAATTAGAAAGTTTCTTTTGTTAACTAGTACAAAAGATATAAGCGTTCAAAATCTTCAAATTTTTCTTCTGAAATTTTGAAAAGGGACCCCTATATTGAAAGGTAAGTCGTTAGTCACGACAAAAAAAAATTCTTATTTATTAAATTTTATTCATGTTTTTATCAAATTCAGTTGTCGCACCTTCCACACAAAAGTCGGACAAAACCTCAAAAGGGGTACGAATTTGATGAAAACTTTACATTGGGGTAACTTTTTGTCGCTGAATTCATATTTGGTGTTATTTTTTATTTTTTTTCTTTGAAATCTTGGCACCTAGGGTAGTTTCAAAATTCAACATTTACGAAGATAAAGTGCATTATATCTAAACATTCATTTTAAAAAAATTGGTTTAGTGAATTTTTAGCAGAATACTCATTTTTTCCAATTGTTGATAATACTAAGAGACATTTATAAATTATATTGCGAACCCTGGGGAATCAAACATTACCGCGTGACTCCTTCAGACATATCATGAAAAATCACCTTTTTCATACCTCGGGGCTGAAAGTGGCAAAACAAGACATTTATTTTCGTAAAGTACACTAATTTTCAAGAGTCATGAACTACAAGCGATCTTTCCGAACTGTTTCGAAAAAAAGTACAGCTACTTTGAATAAATAATTTTAATTTAATGCGCGATTTATTATTTGTTCTTCAGAAAGAGTGACTGAGAAGAAAGCCTTGCATCGACTAAATTGAATAACAAATATAAGTCCACCGAATAACCTTGCTGTACGACCCTAATCGGAATCTTAACTAAAACGATATATTCATTTGAATAACATAGGTTTGAACACATTTTTTCCAGAATTGATCATCTATTTCACTTTTGAAGGTCTGTAAAAAAATCTATCTTTTGTTCCCAAAACTTAATTTTTTAGAAGACTCTTTTCAACATATTTACAAACAGAGAAAAATCTTAAATCATGAAAAATACAAAAAAAAACTTTGAAGTTTTGTACGGCTAGGGACACTGTGCGTCGTCCAGTAGAATTCTCACTTCTTGAGTAAAACGCCCCTCATTATGGAGGTGTAACATATCATTTAATTCGAAACGCTTTTCTTCGGTCCACTGGACGTCAAAACTCAAACAATTCACTGCATGGTAGTGTTGATTTCGCTATTGGGGCTGTTATCTCTTCTTTCTGAAAATTAATGAACAATTTATCAAGAGCCACCCTACCCCAAATCTTTAAAAAATCATAATAAATTAATCTTTATAGATAGCCTTGTTTATTCAGCAAACTTGCTTAAATTTATTTGTGTTATTATATTGTAGGGCACTGTGCAGGTAAATTTCACATATTTAAACAGCCGATACTTTGAACACCCTAACCACAAGGACCACCCTAATTGCATTTGGTTAAAGCCTTAATAAACATAATAATAATAATAATAATAATAATAATAATAATAATAATAATAATAATAATAATAATAATAATAATAATAATAATAATAATAATAATAATAATAATAATAATAATAATAATAATAATAATAATAATAATAATAATAATAATAATAATAATAATAATAATAATAATAATAATAATAATAATAATAATAATAATAATAATAATAATAATAATAATAATAATAATTGCATTCATTTGAAAAAATCGCCAAAAAAAACTAACAAATTTGCCAAATACATCATAAAGATAAAACAAACACTTACACTGTGTACAGTTATATTACACATAAATAATGCATTTCTATACTTATTGTAATCATTAAATACGACACGTATACTGTAAAATATAGTAAACCCTTTAATGCATAACGCTGTTTTAAAACAACATTACGAAAACCATCTCAAAATTATCCCAGTAATTGAAACTATGAGACAATTTTGACAAAATTTAAAAAAAAATGATTTGCGCCTTTGAGGGTCAATACCTCGACAAACATATGATTACGGCGTAAAAGCCAACTGTCAAAATTCTCTTTGAAAGGAAATTCCGGACAAACCGTTACTGGCTGAATACAGTTCACAGCAGTTAATGAAAGAGAAAACACAATTTGTTCCGAAGCGCCATCTGTCGGGCAGATAATCCCAAACCAATAGCACACAAACACGCCCCAGATTAAACGCCTACTATGTATAAATTTTGAAGGCAATCCGTTAAGCCGTTTGGGAGTCAATACATCATATACATATAAACATTGTCTTTTAGATAGATAGATTTAAAAAAAAACTTATCTGGTAGCCCGACTCACCGAGCGGTTCCAGATTAACTCTTCAGGGTTATAGAAGGAATTAGATTCAAATTATAAGGATTTTTTTTCCTTTTTTATCAAATAACTTTCATGTGATCATTTTTTGGAAAGTGACGAACTCCAAAAACTCCCTTTTCTCCACTTCGAGTCAAATTTCTGGCAACACAACCAAACAACGAACAATTTCATAGTCATCCCTGCGAATTTGACACACGAAGCATCTTTGCCAGATGGCACTCTGACGACGTATTCATTAAGACTTTGTCACCATTGCTTCGGTGGATCCACACACAGTCGCGTCAAGTGATACCTGGAGCCCGTCATAATTGCTGATTGGTTTGGCGTATAAACGGCAAAAGTGAGAATTACGACGTATAATCATAAATTCGATATGGCCTAATTTGTTACGCTCTTGGAATTGTGACTGGTTTTGCGATAGTACATACACTACGCTGTCGGTTGTAATGTTCGGTACCGGTCGTGTAAAGAGTGTTTTTTCACAATTTTCGCAACAAACCTTGAAAATACCTCACCGAGATGTCAGGTGTATCCCACGTACTGTTGCACCTTTTCGCTACGTGGAAAGGAACTGTGTGAATAACGGCATTTGGTTGTTATACGATACAAACGGTGCAATACCCACGTTATGGTTATTATTAGACGTTGCATCCGATAAATATGATTTCTTTTTTAAAGCAATATCACAGATAACAGATGTCAATCAATAGTGTTGGAGTTATCAAATGGTCTTTCTTCTGGTTCGTTATTTGCTGCCAGCTGCATTTCTCCAAATTGACAGTTTATCAGGAATGGTCGGCATACGAATACTCCTTGTTTGCGATGTACTACAATGGTGGATAGTATTTCGCCGGTTTAAAACGTTTACAACAAATTTATTATACTAATTTGTAGGACCGTGGACTGTTGTTCGTTGTAGTATTACAATATTACTAATTGAATATTCACTTCAATCTTTCTTGAGCTATGTTAAGATACCGTTTACTGTCGTTTTAAATGTCTGAAAACGTACGCAATCTAGTTACACTACATCCTACTCAGATCACAGTTTTTCCTAGACCTTGAAGTGGCCTATTTCAGCCGTAGCATAATTTTGCGTAGCAATAACTGCTCGAGACATTTGAGTGCGAAACTATAAATTGCACGTACACATTACTATACACACTGCCGATCTATCATTAGCCTGCGGCTTGCGGCCCAAGCGAAACGGAATGGATCTTACAACTGGCAAGAGGCATTCACGCATAAGGTGAATCATTCCGACAAATTATGGCAATAATTGCATCGAGCAATGTTTTCAACTTGGCAATGACCGGACTATTATTCAATTTTCATCACATTTGGTAAATCCATGCCTACGCTACGCAGCACACTGCACAGGGACGATTGAAAGTTACCACCTGGATGTGTGCAGCGAACGTAAATGACCGCCGATGTGCGGGTTGCCGGTGGAAATAACTGTCTCGAAAATCTGCCGCTAATGAGGAAACAGAGGAGGACAGGAACTGGCCGCTTGCGGATACGCGGATATGGTATTCACCCAGTTGCGTGCCAATTTCATACGAGCGGTTAGGTATCTGGTATAGGAAATGCTTCTCGAAATTCTCTTTGTTGAGTTTTAATTAAATTCTGTGGAATTGTTTGAAAATAGATATTTTGTAGATTTGTCATTAGTTGAATGTATTTGATTTAAATACAGAGTTATATTGCCTCAACAGTTGCAGTCAATGTAACATATTTAATAATAAGAATCAATCTGTTAATTTTACTTCATCTAAAGTTGAAAAACTAGGCAAAGCGCACCACACAGTCTCTTCTTAGGATGCTGTGGAGTCTAGAATCTCTTTCCCGACCATCAATGAAAAAAGAAACGACTAAAAGTGACATTCAGATATCAACGCATTAGTCAAAATTACTCCTCTATATGCGCGAAAAAAAAAAACAAAATGACCCCCATCGGGCCACCCCTGAGTTTCGGTAGGAGTCTCTGCTCCAAATTTAGGCCAAATCGGGCAACGCGTTCGAAGTTTCTATGGGATTTTTCGATAATTTATGCATTAACTTACATTTTCACCGCTGGGTGGTACTGTATGCAGAAGTTCATCAATGCAAGTGAAAATAAGAAAGATATTGTCATTTCTACAATTTTGTCGAAGGCTGCAAATCAACTCAACTTCCTTGGGAGAAGTTATTACACCTTTAATGAAGTGATGTCTGAGTCAGTTTTGCATGGGGCATAACAACACTTGATAGTGAATCAGTAGTCGTTTCCAACGAACATTAGTTTTTTGCGCAATAATGGTTGGGTTTAGCTGAAGTAACTTTAGTATATTTGAAAAAATATGTCGTGAGAAAATTTGAGTTCTACATTTCATCACAGAGAGGGCGCCAGTACTAACATCTCAACGAAATGAGATATAAAGTAGGTGTCTTGAAATTTAAAGAACAAAACTTTTTCACTAACTCTTGTGAACACATCCATCTTAGTTAACAACAGAGTGGAAATATGCGCCATTTTTGGCTACAAAAATGAACCTTTCAAATAAACAATTCAAATGTCTACCCGTATGTGGTAATCTTTTTCAAGCTATCCCCGTCATCCTCCCGCTCAAACGCCTTCGATCGGTTTGTACCTTTTGGTCACATTGGGTACAACGAACTTTTGGTAACTACGAAGCCAGTTTAAGGTTTAAGAAATTTTTCACGGTATTTCGCAGAGGATTGCATCCAGAAACAATACCAATAGTTTCAAAATAGCACTGAATTTAAAAACCATACCATTCATAATTACCATTTTTCCCGTCGGAATCAGTTTCTGTCGAATTGTTCCCAGCCGGATATTTTGATCGAAGAATTTCTAAAATACGTGACGTTTTCGGCGGTTGGGTTGACACTTTAGCTGCTATTTAAAATACACGGTGGCCAAAATCCCGTGACCCCGAACTGTAAACTAGCCTTAAGCATGTAGTCCTAGGGGCAGATCACTTGTGATGCATTTTTAAAAATCAGCGAAATTAAATGCATTTATTTTCATCAAAATAGAAATTCATAATGTATTTTGCGTGGCGTGCAATGTTTTTGCGTTGCTTGCAATGTGGTTTGCGTTGCGTGTAAGACGTCAAAACCAGCCTCCTGTCAAGGACGACGTCTCTGTACAGCCAGCATCACTGCCATGAAAATCAAAACATTAACTTTCAACGTCGTGTGGAATGCTTGAATATCGTGTGTAGTGCCGAACATAATTCTTTGTTTGGGGCTTTATAGCTATAACGCCCCATATATGTAGGTCGCTGTCAAACTCCATATGATGGTATAGGGTTGCCAGAGGGCTGGTCAAAACCCTACAGAAAAACTAGACCTACATTTAACAAAACGTCGAACAAAGTGGATCAGCGTAGGACGTTTGTTAAACAAACTTTTCTGCGAGGGAGTGCCAAGCTGATGCAAAAATGGAAATTAAATGCATTTTTTCTAATTTGATGCAAATTTGTTATACATTCTTAGAGTGATCTGCCCCTAGATGTAGTCACTTCATTGAAGAAAAAATACAGTGGAAGAAAGTTACCAATTTTGACGGTTAAAAAAATCTTTCTTTGGGAATACATGAATCAGATTTTAAATATTAAAAATATTGAAACTAAAATGAAGGACATTAAACCGAAAGTAAAGGTCGCTTCCCAAAATATGGACATATAATTTACAATAAGAACGTCTGGTAACCCTAGATTTGGCTCAAATTTGAAGCAGAGATTCCTGGTGGGATTAGGAATCGACTTAGTTTTCAGTTTTCAAAAATTCGTATTTTTTCTGGACAGTCTAATATAGTCCTATAGTTAAGGTGTACTATTAATTACAGTAGTGGGTTATTCGCCTAATTAAGATAGGGTGATGAGCCCATTTTTGCCATGTTTCTATTATCACCTTACCCATTTGAAGCAGTTGGTTAGAGCAGTCTCTGCCATCTTTGTTCAACGCATTGGGTCAAATGGTAGCGCAACAATAAGGGCACTCGATTCGAGTTTTCGTTGCGCTCGAACACGAGAACATCACTGTTTTAAGCACATTTGTGGTATTACAGTTAACTCTCTCTATGTCGATATTGAAGGGACCATCGACATAGGGAGAGATCGACATATAGAACACAATGATTTTCTTTGAGACAACTTTTCCTTCAGGACATCATAATGCAAACCGGGAAATGAAGATAGATGCTCGTATTGGGGGGAGTAGGGTAGTAGACGACGAGGTAAAGTGCACACGCACTGCAAAACATCAAGTTTGCCGTTTGAGAAGGAATCCCTTATTTGCAGTTTATCATTCTGCCCCACATGTAGGGGAACATGGGGAAACTTGACCTGGTTTTCAGCTAAACCTACATAAATCTAAAAAAGTTTTCAATCCTTCCAAAGTCATTGAGATATAATGTAAAACGGTATTATTCGTGTTCATAATTCTTTGCGGAATTTTTAATTTACTTTTTCAAAAGTTATAAAAGTTTGAGATCGTTTTTTTTGTCAAGTCTACCCAATGCGGGGAGACTTGACCAAGAGAATTTTGAAAAATCAGAACAAAAAATAATGACATAAATAATACTGTAATCCTTTTTTCCATATTGTCGAGGCCATTAGGTAGCAGTAAAAAATAAAAAACAGGGTTGCATTTCATAAATTTCGACTGTGTTTAATGCATTTCCTTTTAAGGATTAACTGTTCTGCTTCCATTGCATATTAACACGTCACGAAATCAGCCATATTACTACTAACTTTGTTTACTAGTACAACAAGATATAGACTGATGTTTGATGTGGGATTTTTTTGTAAAGTGATTAACACTAATAGTAGGTACGACAGCATAGTAAATATCAGATAAATTTTATCTTTCATCGGCCTATTGCCACTTGGTCACGTCTTCCCATAAAATCTTGGTCAAGTCTCCCCATCATTAGTTATTGCGTTCAATCTCGTGCAAATTTTAGTAATAACTATTTAAATATTCCGATATATATAAAATCATTTCACTAGTCCATAAAGTCTATATAATGTATGAGCATTTTAGAAGTAATTATTAGGCGAGTGGATATGTCCATACAAAGTTTGATAAAAAATTACATCATTTAACGCGAATTTATTAAATACGGAATCTTTTCTATAAGAATTTTTTATTCTAAACTTTTAAAATTACCTTAACGAACCGAAACTAACATAAAAATATTTTTGAAAAAAATTTAAGAACCTAATAGAACACGTCATATCCAATAATCGAATTCTGCGCTTGGTCAAATCTCCCCATGTTCCCCTAATTGAAATTGTTTTGACCACGAAAGTATGATTTCCGTGCTACAGATGGCTGCATTTTAAATATTTTTATAGCATGTCAAAGTCAAAACTTTGAACCCAAAAATGCATAATTTCTAGAAGACCTCGATATATGCAGATTAAGATGAATTCGTTTTACAAAGTCTCGTAGAAAAACATTGAATATCCACTTTACCACAAATCATGTCTTTACTGTCCCTACATGCAGAATATTGATATAGGACTTAGCGCCCTGATCACCAATTTTGATTTCATTATGTATATGCTTTGTGATGTCCTGAGAGAAAACAAAAACACATCGACATAGAGGGAGAATAATGCAGGCAAATATAAAGCTAGGTACATCGAGATAGGGAGATATCGAGATGGAGAAAATATCGACATAGAGGAGTTTTTATACGTGCGATCTGAAGGGACCCACGAAATAATCGAGATAGAGAAAAATATCGACATAGAGAATATCGACATAGAGAGAGTTAACTGTATATTGGTTCTCAACAACGAAGCAAAGGTGTTGATGTCAATTTTTACGCATTCCATTGATTATAGGCCGAGAAATTAATGAATTAATGAGGCACTGAGGTAGAGTTTATGATGAACATGTGCATTAGGGTGGAATAAAAGTTAGATTCTTGGAAATTTATTGAAGTGGAATTTCTAACCAATGTTGACGATCGGTAAAAATATTTTGAACACGAGGGGAGGGCAGGATCTGCAAGGTATGAAACATTTTCTACGTAGTTAGTGGACAGCCCCAGATTGAAGCGAATGTTTCACCCAAAACGTCATCGGGCTCACTTCTTAAATGAAAAGTTAGGGTATTAGGACCACTTTCCTCTTCGGAGTGAATTGGCTAAAACGATTCCTACTGGTGGCGATATTTGATTTTTTGAAAATATGGGCTGATTTTGAGTAAAATTTCAAATTCATGCCTGTCGAAGTGCTTCTGAACTAACTTAGATTTTTTCAGCATTTTTTTGAGATCCAAATGGTGAATTAGTTTGTACAAATTTTGGATTATAAGAGCAAAGTGCAATTTTTGGTATTTTCCATAAGTTTTTCTTCATGGATATCCACAAATTTTTAAGAGTATAGGAAGCACTTCAAAAGTTGAGTCAAATTTTAAGGGAGTTATTTTGCTGAAGGAAGTGTATAGTTGCGTCTAATGGGGTATGAGTTATTTAAGTTTTTGTTATATAACCTACGACATTCTTAACAATTTATCAAAAATAGTACTGGTCTTAAAAATAAAACAACTTAAATGTACTTAGACCACATATTATTCTTAAAAAAATAGAAGAAAATTGATGAAAAAAGATGATTCCGTTTTTCTTTAGTACGTCAGGATCTGGTTTAATGGGCATTATATGTTTTTTGTGCCATCAATTATAAAAATAATGATAACGTTGCTAATGACGCCAAGTCTCTAATTATTTTTTGATGAGTTAATTCACCATAATTACTTCTAGGAGGCTTATTCATTAAAATTATCGTATCAGAAGACGCACTGTGTTCTATTGCATAACTTTTTCGAAAATACAAAGCCGTTTAAATTGAATATTTCGGAATTGTGTGCTCTAAACCGTAAAGATCAGTTATTTTAACACTCACCTAACTCTTCTGCATTTTTCTTCAATCTTATTTGTAAAATCTGAGTACACCAATAAATTCATCATTCCAATATACGCCATAACTTGCCACTAACTCGACATATTTGTTTAATTTTCGAGATTTTCAATCCTGCTAGGTGGTTATTTATATACTAAATGCATTTTAAAAAATAGTCAAATGTTCATAAAAACCGATTCTGATGACAAATGGAGAACGCCCCTTTTCATCATTTTTCTTCTAAATGCGGACTAAGCTCACGTAAATTGTTTTATTTTGTAGAACAGTGTTATTTTTGAAGAATTTTGAATGCACTGTGAAAAGGTGTTTAACAAAAACTTAAATAACTCATACCCTACGCGTCTATATTCGGCTCAACTATTTGAGGTGTTTTCTATACTTTTAAAATATTGTAGATACACAGAAAAACTATTAAAAAATGCCAAAAATTTTAATGGCTCTACTTCTATTATGATTCATTTATATAGAAAAGAATACCAAAACCAAGAAAAAATATTACAAATTTTCCTCAGTTTTGATATACTTCTCTATTTCAAAATCCCGTTAACAAATTTTTTGTTGCGATTAGAGACATGTTCACCTGTTGCAACATGTTGAGATATGTCTAAGGAACGACCTTTGATAATATGTGCGCATGTAGGTCCTATTAAATCAGAGTGTAAATGATCTTCCTATGGAAACATAGCAAAAACACGATTTTTGACCTTCAAATTATGTCCAAATTAAGTCATTTTTGGCGAAAGTTCTTAAATTCACACCTGGAACAAAAATTTGAGCTGACCCGTGTATATTTAAAAACTTTTTCAAAATGTGGAGAGGTCTACTGTATATATACATGGATTCAAGTAGTGGTAAAAGCTTGCTTAAACATTTCAAGTATATAATATTTTTTGAGAGTTGTGCAACTGCAGCTGCAGAGCTAGGGTCTCGGCAGGACTCCCCGTCAGAATCGCTCGCTACGATTGCAGACGAGACGGGAAGTGTCACCCAATAAAACAATGCTTTAGGACAATGGTAAAGGTGTTTCTAAATGTGATATTCATTGTACGATTCAGATATGTGCGGGTATAGGGACTTCACAATAGCGTGTATCATCGTAAAGGGCTCGAGCGTTTGTGCGTTTCCGGGTTCGATTGCGTGTGCGTTTGTAAGTTGCGTGCGTTAGCGTGTATGTAACTTCGTGTGCATAAATTCCATTTTATAACCGTGTGGCCAAACCCATATAAGCGTGTTTCCTTGAATGATCGCGGACTGTGAATCTGATGCTTAATTTATCGTTTATGGGACAGACGCCAGAAAAGAGTAAGTTTACCCATATCACTAGAATTCCCGGTCATGTCGCCACGGAACGTCATGTCTAGTGAATATGAGCGTCATTTTTATTGATTGAACTGAAGGCATGCATCTGGCCTGCTAAAAAATTTTGCGACGCACTGTTTTCCATACGTATATAACCTCTAGTATTAAAAAATATGAATGGTGAGGCCAGAAAAAAAATTTCATGTCTGTTATTTAGAAAAGTTTGTTGATCCTACTTGCATGATCTGAAAATGAGTAAAACACCGTAAGGAGATAAAAAGGTAAATAAAATCCATTTTTCCTGGAACCATATTGTTTCATCGTAGACTAATATAAATTTGATGATATAGCTTGAAGGTTTGAAATGAAAATGGATTGATGCTTATTTTAAATTGTGAAGTAATGAAATACAGATAACTTGTAACGTAACAGATCAAATATTCGAAAAAGTTCTGTAGATCACACCAACAGCATGCAAACAATGTCTAACCTACATTTTTGCTTACTACTTTGAGTCTATTCATTTTTAAGAAAACACAATTGATCTTATGTAATGTTTTCTGCTGTAAAGCAATTCCATCAAGTTTGATTAAATTACGTCAAAAATGGTGACCATCTTCTATTCTGATGAAACCTTTTACATTTCATCTATATGAGAGACTAAGAATTTTGCATTATTAAACAAACAATTTTTAATCAAGAGTAATATTTAAAAAGGGTGTAGGGGCCATTTGTGCAGCAAAACGAGCTATAGGGAATTAATTCTTCTGTGTGAATATTTTTCGGTGAAATTTTCCAAAAAGAAAACTAAAAAAATATTGGAAAATACAATTACAAAAAACAATGATTTTTTTGCTAACGAAGCGTAAAAACTGAAGAAACTTTAATCGCAGTATTAAGAAGTTCATTTAACTTTTTAACAACGAATTCAAGTATGCTTCTAAATTTCTTAGTATTTGCCAGTCATAAATATAATTTGCTTGTACAATATTGTAACTAAATTCCATTTCGAAGTAAAATGCTCTTGAGCCATATTTGTCGAAATATTTTGATTTTTTTCAACAATAATATCTAGTAATGAAAATACGCCCTTTTAATAAATTACTCACAAATACCAAACGCAAAAAATCTAAGACGTGTATAATTTAATTGCAAATAAGAAAAGTTTAAAATATAGTTGCATCGTGGAGGAAATAACAATAAAAGATTTTATAACAAAAACTTAAAACAAAAATTCTTATATTATTAATTTAAATTTTTTTTTAATTAAATAATTTAGTTACAGAATGTTTTTCAAAATGGTTTTACATTTGTTACAAAAGAAATGTATAGGATTCGCTCAAACTTTGAAAACTTATTCCGAGGCCCGGAGGGCCGAGTCTCGTATACCAATCGACTCAGCTCGACAATTTGAGACAATGTCTGTATGTGTGTGTGTGTGTATGTGTGTATGTATGTATGTACAAAATGTCATGTAATTATCTCAGCAATGGCTGAACCAATTTTAATGAAATTAGTTTCAAATGAAAGGTCTAACGTTGCCATTTGACACTATTATTTTTGATTTTCGATATGTTGTTTACTTTCTGAGATATGGGCGATTTTACCAAAACACAGCAGGTTTTTTGCAAATAACTTTCGAACAATACAGTATTGTCCCGCCGCACATAAATAGAAAATTGTAAAAATACCTTTCTAACAAGATATAGATGGTCTAAATCCGTGCACGAGCGGCGGAGATATTGAACATTTTGTATTTTTAGTCCTCGCTTACCAATTTCCACTAACTAAAAATGAGATTGTTTCATACAGAGTATTGCTTTACTGGTGTTTTAGGGGCAAAACTAAACCGATTTTGAATATCGGGGTATGAAAACACATCTACGTGATTCAAGGAATTCGATGTTGAGAACATTTTGTGAATTACCTTTACAATAAATTAACTATTTCTCAAAAATCAATATATAAGTTCACTTCAAAGACAAAATAATGTGTTGATAAAGAAACAGTGAGTTCTAGTTATTCCTTGGATTAGGCATTGCGTTCAATCATGAGGTATATGTTGGATGGTATATCAATACACAGATCAATTCACCTAGTAGTGAGATAAAAGATTTCTCATATAATTATACATGTGGCGTCACCGAAAGCAACTGTATGTTTGAAGCCCAAAAATCTAGCGAAAATTTAGCTCTTTTGTAAGATTTAGGTTATACTGGTTGTGGCGCAAAAAATACTACTTACATTATTTATGATAAGAATGTTAGAAATCAATATATCATAATAATATACCTATAAAAATAATGTCACTGCATTAACCATCATTTGCCATTCCTCACACGCCCCCCCCCCTTCCATCTCTCTCTCACTCTCTCTCTCTCTCTCTCTCTCTCTCTCTCTCTCTCTCTCTCTCTCTTTCTCTCTTCTATCGCATCTATCTAGCTATTTCTGTATCCATTTCTAAGTTGTGTGGTAAGATCTTCTACCAATCTGAAATATTTGTTAATTGTAATTGCGAAGGTTTGAGAAAACAAAACTATTTTTGGCTGCTGCTACATCAACTCAATTATAATTCAATTGTATTCAAAGCCTGTATATTCACTATAATTAAGGAAATTCATGGCTATATCAGAAAAATATTTGGCTTAACTGGGTAATATGAAAGTTTGACGATAAAAATTTTCAAAAGAGACATTGCACGTGCGATATTTAAACTATTCGTATTTCTATTGAATTTTGAATGAAATATATGCTCAAAGACTCCCTCCCCAAGGTTTAGGGGTTTGACGGTCTTGCAAACATCATCAAGCATCAATTTCTTTAAGATGGGTATTGCATTAAGCCTCGATAGTGGTGCATAGAGGAGACCGAGAGGGCTTATGCGCCTTTTTTATGTTATATGTCTTTTCATATTCTGCACCAGCGCATACCAACGCTAAACCACTGGTCTATGCGCGGTGTCGTGGCCGACTGGCGGATTGACGTAGATTGACTTTTGCTGTGTGCCGTGTTTGCAAATATTGTTCAATTGGTGGTATTCGTGGACGGGGCTCACGGAGAGAGTCATTGTGTGTCCATTTATCGGTCGACTTCGTCATCGTGCATATACCAATTAAATTAATTTAATAATTAAATTAATTTAATAAATTAGAATCAGTAGAAAACTATTAGTTGTATTTGTCATAATCGTAGTTTTTCGTACTAGTGTACAACTGTTATGTGCTAGTCGTATGTCTACTTATGTATGTGTTCGTCTGAGTATTTGTGACAGTTGGGTTAGAGAATGGATGCAGAACTGACGTATATGATAGAATAGTGGCTAATACTTCTGGTGATCAATCTGAGCATTTGGTTCTATTCATTCGGGAAAATCGGGTTGGATAAATTAGGGTAAAATAAATTTACCGACGTACGCGAGTCATCCATTCCCGGCCAGCATAGCATGATGAAAGTCTAACAGCATGCAATTGTCGTTAATGATAAACATACAACATTTCTGCATTTAGACGAGTTTGATTGCATGTTACATATGTTTTTCTATTCTACTGAATTAGTCTGCTTCTTTTATACATCTATAGTTTGATTTTCCATTATTTATGTATACCAAAATAGAATTGTTCAATTTATACACTTCTAGTCAAGCTCTTTGCATCTTTTTTCTTTATTCGGCATGTTAGGATTCCTTTTATTAGTATATCTCTACTATACGCTATCTATACTCATATAGGTACAAACGCTCGTGGTCTTCGCGATAACACAAACCTGGCCACAAACGCGACCATGCAATTGCAATAATCCACATATACTTACGCCCGCGATTTCGCCTACATGAAAACACCCCGGTAGTTCAGTAAACGTGGCATCTTTGAACTTCCAAACGCGGTCTCAAACATTAACCCACCACTCGCGCGAACATGAAATAGTCACGTCCGGAAGTCTTTCCTCGGTCCTAGCGGTCTGGACTAATGCCTTCAGTTGAACCAAGCAAAAACCTGGAACTCAAATGATATGGGGAAACGGACTACCATCTGTACCATACACTAAAAGTTAAGCTTCAGATTCACGGTCCGCGCGCGATCGAACAAACGTCATTATAAAATCGAAGTTATACACGCGAAGTCACTTACACGTCACAAACACGGTAATATACAAATGCTTGAGCCCTTCGCGATCATCCCCGGCATCTACACCCGCGATCTAGTAAACATGATGGCATCCCAGTGATAAAGTGAATGTCTCAGCTCCTATAAATTTTCAAACGCGATCTCAAACGTGAACCTAAAAATTCCCGCACTCGCACGATCATGAATCGGTCACTTCCGGATGTTTCTATCCTTGATATCAGCAGACTAGGTGCATGCCTTCAATTGGATCAATTAACAAAAAAGCTCTCATATCCATTGGACACCACGTTACATGGCGACATGACCGAGGACTCTAGTGATATGGGGTAACTTACTCCCTGTCAGAATGTGAATTGTACACCGAAAACTAACTATCAGAATGAAGGTCCGCGTGACCATCCAAGAACGCACGCATATATAGGAAATGCCACACGGTTACAAAATCCAGTTTTGTACACGTGAAGTCACATGAACGCGAGCACACGTGACAAACACGTTAACGTACGAACGCTTAAACCCTTCGTGATTAACAACGCACACCTACGTTCGCGATCGCGCAAACTTAATAACACCCCGGTAATAAGGAGAACGTTTTAGCACTCACTAAGTTTCAAACGCTGTTTCAAACACGAACCTACAAGCGTCCGTTTTCGCGCGCTCATGAATCGGTCACGTCCGGAAACCATTTCTATCTGTCCTAATAACTTAGGTCCATACATTCAGTAGGACAAAAAAGCACATATCCACTAGACAATACGTTCCATGCCGACAACACCGGGCACTCTAGTGATATGGAAGATCTCACACTCTTTTAGCATCTTAGCAGTACACCAAAAAATAAAGTGTTAGACTCACGGTCCGTGCGCGATTATCCAAGAACACATGCGAATATGTGAAAGGCACACGGTTATAAAATAGAATTTATACACGCGAAGTTACCTACACGTTAGCACACGCTAAATACAAACGCACACGCGATCGAATCCGTTAACTACAAATGCTCGAGCTCTTCGCGATGATACACGCGATCGCGAATCCCTACGCCCGCACATACCTGAACCGTACAATGAATATCACATTCAGAATCACGGCCCGCTACAATTGGGCTAATGCAGTGTTTTAGTGGGCGACATTGCCTGTCTCGTCTGCAAATTGTAGTATGTGATTCTGACGGGGAGCTCTTCCGAGAACCTAGCTCTATAGCTCCAGTAGGACAACTCTCGACAAAAAAAAATATATATATGCTCAAAGACTGAAAGCTGAAGCCAGCAGTATTGGACTTGCCATAAACGTTTCGAAGACAAAATACATGAGAGGAAGAGGTTCTAGAGACGACAATGTGAACCTCCCACCCGAGTTCGGATTGACGGTGACGAAATCGAGATGGTCGACGAATTCATGTATTTGGGCTCACTGGTAACCGACGACAATGATAACAGCAGAGAAATTCAGAGACGGATCTGGGCGGGAAATCGTGCCTACTTTGGACTCCGGAGGACGCTCCGGTCGAACAAAATTCGCCGCCGCACGAAGTTGATTATCTACGGCCACGAGACCTGGACTATGCTCGTGGAGGACCAACGCGCCCTTGGAGTTTTCGAACGAAAGGTGTTGCGTAACATCTATGGTGGCGTGCAGATGGAAGACGGAACGTTGCGCAGACGAATGAACCATGAGTTGTATCAGCTGCACATTCGTTGTATTGGTACGAACTTTCATGAAAAATAACAGATCAAAGATCAAAAATATCCACAAATTAGATCCAGGAAAAAGAAGTCTCCCAAAGTACCCACTCTCGATGGGGGATGCAACTACAATGTGTCTTCTAACTTATCGTCGTCCATATCTGCATATACTGAGTAGTTTGAACCATTTCTTTTTCACAGTATTGGTCTGTATAGGACTTAATTATCCATATTTCCTGCACGAGAATTCCGAACGAAACAATATGAATATGGATGAAGAATGAATGGAAATAGACCGCATTGCAATCAACTGAATGCACGGCTTTTATGCTATCGACATAGCCTAGACATTTCACACTATTTATTCAATGCAAATAAAAACTTTGAAATATCTACCTGTCTCATTCACGAATCGCATTCCCCCTGTCGTTCTCTGTTCAAGGGACTTGGAAGCACATGTGACCTTGTCTCACTTTACTATATTCAATTGCGCGTTAAGATACTGGACCAGTAAATTCTATTCTGTACATAAATCTTTTTTCGGGAATATGTGACCAAAAAGTAAACTGCGAATTCCAAAGCAAATTGAACGTTTCAGGTTCCTGATAACTAATTAAGGTCCAACAATAAAGTAGAAACACCAGATAATCTTAAAACGACGCCGTCAAGTAAAGAAGCATGAAAACAAAAAGAATAAAACCAACAAAAGATAAAAGCCCTAGAAAGTCCATTGCATATTTATTAGCCTTTTCTCAGAAGATGGGATTTTCAAAAACATTTCAAAACTTTCTGATGCAATGGTAATTAATTATTTCATTCCGCATCTTTTTATTCGTTTTGTTCATCTGCGTTCATTTTACTTATTTTATTCGTTTCATTCTTTGGATTCATTCTGATCAGTTTATTCTTTTTGTGCATTTAACTTATTTTATTCATTGTTTTCATTGTATGCATTTTATTCATTTTTTTTCCAGTTTATTCATTTTGTTCAATTTCTTCATTTTAATAATCTGACTACTTTTTCAGTTTTTATCATTTCATCCAAATATTTTATTTGATTCAATTTATTTCTTTATATAAATTTATAACCTTTTTCCATTGTTCAATTTTTCATTTTAATCAATGCATTTAATTCTGCTCATTTTCTTCTTTTTATTCATTTTATCTCTTCAGTTCTTTTTTTTTTATTTGATTCGTTTGTTTTATTTATGCATTTATATGATTCATTTGATTTATTTGATTCATTTGATTCATTTGATTCATTTGATTCATTTGATTCATTTGATTCATTTGATTCATTTGATTCATTTGATTCGTGTGATTCATTTGATTCATTTTATTCATATCTTTTATATTATGCATTTCATGTTCAGTCATTCGTTTCATTTTATTCAATTTGTGAGTATGAGTCAATTTATTCTATTAATCTTATAACTATTTATAAATATAATCTTAATTCTTATTTAATAACCTAATCTAATTTGATTCGTGTATATTACAATTTTGAATTACATTTATTTTTCTACTCATTTTATGAATTTAACAGTTATGTGTCCAACAAAAAACACCTTTAACAGGCCAACGTGGGTACCCGGGTACCCACACATGGACACATAACTGTTAAATTCATAAAATGAGTAGAAAAATAAATGTAATTCAAAATTGTAATATACACGAATCAAATTAGATTAGGTTATTAAATAAAAATTAAGATTATATTTATAAATAGTTATAAGATTAATAGAATAAATTGACTCATACTCACAAATTGAATAAAATGAAACGAATGACTGAACATGAAATGCATAATATAAAAGATATGAATAAAATGAATCAAATGAATCACACGAATCAAATGAATCACACGAATCAAATGAATCAAATGAATCAAATGAATCAAATGAATCAAATGAATCAAATAAATCAAATGAATCATATAAATGCATAAATAAAACAAACGAATCAAATAAAAAAAAAGAACTGAAGAGATAAAATGAATAAAAAGAAGAAAATGAGCAGAATTAAATGCATTGATTAAAATGAAAAATTGAACAATGGAAAAAGGTTATAAATTTATATAAAGAAATAAATTGAATCAAATAAAATATTTGGATGAAATGATAAAAACTGAAAAAGTAGTCAGATTATTAAAATGAAGAAATTGAACAAAATGAATAAACTGGAAAAAAAATGAATAAAATGCATACAATGAAAACAATGAATAAAATAAGTTAAATGCACAAAAAGAATAAACTGATCAGAATGAATCCAAAGAATGAAACGAATAAAATAAGTAAAATGAACGCAGATGAACAAAACGAATAAAAAGATGCGGAATGAAATAATTAATTACCATTGCATCAGAAAGTTTTGAAATGTTTTTGAAAATCCCATCTTCTGAGAAAAGGCTAATAAATATGCAATGGACTTTCTAGGGCTTTTATCTTTTGTTGGTTTTATTCTTTTTGTTTTCATGCTTCTTTACTTGACGGCGTCGTTTTAAGATTATCTGGTGTTTCTACTTTATTGTTGGACCTTAATTAGTTATCAGGAACCTGAAACGTTCAATTTGCTTTGGAATTCGCAGTTTACTTTTTGGTCACATATTCCCGAAAAAAAGATTTATGTACAGAATAGAATTTACTGGTCCAGTATCTTAACGCGCAATTGAATATAGTAAAGTGAGACAAGGTCACATGTGCTTCCAAGTCCCTTGAACCGAGAACGACAGGGAGAATGCGATTCGTGAATGAGACAGGTATATATTTCAAAGTTTTTATTTGCATTGAATAAATAGTGTGAAATGTCTAGGCTATGTCGATAGCATAAAAGCCGTGCATTCAGTTGATTGCAATGCGGTCTATTTCCATTCATTCTTCATCCATATTCATATTGTTTCGTTCGGAATTCTCGTGCAGGAAATATGGATAATTAAGTCCTATACAGACCAATACTGTGAAAAAGAAATGGTTCAAACTACTCAGTATATGCAGATATGGACGACGATAAGTTAGAAGACACATTGTAGTTGCATCCCCCATCGAGAGTGGGTACTTTGGGAGACTTCTTTTTCCTGGATCTAATTTGTGGATATTTTTGGTCTTTGATCTGTTATTTTTCATGAAAGTTCGTACCAATACAACGAATGTGCAGCTGATACAACTCATGGTTCATTCGTCTGCGCAACGTTCCGTCTTCCATCTGCACGCCACCATAGATGTTACGCAACACCTTTCGTTCGAAAACTCCAAGGGCGCGTTGGTCCTCCACGAGTATAGTCCAGGTCTCGTGGCCGTAGATAATCAACTTCGTGCGGCGGCGAATTTTGTTCGACCGGAGCGTCCTCCGGAGTCCAAAGTAGGCACGATTTCCCGCCCAGATCCGTCTCTGAATTTCTCTGCTGTTATCATTGTCGTCGGTTACCAGTGAGCCCAAATACATGAATTCGTCGACCATCTCGATTTCGTCACCGTCAATCCGAACTCGGGTGGGAGGTTCACATTGTCGTCTCTAGAACCTCTTCCTCTCATGTATTTTGTCTTCGAAACGTTTATGGCAAGTCCAATACTGCTGGCTTCAGCTTTCAGTCTTTGAGCATATATATATTTTTTTTTGTCGAGAGTTGTCCTACTGGAGCTATAGAGCTAGGTTCTCGGAAGAGCTCCCCGTCAGAATCACATACTACAATTTGCAGACGAGACAGGCAATGTCGCCCACTAAAACACTGCATTAGCCCAATTGTAGCGGGCCGTGATTCTGAATGTGATATTCATTGTACGGTTCAGGTATGTGCGGGCGTAGGGATTCGCGATCGCGTGTATCATCGCGAAGAGCTCGAGCATTTGTAGTTAACGGATTCGATCGCGTGTGCGTTTGTATTTAGCGTGTGCTAACGTGTAGGTAACTTCGCGTGTATAAATTCTATTTTATAACCGTGTGCCTTTCACATATTCGCATGTGTTCTTGGATAATCGCGCACGGACCGTGAGTCTAACACTTTATTTTTTGGTGTACTGCTAAGATGCTAAAAGAGTGTGAGATCTTCCATATCACTAGAGTGCCCGGTGTTGTCGGCATGGAACGTATTGTCTAGTGGATATGTGCTTTTTTGTCCTACTGAATGTATGGACCTAAGTTATTAGGACAGATAGAAATGGTTTCCGGACGTGACCGATTCATGAGCGCGCGAAAACGGACGCTTGTAGGTTCGTGTTTGAAACAGCGTTTGAAACTTAGTGAGTGCTAAAACGTTCTCCTTATTACCGGGGTGTTATTAAGTTTGCGCGATCGCGAACGTAGGTGTGCGTTGTTAATCACGAAGGGTTTAAGCGTTCGTACGTTAACGTGTTTGTCACGTGTGCTCGCGTTCATGTGACTTCACGTGTACAAAACTGGATTTTGTAACCGTGTGGCATTTCCTATATATGCGTGCGTTCTTGGATGGTCACGCGGACCTTCATTCTGATAGTTAGTTTTCGGTGTACAATTCACATTCTGACAGGGAGTAAGTTACCCCATATCACTAGAGTCCTCGGTCATGTCGCCATGTAACGTGGTGTCCAATGGATATGAGAGCTTTTTTGTTAATTGATCCAATTGAAGGCATGCACCTAGTCTGCTGATATCAAGGATAGAAACATCCGGAAGTGACCGATTCATGATCGTGCGAGTGCGGGAGTTTTTAGGTTCACGTTTGAGATCGCGTTTGAAAATTTATAGGAGCTGAGACATTCACTTTATCACTGGGATGCCATCATGTTTACTAGATCGCGGGTGTAGATGCCGGGGATGATCGCGAAGGGCTCAAGCATTTGTATATTACCGTGTTTGTGACGTGTAAGTGACTTCGCGTGTATAACTTCGATTTTATAATGACGTTTGTTCGATCGCGCGCGGACCGTGAATCTGAAGCTTAACTTTTAGTGTATGGTACAGATGGTAGTCCGTTTCCCCATATCACTTGAGTTCCAGGTTTTTGCTTGGTTCAACTGAAGGCATTAGTCCAGACCGCTAGGACCGAGGAAAGACTTCCGGACGTGACTATTTCATGTTCGCGCGAGTGGTGGGTTAATGTTTGAGACCGCGTTTGGAAGTTCAAAGATGCCACGTTTACTGAACTACCGGGGTGTTTTCATGTAGGCGAAATCGCGGGCGTAAGTATATGTGGATTATTGCAATTGCATGGTCGCGTTTGTGGCCAGGTTTGTGTTATCGCGAAGACCACGAGCGTTTGTACCTATATGAGTATAGATAGCGTATAGTAGAGATATACTAATAAAAGGAATCCTAACATGCCGAATAAAGAAAAAAGATGCAAAGAGCTTGACTAGAAGTGTATAAATTGAACAATTCTATTTTGGTATACATAAATAATGGAAAATCAAACTATAGATGTATAAAAGAAGCAGACTAATGCAGTAGAATAGAAAAACATATGTAACATGCAATCAAACTCGTCTAAATGTTGTATGTTTATCATTAACGACAATTGCATGCTGTTAGACTTTCATCATGCTATGCTGGCCGGGAATGGATAACTCGCGTACGTCGGTAAATTTATTTTACCCTAATTTATCCAACCCGATTTTCAAATTGAAATGCTCATAACTATGGCTTCCTTTAACCGATTTGGACACTTTTAGATATTTTGGATTCAGGAACTCGTCCACTTTTTGATTCTGTACAATAGAACCGGAATAATGGATCTGGTTTTTGGTAATCCGGGTTTTCCGGAGTAATGTTTCAGTACTAGGAAATAATTTGTAAATTTTAATAATGTACTAGCAATATGAGTATCAAAACTCTTTAAATTGTCTCGGAAGTCTGTTTTTTTATTGTTACGGGAACCTATGGCAATTTGAAAAATGGAATTGGAATGGAATGGCCACTCATGGCCCCACGGGAACCTGCTCCGGAATGTCCATTCCGGGCTCAAATCACCAAATGGTTCCAAAACCACTAGATTCAGCCTACTGATGCAATTCCAAGAATTTTGATACCCATATTGCTAGTATTCCATTGAAGTTCGCAAATAGTACCCCAGCACTGGAACCTGCTTCCGGAAACCCAGATTCCTGAGAACCGAATGAAGTAACCCGATTCATTTTTACCAAGTCCAAAAGTAGATGAGTTCCTGAATCCAAAACGGTCAAAAGTATCGAAATCGGTTGGATATTACCTTAGTTATGGGCATTTTAGTTTTGTGGGTACCCGGGTACCCACGTCGGCCTGTTACGTATTAAAAAAATTCAGGAGCCCCTCCTCACTCCCACCCTTACTATATCATCAATATTATTAACCCAAAAGCTTGACTTAGTGAAGTTCTAAGATGTCACAAAGTTTCAATTTCCAGCTATGGATAAAACATAGAAATTTAATTAATTGAAACTTAAAAAGGTACCCGGGTACCGCGTCGGACACACAACGGTTAAAAACCTATTAATTCATTTTTTGCTTTACTTTTTTATTTTGGTCGTTTTGTTGATTTCTATAATTTATTCCGTTTATTCGAGACTTTATTCGTGCAAGACTAGAAACTGTTTTCATCCCACCTCTAGTTGGGTGCCTACTTCTCGTGAGTTCTGCAAACTAATCCAATAGTGAAATGTGTAAGAAATGTCTCATCTCACTGCTAGGTGGATTAAATCGGTTTTTCAATTCAAAATGCTCATGAAAAATTGTCCTTCAAAATTCATATGCTTTCAAGATATTTTAGATTTTCTTTCGACATAATGTGTTATTTTGTGAAATTACGACCTTTTCATAAGTTATTCATGTTTTTCATCAAAACTAATGTTTTTCAAAATATACATGAAATTTCCCGTTTATATTCAATTCCCAGATGAAGGATGATTTGTGTATGACTGTGTATCCTTGATTCAATAAGAATACAGAACTGTAACGTGACAGATTCTGGTTGTAACGTGACATTGAGAATACTCCATAGAATTGAAAAAAAAAGTTTTTCTTCGGGAAAACTATATTTAAAACTCTTCCTTGTTTTTCAAGCTTCAACTTAAAACTGTGTTCATGCAAATTTGGGGGCCACCGGAAGAGACTTTTTCTATTTAGTCGGGCAACATCCAAACTCACTGCGAAAATTGTGTAACGTGACAGACGCATCAAAATGACAATAAAGTGAAAAAGGTTCATGATAGAAAATAATTTTCTGTAGAAAAAATGTGCGGTTTCGTGACCTTAATAATGTGCAATTGTGATAGAATCTGGTTTTATCGTTTTTGCAGACTTATCTTATGAAATATGCGTAAACTTGTAACGTGACAGACAGAAGCCTTGACCATATTCGCGTGTGTTCTTGAATGATCGCAGAGTTCCGGGTTACGTCACGTACAACGTGTTGTCTAGTGAATTTAAGTATCATTTTTAGGGTACTAGGACCGAGGATAGAGACTTCGAGACGTGACCGATTCATGATCGCGAGAGAGGTGAATTAATACTTGAGACCGCGTTTGTAATTTGATTGATAAAACGTTCACTTAATCACCGCAGTTTTTTAATTTGGACGAGATCGCGGGTGTAAGTATGTGTGGATGATTGCAATTGCATGTTCACGTTTGTGATCAGGTTTGTGTTATCGCGAAGGCCACAAGCGTTAGTACGTTTGGAATGGGAGAGATTGTGAAATTATATGGGGGAATATGCAATTGAATTAGTGAACGATAGTATGAATATAATTTACGGTATAGGATGCATGACATGCAGAATAAAGAATAAAAAGTCACAGAGAATAATTAGAAATGTATAGATTGACCGATATTATTTTTGGTATACATAAGTAGTGGCAAGGCAAACTAATAGAAGCACAACAAAATAGATTAATGAAGTAAGAGAAAAGAACATATGTAACTTGCAATCAAACTACTTGAACTGGTCTAAATGTCAGCAAATGATATTTATTTGCCATTAACGACAATCGCATTCTGTTAGAATGTTATCATGCTATGGAGCTATACAGAAAAACCCGATTGTTGACTCGATGACCAAGTGTTATCAAGGATGAGTATATGCTTGTATTGGTTCTTCCAAAATGAGTCAAAAGAGAGCATGGAGAAATGGTTGCTACTTGACACCATTCTTGTCTGTTCGTCGTCACTCCTTTGTAATGACTTTAGAGATGTCGAGGAAATGCCAGAGCATGTGGTCATCGCTTTTCTCAGATTTGCGGCAGTGTGAAGGGAGATACATGCCTTCGCTTAGTGTGAAGAATATATTTGAGATTTTCACTCTTATGTGAGGGATACCTTAAATTCCGGAGCCGCTGTCCAAGCAGTAGACTTTAAAATATTTGATTGATATCAACAGAGCACAAACATTGATATCTTTCATAGCAAAGCGACACTTACCATGCTAGGATTTATTGTCAATGCTATCCATCAAATTTACGTTACGAAACTAAAAACTAATTAGGTACCGATAAATATATGATTTGGCAAGCGATCTGATTGTAAGGAAACATGAAATTACATCTTATTGCAACTGAAACCTCTAATGAACAAAAGAGTCTCATGCTCATTCTAAACTCACACGATGACCCTATGGTTTTGTGTCCGAATAATGAAGCTTAGTATTCTGTTAGAAGAACCGTAGCCGCGAAATGTGGCATAGATTCATTCCTAAAACTTGCGATCTACCGAATCAATGACGAGTATATCAACCCGTATACGTCTCGGCTGAACATAAATCGAAGCCGCCGTGCTACCATTAAATAAACCATCTACGCTAGCGGTCAACTTAAAGCACTCCATGGGGTAGTCGTTTCGCTGCGATTCGCTTTTTCCGTTCACTTCTCGCTATATTCAATCAAATCGTCAATGCACTTCAATTATTCATCTGCCGCTGCCCATACAGATGCAGGCAGCTGAAACCCAGTAATCAAAAGTACTTTTACTTACCGAGTTGGAAATCGGATGCCGTTCGGATGCATGACTGACGCATCAGAATGTTTCTCCGGCATCGGAGCGAGTTTTCAAAGTGCTCGACTCGTTCAGGTGTCCATCAATGGGGTACGCTTTCGATTGAGAAATGTTATCTTCTTGATTTCACCTTCCCTATCTTCGCCACGATTTATATTTTCAACACCAAACCGCTGCTGCTAGTGGTCTAGCAGATTTTTTTCCGCACTTGCACTTCACTTTTCATTCATGCGTATGGACGGACGTATGCGGTGGATGGTAAACAATCAGACCGTCGTCGTGCATTATTGGTAAGCGTAGGATTTTTCCGCTTGAGTCTCGATCACTATTATCCGTTTATTCACTTGATCGAAAAGGTGTACGGGAAAACATTCATACGTAAATTAAAAAGAAATAAACAACAAGATAGCGTATAAAAAAAATCAAACACTATCGGTGCGGATCCGAAGCTGAAGTTTTAAACCGTCTCCTTCTGCCAACCATTCACCGATTGTATCGCGCTTGGGTGAATGAAATCAGGCCTACAATCCACATATGCTGGCGGTTCTCCGATCACTTTACTGAGCCCAAACGAACCGGGCAATCAACCCGCAAGGACCAGGATGGTATTATTCAGGCGTAGAGGCGATATTTCACACGTTTTAGCCTGATCCGGATTTCGAGAGGATTCACATACCGAGCATACTAATAGGATCGAATTCTGAATGATTGATGACCGGATACGGGAAAAATGCCACTATTCAACACCCCGTACGGTTTGTCCGATATAATCCGAATCGAACTGTGCCGCGCGACAATCCGGTCGGAGGGAATAAAAACTCAAACGGATTCAAATTTATGGTCGATATCCACCGGGTGGAAAAACTAATGCCGTTATCGCACTCACTGTTTGGTTCAGACTAAACATAGAAATCCTGCAGTCAAATTCGTACCACACCGCACCGTACAAAAAGCGAGGTTTACCTTGGTTGCGGTGAGCTACTCGCCATTATGTTACAGGGAGTTTCCTCTCACGCCCGCATAGGCCGAAAGGGAAATTCAATCTGCCTTGGCGGGGAGCCGTCGGGGAAGGCAGATTTCTTGGATTTCCCTTTTTTGTTAGATGCAAACCATTTCTGTGCACTATCGGCATGTTGTGCATTATCTTCAAGGTCCAAATTTTCATTTGGTTATCATGTTGCTATAAGTTGGTGAAGAAGTACCAGAAACAACATCTGATATCAACGTGTGTTGAGTAGAGTCAGATAAGTGTGTCGATTTAAACTTATCAAAACTGCGATGGCCACAGTGGCGCTCAGAGTTATGCTACTGCATAAGAAAATTTTTGCAGCTAAGGCGTAGGCCTGAGAGAAAACCGCATCGGGAAATCAAAACTTAACTACTGCAAAACAATGAAAGAAAATAATGACCTCAGTTGGGCATATTTTGCATTTGATTGTTTGCTTTGTTGTGAGCTGAGTAGTTTTGTCTATATTTTGTCGTACTCGACGGTCAGTTGTTGGCAGTGAGGCCAGGTCAATTTAAAAAAATAATTTCTTCAGCGCTGAGAAAAAGCTGCGTACCACTTTTTTTGCAAACTCGCTCTGCTTATACCGTGGATTCTATATTTCGGCCTCCCAGAAGATTGCCAAAATTGGTAATGTAGTTTCGATACCAACAAAACCATTTAAAGTGTACGATTCCGAACGCAGTGATAAAATGTTATTGTGCAGTTGCTTCGGACGAAAATGAGTTTTAGATCTATCACTAAAATTCACCGCGTAATCTTACCCAAAATTGTCCTTGCGAAAATTAAGGACAGGTTAGACCTGGACCGATATCAGTTTGAATGGTGTTGTATAAGGTTGAAATATTTTTTTTATTTTATCAGCTAAACTATCAATCTTCTATCTTTACTTTATTGAGCTCCGTCGCAATTAATTGTATAAATCAATAATAAAATAACAATATATTGAATTAGTTATGAAATTTGCGTTTCGACTTTGTCTCATCAGAATCTGACACTAAGTTAGTGGTTGGACCATACTTAGTTGAACTTTGCTCTTTTTCAAAAAGTTGCTTTTCTTTAAAAAATGCAGTAGATGATCGATGTAGTGGAATGTATAATTACAATATTTAGAACGATTATTTGTGAAAGTTGTAGTTGCACTTCACTGACGGAGTGAATGATCAGTGGTGTGAAATCTCAAATTCAGTCACGCAGAATCGAATGCCTCCAGTTAGGTGGAAATATAAATTCGTTAACCAACAAAAGGATTCATTGTTATATTTGCACAAACTGGCATCTTTTAAATTTGACAGCATAAGTGAAATCGATCATCCAACTCTGAGCTTACATAGAAACAAAATTCAGTTGGCAACTGAAGTTGAATTTGAACCGAAAATAACTAAATGAATGCGCTGCACCGAACCAATGAAGGGTGAGAAAGTCAAATGAAACATACGCTACAGCGCTGCGGACATGAATTGAATTTCATTTCTCGTTCAGCTCAGGGACGTCATTATTTCTGAGCACTGAATATTATGATCATGAAAAGATGCTAACAAGTGGACTGAGCTAGTGGGTAGCTTACTATGGTCATGAATCAAATGAGAAGGAAGAAGCGTGAGTACGAGCACTTATTTTTATTTCTGAAAATCCAAGCTCGCTCCATATAAAAATAAAACAAATATTTCTTTAATATTCCCAAAAGAGTCACTGAATAGGTTAAGAATCTATTTTTTGCAAGCGAGCCGGACGCGATTCGTCCATTTCCTATACGTACTAGCGCTTACAAAAATAAATTTCAAAATATTACTTTTTATGTGTAATATGTAATATAGAATACAAAACATTATTGCGTTGCGTTGCGTTGCGTGAGCACGGTATACTTCGTAGATTGCAGACTGATGGCTCTCATTTCCAGCCACACTACTTGAGGAGCATTGTTTGGGAATAACAATTGATCCAGTCCAAGCGAGAATTTCGCCTGAGAACCACCATTGCTGGCCACGACCATCTTTACTGTAGCTTGGGATATGAGAAAGGATATGTTGATGTGGTACTTACTTAACGGAAGGCCCCGACTCAGTGACACTCCCATAAGTACCACGGATTGGGTAGTGGGTGGGTTGTTAGCCAGGATTCGCCTCAAGTAAGCGATGCGACTGAGAATTTATTTTCGTGCAAAAGAAGTTTGAATAGTTTATTGACTAGGATAGTTAAATGTTAGCGATGCGAAGGTGTTTAACCTCTGGATAACCGTTTATCGAGAGTTTGTTTCATCGAAAACAACTTGAACTCCGGACAGCCGGCTGTCCGGAGTGTTGTCGACAATATAAAATGGACAATAAATTACACTAGTTTACAAATTTTGGGTTAATTGCATGAAGTTAAGAAAAAAGGTGTTTTCTAAGTCAATTTTGGGTCGCTGAGCACGAAAATCATATTCATTTTCTTTTTCAAAGAACCGTTTTTGTGATTTTTTAAAAAAGGTGTTTTTGAGCATTTTTGCAGTTTTTGGTCAATATCTCAGGAAAAAATCTTCCGATTACCACAAACGAAAGGTATTGATGGGCTCATTCCAAAAATGTATAACATGCTAGGATAAAATATCAATAATTTAGGGTTAAGAGCAACCAAAGTCAAAAAAAGTAGTGTTTGGTAAAATTACTAATTTTTAGTTGATTTTTCATAAAAAAATCAGCGAAAAAAATCTTTTAAAATCTTATGTGACAGGCAAACTTCTTACGTGAATTTTAAGCCTAAGATCACGAAAATCCGACAAAAACTAGTGTTGTTATTAGACACCGAGTGAAAATTGCTCTGTTTTTCACATATCTCTTTTGGTCTTAAATAAGATTAGACTAGTTTACAAGAAAAACGAAGTTACGAGAAAAAGTACTTTCTAGACCAATTTTGGGTCGCTGAACACGAAAACAATACTCTATTTCTCTTTCAAAGAAGTTCGAGTTTAAAAAAAATTCTTTCGCTTCCCCTTTTTTTGCTCTATTTTTTATTACAGAAAAATAATTTTTCATATTTTCAGAATCTAATGTTACAGATTTTAACAATCGCGATAAGCTAAGAAGAAAGGTGTTTCCTCAGTTTGTTTTGGATCGCTGAATACGAAAACCAAGTCAATTTTTTTCAAAGAAGCATTTTCAAGATTTCTTTGAAAAAGGTGGGCACTATTTTAGTTATTTGTCAACATCTTGTTCAAATAGGATCCGATCGAAACAGTTCGAAAGGTATTGATGTGCCCCTTCCGAACACGCACAATATGCGCAGATCAAATCTCGACAAACATACGACCACGGCTCAAAAGCCAACTGTCAAAACTCTCTTTATAGTAAACAAAAGAAAAACGTTTTCTCTTGCATTAACTGCTATGAACTGCGTTTAGCGAGTAACGGTTTATCCAGAATTTCCTTTCAAAGAGAATTTTGATAGTTGGCTCCCAAGCCGCAATCGTATGTTTGTCGGGAAATGTACATTTATTATGATTACAATCGACCAAAGTAAAAAAGTCCAATGTTCGACCTTTTTTTTTAAAAAAATACACATTTCTAGTAAATTTTTAATAATAAATCAAGGACAGAAGAAAATTCTTTTAGAATCTAATTAGATAAATAATCTTTTTGCATAAACTTTAATCCAATGGTCACAAAAGTCGGATGAAAAATGTAGATATGAAGGTATGCAGTAGGGTGTCCCAAAATGACATCATGTTAAAAAAGTCATCGGGCTCACTTCTTAAATGAAAGGTTAGGGTATTGGGACCACTTTCTTCTTCAGAGTGAGTTTGCTAAAACGCTTCCTACTGGTGGCGACTTTTGATTTTTTGAAAAATGGGCCGATTTTGGATAAAATTTCAAATTTATGCCTGTTGAAGTGGTCCTGAACTGTCTTAGATTTTTTTTCACCATTTTTTATTTTTCTGGAGATCCAAACGGACAAGTTTGGTTAGTTAGTTTGTACAAATTTGGAATTATAAGAGCGGCAGGACCATTAAAACTTTGTAAAAAGTGAAATTTTTGGTGTTTTTCAGTATTTTTTCTTCAAAACTGGGTATCTACAAAATTTTAAAAGTACAGAAAACACTTTAAATAGTTGAGCCGAATTCAGGGGCGTAATTTTACTGAAGAAAGTGTATAGCTATAGCTAATGGGGTATGAGTTATTTAGGTTTTTGTTAGATAACCTTTGACATTTTTCAGCAATTTATCAAAAATAATGCTGTTCCGAAAAATAAAACAATTCAAATATGCTTAGACCACACATTGTTTTTCGAAAAATTAAATGAAAATCATGAAAAATGACGTTTTCTGTACGTCTTTAGTATGTCAGGACGAGGTTTAATGAGCATCTGTTGATTTTTTTTGTAACTTAAATTTTAAAAATAATAACTTTGCTAATGACGCCAAGTCTCTAATTATTTTTTGAAGAGTTAATTCTCCTTAATTACTTCTAGGAGGCATCTTCAACAAAACGATTGTGTCAGAAGATGCGCTGTATTCTGTTGTAAAACTTTTTCGAGGATATTTGCCTAAATTTGACTATTTCGGAATTATGTGATCTAAACAGTAAATATCAGTTTTTCAACACTCACCTCACTCTTCTGCATTTTTCTCCACTTCAAAGTTCCTAACATGAAAATAAGACTTTATATACAAAATGTAAGTACGTTAATCAATTCAGCCTTCAAATATACGCCATAACTTGCCATTAACTCGACATATTTGTTTAATTTTAGTGATTTTCAAACCCGCTAGGTGGCTATTAGTATAGAAAATATTTTTTAAAAAAATCGTCAAATGCTCATAAAAACCGATTCTGATGTACTAGAGACAAGCGAAAAACGCCATTTTTCATCATTTTCCTTCTATTTTCCGAAAAATAATATGCGGACTAAGCCCACTTAAGTTGTTTTATTTTGTAGAACAGTGTTATTTTTTATGAATATCATAAAATGTCAAAAGGTTATCTAACATAAACGTAAATAACTTATATCCCATTGGCCGTAGCTCTACACTTTCTTCAGCAAAATTACGCCCCCGAATTCGGCTCAACTATATAAAGTGTTTTCTGTACTTTTAAAATTTTGTAGATACCCAGTTTTGAAGAAAAAATACTGAAAAACACCAAAAATTTCACTTTTTACTAAGTTTTAATGGCCCTGCCGCTCTTATAATTCCAAAATTGTACAAACTAACTAATAAAACTTGTCCGTTTGGATCTCCAGAAAAATAAAAAATGCTGAAAAAAAATCTAAGACAGTTCAGGACCACTTCAACAGGCATAAATTTGAAATTTTATCCAAAATCGGCCCATTTTTCAAAAAATCAAAAGTCGCCACCAGTAGGAAGCGTTTTAGCAAACTCACTCCGAAGAAGAAAGTGGTCCCAATACCCTAACCTTTCATTTAAGAAGTGAGCCCGATGACTTTTTTAACATGATGTCATTTTGGGACACCCTAGTATGCAGGTATGAAGCACTGAGTGAAAATTGTAACTTTTTATTTTTCGCGCAATCATATTTTCAGCTGAAATAATCTTCTATACTTGGTAGTTATTGTTTGTGTTTCGTACTGTCTTCTCGAGCTTGCATCCATCCATCCTGCGGAATTTGAATGGTTTTGGATATTTCATTGTACAAATAAGTGCTCTTTTTAAAATGTGGAAATATCGTTTTGTTTTGTCTGTGGTGAGTACATATTTTACGAATTAAAGGAATTTTAGCCTTCTGCTTCAACAGACTTCACAGCAGATTCTCAGTTCACAGAAAATTACGTGGCTAGTGCTACAATCTCACTGAGACTCCTTCCCGATAGGGACTCGAATATTTGACGACTGGCTTATGAGACCAGTACTACACCCACTAAACCGCCGCACCAGGGCAGGTCCGCTAAAATCATAAAATTTCTATTTCGCTCAATGTGCCATAGCATCAACATTTTTCATCCGATGTTAGTGATAATAGGCTTAAAATCAACGTAATCATATTATTTGTTATCTTAAATTCTAAAAGGTCCGAAAAAATTTGTTTTTCGGTAAAAAAATCATTTAAAAATGAGTAACTTTTAAAAATGGTCAAAAATGCACCCTTTTTAAATTTTGGTCGCTTGCAGCACTAAAAAATTTACATATGATCGACACATATTACATGTTTTTGGAAAGGGCATCTCGGCATCCTTCAACCTGCATATTAACTAAATTAATTGAATGATTTTAACACGAAATATTGACTAAAAACTACAAAAAGTGCTCAAAAACGAGTTTATTGTGAAAATCACAAAATCGCTTCTTTGAACAAAAAAATAAATACCGTTCTCGCGTTCAGCGACCCAAAACCAGTCTAAAAAAATACCCCCTCTTGAAACTTCACTTTTCTTGTAAACTAGTGTTATTGATTTAATTTAATTGATTTATTGGCCTAAAAGTGACCCAATGATTATGACAATAAAACATATGTTCTTCGTGCAGGTATGACTGCTGCGAATTGGTAGCTGGCTTCTGATTCTTCTCGAGAAACTATCAATTCCTATTTTTTCACTCAGACAATACAATGCGTATTTCTCATGCACAATAAATGCCCAGTGGATTAGTTCCATATTTAGTCAAACAAACACTAAACAAACAAATAAATTAGTTTTCTCAGTCCAAAGAGATGTCAGCTAGATTGGCATCAACCGGCGGATACGTGTTCCCTTGCAATGCCATCAAATCAAAGAACATAAGATCGGAAAAATTAGTTGAATAACCAAGGTAGTTCATTTTCAAAGATAGCACTGTTGATGAATCACCTTACAAAATAGGTGATAAGGGACGCGGACGAAAATAGCTGACCACCGCCTGTAATATAGAATACAAAATATTATTTATCATTAAATTAATTCCCCCATTAGTGACAATCTACCCTAACAAAGTAGTTATTTTAGAAAAGTCTATCATCAGTAATGGTTGAAAATGACGTGTAAATATTTCTTCGTATTGTAATTTCTTTGAAATTTGAAAGAAATTGTAAAAATGCAGACACCTCCTAATGTTGGAATGATTTTCCAGAAATTCTTAGGATATTCCTGAAAGTTCATGAACTTTCCAGAGAAACATATCATTTCACTCAATGTCGTAGGATGTTTTCGAAGTTCTATGAAATTTTGAGAATTTTCCTAAAATTGTAACGATCAAAAGTTAAAAAGTTTCAAAAGCCTGTTCTGTAGTGTATCGGCATTGTGTGGGACTCAGGACTCACTTTCGTGTATAACCATTACAAACACTTCTTATTCACCAAGGTTTTACTTTTGGGGGCTCGTTGTGCTTTCGTGGCATCTCTTCTTTTGTTAACGAGTTTTACGCAGCTATCTCGGAGCCTCACTTGATCCATGGAATGGCTCGACCTTTGAGCTTTGATTTAATTCTCAAATCACCTTGCCTTCCATCTCCATGTATTACGTCACAGTTTAGCTCCTGTTTCCGTGAGTCATTCAGTTCCCAGCTTTATCACGATCTACTCGTATTGCTCCTGGCGGTGAACTCGCGCTACTCCTACTGAGAGTTTTCCAACGGAGGAATTTCTCCCGACACCAATACCCGCTTCATTGAGCCATTCATCTCCTGATCTCCTCGGATAGTTCCCGGCGGTGAACTCACCCTACTCCTACTGAAAGATCTCTGGCGGCGGAATTTCTCTTGGTACCAGTGTCTGTTTAGTGAGCCAATGCCCCCATTTTAGTTACGATATAGTCGGATAGTGCACGGCGATGAGTCTACCCTACTGTAAATTCCCCTGCAGTCAAATCGTCCCTGCTTTAGCTCCCCGCTTCGTCCCGATCTACTCGTCTCCGGCGGTGGTCCTAGCCTACTCAACGGGCCAGCTAGTAGGTGCTGAGATTCAGGGTGGAGCGTAGCTTCCAGTTCACTAGCACCTCAATGACCCAATACTAGCTATTCGGAGCGATCTACTCGCTCTAATCCCCGGCGGTGGAGCCTACTCACGAACTACCTGGTAAGGTGTCGAGGTCTGTACTGCGGTTCCGGTGAAGACTGACGTCCAGTTCGCTAGCGCCTGGGCGACCCGGTTTTACGTCGCGCACTGCTAAACTGGTCCCCGGCGGTGAACCTAATCTACACCGATGGAGAGTTACCCGGTGGTGGAATTTCTCCCGAGACCCGTTTTGTGGTTTTATGGTGGCTTTCTAGCAGACGGCGCTAATTTGTTGGTCTCTTCGCCACTTTCTGTACAGCTCGGAGAATATACTCGTAACTAGTCTGTTGACAGCATCCAGGTATGCTTGTCGTGGCACATCTCTTCGACGAAGATTGTCAGCTGTCACTCCAGGCGCCCTTCGAATTTCTTCAAACCTAGGGCATTCGAATACCACATTATCCGGTGTCTCTTGCACGCTCACACAATCCAGGCAAAGGGGTGACGGAGCCTGTCCAAACCGATGCACGTACTTCCGGAAGCATCCGTACCCGGAAAAAAAACTACGTCAAATGGAAGTTCATCACTGAATGCATCCTGTGTACCCAAACCGACACTTTCGACCATTGGTAGAGTTTGAGGTTATATTTCGGCTTTCAGTCTGGAGAAAATGCCAAACAACGGTCTATATACGTTTTATCCGACGTTTTGGCGACATTTATTGCGCCTTTATATGTGCAATATATGTCGCTGAAACGTCGGGTTAAAAAGTATATAGGCTGTTGTTTCACATTTTTTCCAGACTGAAAGCTCACACATTTGTGACGATTCGGGGGGTCCACCTTCCTTTCTCCATTAGGTGGAACGTGCTTGTCAACTTCGTACAGTTCCGGTTGGAGTTCAGCGCAGCCCTGTATGCCATACCTCAGTATTGAGGATCAGACACCATCAGGAGACGTCTCGCACTGCATCTAGCTCGTCGAATTTTCGGCATGATCCTTGCCAATTCGCTAGTTGTCCTCGCAACCTCATCACATCAATAGTCGACATGGCTGTTGTAATTTAACCGATCTTCGACCATCACACCCAGGTGCTTCGACGCACGCATCGATAGGATTGAGTGTTCCTCGACGCTGATCACAATGCGCTGAATTTTTTACGGTTGCTGACCAGCACTACCTCCGTCTTGTGGTGAGCCAGCTGAGGTACTCTCGCCGTGAGCCGTGACCCTAATCAACCTTTTCCCCATGTTCGGATCTGAAAGTAACTTTTCATAGCCTTGCACAGATAGTCCGGAACCCGCATTCTGTGTAGCGCTACGGAGACTGCCACCCAGCTGACATTGGTAAACGCGTTATTCACGTCGATCGTAACCACGGCGCAGTGGTGATTACCCTCTTTTGCTTCAATGCTTTCTCCACACTTCCGATGACTGTGCGGATGGCATCCACCGTCGATAATCCTTTCCGGAACCCGAACTGCCTCTGCGATAGTTCGTTTTCGAGCCAGCGTAGTTCGTCACCCTGTTGAGGATGACACTTTCCAGAAGTTTTCCAAGAGTATCCAGCAGGCATATAGACCGATACGATCCTGGTGGCTTGCCTGGTTTTGGCAGCAACACCAGCTTCTGGATCTTCCAGCTCTCAGGGAGGTAGCCTTCGTCCAGTCATCTCTGTTAAACTATCCTGAATATGTCCGGAAAAGCTAAGATCGCGGTCTTCACGTGCCACGTTGGGGATACCGTTCGGTTGGGAGCTTTTCTTGGAGTTTGGAGTTTCAATTCAGCTATAGAAGCTTATAGCTGAGTTCAGACGGAGCATGTCGTTTCTTTTTTTAACCTCTTTAATTCTCACATGTCTCCTATCTCATGCGTGGACTCGCGTGGAGGAGTCGAAGTCTATTGATGACATTTGGTCCTTGGCCCGGCGACGGCTGGGCGCTATCAGCCTCCTGCCTATAGTAGCAGAATGAGAGGGTGCGAACAGATCTAATCATGAAAACACTACCGTAAAAATGAATAGCTGATCGGTAATCAGCCGCAACAGCCGTAGAGAAGGAATAGCAAAATCTTTTTAAATACTGTTGCAATGAATAGTGATCCCATTACGCAGATAAGATTAGCTTTTCTAGGCAATACTCCCACGATCGGCTGAGTGGAGTTCAAATTGATTTGAATTAGAAAACATAAGATATTCTTGGTAGCCGTAGAATTTAAAAAGACTAAAAGAACTAAACCAGATCTTTTCTTTTTCGAGTGGTTATGTACTCAAAGACTAACC